>NW_011645561.1:728870-1316090 GCF_000225545.1 Orbilia oligospora ATCC 24927 | reverse complement strand
AAAAAAAAAAAAAAGAGTAAAATATTGATAAAACTTACGTAATTTCCGCTTTTGATAATCTGCATTCCCTTGAGCGTATTGCTTCCGTACACAATTACAGCAATCATGAATAACACCAAGCTAGCACCATCGAATAAGGCATTGCTTTCGCTGGGTTTGTAAAGCTTGACGATAAACGCGGCAAGGCCGACCAAGATGATAGCATGCAAGACACGACCGATAAGCGGAGGCGAATCAAATAGCATGTTGTAATGAGTTTCGATATTGGAAATCATGGCCGGCGTGAGCGGAGTAGAGGTCCAAAGTAACGGGAAGTCATAGGACCAGTTGGTGAATAGGATGCCCAGGAGGAAAGACGTCGCTAGAGGTTATTCGAGTTTCAGTTAGTATTGCGTAATATTTTAAACATATACACACGCACGCGATTTCGCGACGGTATATATAAGTATAGATATGGGATTATTGATCGGTACATACGGCAGACGATGAGATATGTCCAGAAGGATGATGCGCCTAACATTTTGACGGGTAATCCGGTCGTCGTTTACTATATTTCGAGATGTCTACGGTGGGGTAGTGATTGTGAGCGATTGAGGGGCTGTTGAGGTTGTAATTGGGGCGGGCGAGATGATACGATCTGATACGATATGAGATGATATCACCAATCGCTCGACTAGCCACGAGTTCCGAGAATTATATAATACGGACCAACCAGTCGACAATCAAAATAAAATTTTAAAAAAGTAAGGATAAAAGACGACGAGGGTCACGAAAGGATAGGATGAAGTAAAGAAGAAGAAGAACAAGAAGAAGAAGAAGAAGAAGAAGAAGAGAAGATGCCAGATAAAACAGACCCTGCCGGCATCCCGAATTTTTAAACTGTAGTAGGCATTACTCGTACCGGGGTCACAGCAGCAGGTCCCTTTTCTAATGCATTGCTAGGCATCCAATTGTCTCGACGGCCGCAGACAGGTCCATACGACGCCGCAGGAGAGCAGAAGAGCTAAGCTCGAAACCGGTCTTGTGTGCCTTGGCGGCGACAGCCTGCTTCCTTCGGCGAACCTGCCTGTTTGGATCCACCGTTAACGTTTGATGTTTGACGGTTACATCATCTCATTGCGCTGCACCGTACAGGTACCGACATACTATACTACCTAGTACAGATCTGGGGAGAAAGTTGTGATATAATTTGACATTTAGGTCTAAAATAATGTCGGGAAGATGGTGGTTTATAATCAAATGAACTGGTATCAGTTTACATTTATATAGGATAGACAGGTACAGGGTAAGTTGTGGGTATGTTGTAGAGATAAGATGTCACGGATCTGGGGAAAGTCGCCTTCACGTGCCGGAAACACCATGCTAACTACACACACATCCACCAGAACTTCCATCTGATATACCTTCTTCTTCACACTCCATTTTCATTGGATGCCCGGTGAACATCCGATCTCCCTCGTCGCCTGACTTCTTCTCTTGCATTCCACCTTCACAAGCCAACAGCGGAGCTGCAGATAGAGCGCCCCGCTTCCGTTCGTTCTCCACGATGCGTCGGGCATCAGACACCAGCAGCATGCACTCAGATGCCGAAGACGACGACAGTAATGGCTTCCCAGACTCCGACGTCTCTAGCAGAAGTTTCCTTCATCCGGATGACACTCCAGGAACCAACAGTTCATCGAGCGGTCGGCGCCGTCATTTTGCAACAAAAATAGCCAAGCATTACCAACGGAGTAAAGAAAGCTTAAAAGAAGCTCGCGAGGACCTTAAGAACAAAGACGAAGAAGGGAGGCCTACAACGTTTGCTGCTGGTCCTACGGAGAATATCATCTCTTACCCGGATTATCGCGACTTTAAATCCATCGGTGGATTTGCAAGTGGGCTACAGGACAAATTATTTGCGAAAATGATAGGAGGGATATTACCGGCTGATGCTGTAGAGCATTACTCCGGGGCGGGGAGTGATAAGAGGAAGGATACGGAGAGACCACAGTTCAGCGTTACGGTGATGTCTGGGAATTTTAGGCGATTTAACCAGAGGTACTTCTTTCATCCTTTCTTCTACTCGCTGAAGGAGAATATGACGTTCTAACATATCTATACTACAGAATCGGCGTCGTCTTCGTCCTCCAACATCGTCTAATCCGCCTTATGACATGGCGAAAACCAACCCATACACTCTCCGCCCTAGCTCTATACTCTTTCATCTGTCTAGATCCCTACCTCATCGCCAGCGTCCCACTAGCCGCCATTCTACTCTTCGTTATGGTCCCAGCATACATCTCCCGTCACCCACCAGCTCCCTCCCGCCTCCCAACAGACCCATACCCATCCCGGGGACCACCAAGCGCCATCCCACCAGAAGTCAAAGCCGTTTCCGAATTCTCCAAAGATTTCTTCCGTAACCTACGTGATCTACAAAACACCATGGAAGATTTTTCGGCCGCCCATGACCAAGTAATCCAAATCCTAGGCCCGCCAACTAACTTCTCGTCGGAGACCTTGAGTTCTGGGGTTTTCCTTATCCTATCTTTTATTACTTTGGCATTATTTATAGGTGCTAGACATGTCCCCTGGCAACCGGTGATGTTGGTAACAGGTTGGGGGATAACCATACTCTGCCATCCTAGCATGCAGCAACCGATCCAAGATGCACATAAACAGCATGTAATCCCCAGCGAAAAACGAGCTAGAAAAGTGTTCAAGCAATGGGTAGCAAAGGATATAATCCTTGATACGAAACCGGACGAACGAGAAGTCGAAATCTTTGAATTACAAAGAAAGGATTCGAACGGCGAATGGGAGGCATGGATGTTTTCTCCACTTCCTTACGAAAAGTTATCAGCCGCGAGATTGGCGGGTGAAAAACCAAGGGGGACAAGGTTTTTGGAGGATGTGATACCACCGAAGGGATGGCATTGGATGGATGAGAAATGGATGTTGGACCTAGCTAGTAAAGATTGGGTTGAGGAAAGGTATTTGGAAGGTGTCGAGGTCGAGATTGCGGAGGAGAGGTGGGTTTATGATATTTTGACTGGGGACGAAGGGTATAGAGGCACTGGGGAGTGGAGGAGGAGAAGGTGGTTGAGGACGGTGAGGAGGCATGTGGTTAATGATAATGGGTTCATTGCGTATAACGATGATACGCATATTGCGTTTTAGGCGTCACTCTCTTTTGGATGTTATGAACTTTTGGCTTTTTATATACCTAATTACTTACCTACTGATACATAAGTGTTCGAGTTAGCGGAACGGGCTTAGCAGTGCCGTTTATTCAGTATTTCGGATGATAATTGAGGCGCTAAATCTGAGGCTGTTAAATGTTTTAGTAGCCATCCAAACGGCAATGCCACAATATGAGGGCACTATACTGCCTCGGGTCCAAAAGCTATTACAGACCTACCGTATGCATCGTATCTCGTAGGTCATATAAAATTTCTCGTAGGTCATATGAAATAATTACTAGTATGTATACCGGCAACTCTCGATTTCGCGATAACCAAAAAACCCCACAAACCTGTGCATAATTAGCTTTGAGACCACCAGATGCCAGTAGGCAAGCTACTCGTGCAACAGAGATCAGTTAGCTAATCAGGTGGAGAAAAAAGGGAACCCTTGAAAAATTAAAGATATTATATTATTCTATTCCATGAGCCCAAGTTGGATTTTTTGAGTATAGCCAGGGTTAGGCTTCCAGGTCTGGGTACGAGGTAAAGGGTTAGGGTTTTAGGGTATATTCAAATGATAGGGTTTTCATCCTAGGTTTTGAGACTTGTATTAACGGTTTGGTCGGTATGAAATAACATAATTTGGGAGCCCATACAACGTCCTACGATCTAATCACACAATAACTGGTCGTGAAAACTTTTGCCCCAAGGCCAAAACTGACGATCTGAGCGATTGCTGATCCATTGGCCATGGGTCAATGAAGGATTCCTTTGGGAAATAAATGGATCGTTGCCCCCTGACCAATCCTTGATGCCTTCATATAAAACTTTCTGAATTATTATAGTCCTATAGCTAGTGCAATATTGGTTCTGATCAACAACACTGTTGACCTGATTTTACAATACCGTCGAGTAGATCGAGGATTCATCTATCGATGTAATGATCTGGTCTCGAGATCATGGTGCCAATGATGTAGCTCAAAGCCGAATGTATGCCAGTCACTTAAGTGTCCATCTATGAAGCTGAGGAATAAGATCTCGGGTCGGCAAAGTGGCGCAAGAGAGCAGTTGACATGATAAACTCATGCGAACCTAGATATCCTCAACTTTGAAAGTACACCTTGTGTTCCATGATGGTGTCGTTTAGTTACAAAGGTATGGTGACTTTCTTCGAATTTCGTCGTAGACCTGATATTAGGATCGAACTTTGGAGGATCGTTTTGGCTGAACGCGGGTATTCTTCAATGTCACGGAATTTGGATTTGGTCCAGCAGTATCGATATTAAGACCTTGATCAGATGAGAACTACACCGCCGGACAGAATTTCGACGGTGAACATTAATTTGAGCCGGTCTAATTATAATTGAAGCCCAAACGAACGTAACTCGAACTTGGGAGGACCGGCGCCGGTAGCCCAAAACGCAACATGATTGCGTGTTGTGCTGCATACACGCATCTGATATGAGAACGCTGGCGGCTGGCGCCGCAACATGCGTATATGATAGCTAGTAGCAACTAACTTACGGTCGAGGATTGAGCGTGGTTAAATAGCAGAATTCAAGGATAAACATCTTTTCGATAGATTCACGGGCTGAGTTTTTTCCGTCCAAGCTAAGCAAGATGCAAAAATCGGCCTGGTGTGTGCCTCCCCGCGCACTATCACCATGCAGTGGTTCCGCGCAGTTCGTTGTCAGTGGCGTAGTTGACAAATGGCGGAGCCTTGCTTGCATGATCTGGCCTGCATATATAGACGGCTCAAACAATTCGAATAAAACGAAACTTTAGAGAACTTGGGCGTAAGGATCAGGGAGCCATAGGCCTATATTTCTAGTCGGATCCTCTGATTTTCTTGTGAGCTCGTTCAGCTGCGGACCATTTACCATTTTCCACGTAAAAAATCGAATTAATCGAATTCTTGGACGACGACATTTTGATCAAAATTCAACATTCTGGACTCGAAGTTTAGCTGAAAGGGGAAAACCATGACTTTTAGTCTAATGTTACCGGAGCCACCCGTTGATGACCCTATGGGTCGGGCCTTTTTTCGATACGAGAAATCGCTTGATGGTGAAGAACGGAAAAAATACCGGCGTACAGCAACGACTGCAGAGGACCTTGAACGTGAAGTGACAATGCTACAAACCAGACACAAGAAGCTCAGCAAGACACTCAAAATCGCCACATGTATTGAGCCACTTGTTTCATTTTTACAAAGGCACAGCGATTCGGTGGACACATTTGTGCAAGCCAATCCTTTCCCAGCTGCGCTGGTATGGGGAAGTATCAAGGTTCTCTTGAATGTGAGAATTCCCTAATCTTGAAAAAATCGAAAATCAATTGTGGCGTCTAACTCCGAATCTCGCAACCTTGTAGTTTGCCTCATACCATATTCACTACTTTGAGAGTCTGGTGAGGATGCTCCAGAAGTTGGGTGATGACCTTGAAATTTTTCGGGAATATGAGGATATCCTAAGAAAATCTATTCCCGTGCAAGAAACCCTAGCCAATGTTTACCTCGATATCTTTGTCTTCCTTGGCAAGGCGAAAAGGGTCTTTCGAAAGAGAGGTAAGGGCTGCCCTCTGTCGGTATTTTCCTATTGGTTCGTAGGATCCCGAGTCTCTGCAGCCTTGTGGCTCAGCTACGGGCGGGTATGATATCAATTACATCATGCGCATGCATCGATCAAGCGACACCATGGATGTGATACGCCAGCCTCTTAGATATCAACGAAGCAATGGCAAATATATATATACTAGATACACGTTAGGGTATTAATTATTTTGGTTATAAATCTAGGGTCTCTTCTCTTCGCTCGAACACTTTGGAAATCATTCGAAGGAGACTTCGGGAATACAATTGCCAGCTTCCAACGAAACAAAGAAATTCTGAAAGAGAGAATCGGTGTTCAAAGTACAAGAGATTTAAAGAATATTAAGGAAGGAGTAGCTCAAATACAGAGTACCCCTCGGCAAGTTACGCAAAACATTACCAATACTTACAACAATATGCAATTAGTGACCATCGAAGGCGGTCCGGTAAGTGTTTCTAATTGCAAACAAATCTTCTTTTTTTTCTTTCCTTTGACATGATTTCTAACCTTATTGATGTACCTAGGGTGCACTAGAGGACTATCGAAAAAAAGTCATGGATTGGGTGTCCAGCAGCGACCCAGGCGTAGACTTCACTCGAGAATCTCAGCGTCGAGTCGAGTCATCAGGACAATGGCTCATTAAACATCAGATCTATCGAGACTGGCTTGCATCCCCCAAAAACCGGCTTTTGAGAGTTATAGGGCGCCCTGGATCTGGCAAAACCGTCATTAGCACCACAATAATCGAAAACCTACAAGCCCAACATCCCAAAATTCTAGCTCGACCAAACCAGATACCGTCTTGTACCGCCTACTTCTACTGTTCAAAGTCGACCGATCAATCTCAATCCACAGAGGTGATTTTCAGTGGACTCATCAAACAAATCCTGTCGCGGTTCGAGCAACTACCGAAATGCGTTATCGAATGTTACAAGAAATCCTGCGGGGCAGGTAGAGCGTCGTTATCCACCGCAGATGATCCAGAAGCCCTCATCAAAGCTCTAGCCGAGGAGTTTGGTACCCTTTACATCGTGGTTGATGGCCTCGACGAAGTATCCGAGCGCGATACTACGGTAAAGGCATTAGTAAAGCTTACCACGACGATTCCTAATATCCAAACCGTCTTACTGAGCCGAGAAATCTATGAAATGACAAGGGAGGATATGACTTCATACCCCATTATCAAACTCGACGGGCTGAATACCAGCGAAGACGTTAACAGATTCATCCAAAGCAAATTAGATGATCTCAAGGCAGGGGATTCGACCAAGGACTTCCCGCCAGAAGTCTTCACCCAGATATCACAGAAGGCAAACGGAATGTTCTTGTGGGCCAGCCTTATGATGGAATCATTAAAGGGAGCCTACAGCGTCGAGAACGCACTTGAAATAGTATCTTCAACACCTGAGAAGCTCGAGGGATTCTACGACCAAATAATGATGCGGCTCATTAACGGACTTGGATCGAATAAGCAATCAATGCTTATAATAGCGAGAAAAGTTATAATGTTCATGTGTGCAGCCTCTCGTCCTCTTCGATGGACTGAACTGTTGTGCATGCTCAATACGTCTGAAGAAGGTGTAAAAGCAGCTAACATGTTCCAGTCAACAGTCTTAAACACCTGCAGCCCGCTCATTGAGCAACAGCCAGGCACAGATGTGATAAGATTCGTCCATTTATCCGTCCGGGAGTTTTTCTTGGACGCTAGCAAGGCTACGCATCTGTTGATCAACACTTCTGGATTCCCTTTTCTAGAAGTCGATGCCCACATGGATGTTGCTAAGATCTGTCTGAACTACCTCCTTGATGAACGCTCTGATGATAAGTGGCGTGAAAAATTGGCAAAGGGAGCAGAAATCCCCTCCCTTAAAGAGTACGCATCTAAATTCTGGGGATCCCATATCATCCGTTCGACATATGACGAAAACCTATCTAGGAAGATGCATATTTATCTGTCAAAACAGTCAAGGCGTGTGGCTTGGATTTCCAGTCAACTGTTTAGAGAATCTTCAGGGTTTCCATTACAGCATCTCATAAAAACACAGAAACAGTTACACGAATGGGACGTCGGGGCAAATTCTGCTAGCGATAAAGTAAAGAAGGAGCGTCTGGATTGGATACAAGATGTCGGACGAGTTTTGATTGATATCGACTCAACCGATGAAAAATCTAAGGACCAGCTTTCATCGGGAAAATCCCGGATTACATATTTCGAAAAGCTTATGGTCATCAGAGATTTGTCCCGAGAATACACAATCCGCCAAAGACTCGACGAAGGTGAGAAGTGGATGCAGGAAGCGCTTCAAAAGAGACGGGATAAATACGGAGAAGAACATATTTCTACCGTATGGTTGTTGAACAGTCTTGGTATAATCTACGACCAGCAGCACAGAGTCGAGCTTTCCGCCAAAACACATGAAAAAGCCCTAAAAATACAAGAGAAAACATGGGGATCTAAGCACTTGGAGACTGTGTGGACAATAAACGAACTCGGAAGGGTATACCGACACCTGAAAAGATACGACGATGCAGTCAATATGCACCTCAAGGCGTTCGAAGTTCTCAAGGAACTTGAACCGGACAACCACTTACAACTTGCCTGGACGCTAAATACTCTCGCACGAGCATACCGCAAACAAGGGTCTACCGACAAATCACTTGAATGTCACAGGGAAGCTATAGATTACCAGAAGGTATCACTCGGAGAGGATCACCCGCATGTTCTATGGGCAATAGCCGATATTGGTCGCTGCTACAGGGACAAAAAGGAACTTGAAAGAAGTGCTTACTATCATCGCATATGTCTCGAAGGGAGGAAAAGGGTGCTCGGAATGGATCATGCGGATACGCTCTGGGCAATGAACGATTTAGGGCTTGTGCTATCCGAGGACGGACACACGGAGGAAGCAAGGAAGCTGCATGAGGTAGCTTTGGAGGGACAGACAAGACTGCTTGGGGAGAACCACCCGCATACTGTTTGGAGCAGAAAACAGATCGAAAATTTGGACACGGCATGGGAAAAGGTGGATGTTAATGATGTCGAGTGAGGTGTTCATCGGAGTTTTTAAGGTTTCAGTGTTTTAGGGTTTTGCTTTTCGTGATTTCAGAGGGGTTTTCTTTCGGAGTTTTGTTTTTATTTCTATTTTGATGTTTTGTGAAATTTGCGAGCATGACAGTGGTACCTCTTACCATCAATCGAAGCCAGTTAGTTAGCCGTAGGTTCGGCATATATCATATCTGCATTCGAATATTCCTGAACCAGATCCTTGTTAATATGGAACCCTTGAAGTTTCCAGTGGCCAACCTGTAATAATAATACGTAGAATTGTAAATCGTCGACTCCATAAGTATACGTATCTACGGAGCGACTCCATAAGTATACGTATCTACGGAGTACCTGGTTCGCGCCGGATACGAGGACGATAACATAATATAGCTATAGTACTTCAGACCTTTGACCAGTCTTCGGCCTCACGATAAGGCGCTTTGAACTCAACCACTCTAGACCTTGATTTCGGCTGCTATTCCTGCAGAATCAAAGTTTTTTCTAGCCGCTAATGTTAACACGTGCCATTAATCTGATATTCGCCCTGCTAAGCTATGCATGAGCCAGATACCATGCCATGCGGCCCCTCTGTGGATCCATATCCAAAATGCAACAGCTCTTAGCTCAACGCAAATTAGTCTCGACACAGACTAGCTCCGATATATTAACCTTTGTTAAGTTTATGGGTCGGGACGTGGCGGGGTTGAAGAGAAGCCCCCGCTGGATGTTTAGTATGCATGGTTTGACTCCAAATTTCCTAGTATCATCTCTGCATTTGGACATAGCTTGTGGGGGATAGCTGAGCTGGCTTGCATCCATTTCTATAGAAGCCCTCAGAGGCTGGAAAATTCCGACGATCCTGGTGGTTGCATGCAACTGCCTAAAGTCAGCCGAGATCTATAGCTACTAGTATCCAAATACACTAGATACGACGCCAAAGCTTTGCTGCAGGGAGAACTCAGGAAATCATTGCATCCTTCGAATTTATTGTCGCACGGAAAGAAATCAGCTTGTAAGCTTGTGAAGCATGCGGTTTCATATGTATCGTACCGAGACATGTCGACAGCTCATCGTCCGGACCTGGATACCATGCCGCATATATCGAACGTCATACTTTCCCTATGGCGACATATCCGGATATACATCTCCCCCTTTCCAGTTAAGTACCTTGACTAGTTAGTCGACCTTGCGCCTCGTGCCCATAACATCGTTATGGGGCATATAGCTGCAGCTGCAGTTGACAAATTGGCATGCTGGCACCACACAACTGTCCTAAACTCAATTAACCCATCACTTAACTGGTTAGAAAAACTTAAAAGAAGAGGGCGATGCATGAGCTGGGTCGTCCCTAAGTGTTCGAATCCTACAGAGTTCCATCCTGCAGCATTGCAGCAGCAGCATCTAAGGCAGTTAAACGAGAATGTTCTTCACATATACATAATGCAACAAAGCGCAACACTCGTGAAGCGAAGGCTGGCCCGCCTCGCCGGGTGGGAGGCACGCTAGTACTCTAGCTTATCTCACCCGATGCGGGCAACAAAGCCTAAGGATCTATGTGAATCATCGGGATACCTACAAGCGAACCATATCGAGCTCGTAGATATCGATTCGGAGCGGGGGGTCTACACTGCGGGCTGACGAGCATATGAGACCGTCCTAATATATATCATCCTTGATACCTACAGTGAAACACAGATGGTCACCATCGACAAATATTTCACATCACATTATCACATTATGCCCATCATATCACATTTTGGCCACTAGGTCATACAGAGCCACGTTTTTGCCTTAGAAGAAAACCAATCCTCTTCACATATTTCCTATAGCCCAAGCTACAGATACCCAATCGCCAGAGCTGGGCAAAGTCACGATGCCTGCACGCGATCTCGCAGAAGATCTTGCCAAGGCGATCTTTAAACGGCTTCCTGGAAAAATTGCTAAATCCCAAAATGTCGAGTTTTTGGCTGAGAATTATCTCTCCAAAGAACCATCTCCTGGTTTAGATCCTGAAATTTCTAGAGAGGTGCGGCTAGAAACCATTTTTGATCGCTATATTAGAGATTTGGATATCTATCTCCCAAAATATTTGGATGAACTCCTCGATGAAGAGGTTAAAAGGATACCAGTACTTCCTGAAGGAGTGGAGGTAGAAGAGGACGAAGAGGACGAAAAGCAAGAGAGGAGCGAGAATGCTGATTTAGAGTGAGTGTCATCGCATATTTTAATATCCGATTAATATACATACTAGGATATAACTAATTATTTCGGGCTTCTTATAGATTGGCACCTGTACTTCATGAGAAAGACAGCGAGTTCAACTCCCAACCTATTCTACATACTACGAATAATCCGGGGAGCTTTTCGAGCCCGGGTACCCCTACAACTAGCCCAGCACCACCCGGAACATTAGATTCCCTTACAAATCATACTCCCGCCGGAGACTTCCTCACATCTTCGAATAAGAGTAGACCACAGAACAACCAAACCACCCCTGGGTTAACGAAGGAAACCTCAGAACAGAATTCTACACCCGGCGGCTCGGGAAATTTCAATCAGGCTTCAGACACCGAGTTTAGTGACTCAGATAGCGCTTTCTCTTCACGACCCAGTTCTGCGGGAACCTCTGCAACAAGTCTATTTGACCCCTTTGATTCAATCCTTGATGCTTTGCCAAAAACAATTGAGGGGTCGCCAAACCAGAATGACCAATCTGGTTCCACAGACCAGCCTCTTCTATTCCAGACTACAAGTCCGGTAGAACTCCCAAGCACGAAATTTGGCGCCGACTCGCAGTTAGTGGGGCAGGCTCCTCAACTGACTTCGAATACAGACCTGATTGATCCCGTCAACATCATAAACCAAAATGA
The DNA here is from genome assembly GCF_000225545.1 of Orbilia oligospora ATCC 24927. NCBI lineage: Eukaryota > Fungi > Ascomycota > Orbiliomycetes > Orbiliales > Orbiliaceae > Orbilia > Orbilia oligospora. The sequence continues at coordinate 1,304,416 of NW_011645561.1, read as the reverse complement.
AGTTCACACGCCTGTCAACTCTGTGGCTGGTCCATCAGAAGCAAAGAGTTTTCCTGGGAGTTCGAATCCAGACCATGAGAATGAGATTGCAAAAAATGATTTGAATCAGCATAGGCCTGAAGATAATCCCATCAATGAGGAATCTTCTTCCCCAGTTCCTCTACCAGAAATCGGATCTCCATTCGATCAGCTTAGTAGAAGCACTACTAATACTACAAGCACTCTATCTCGTCTTGGGAACACTCAAGTTCCTGGGTCGACACCTGAAAATTACAAACCAAGGGGTCAATCAGAGATCCTGAATTCTAAAACCACGCCAATTGGGGGGGCCTCCGCTCCGACAAGCCTAGCACCAGAGCGACCTTCCCTACAGCCACAAATTTCTGGGTCAGATAGCCCAAATGATAGCTCAGATAATAATTATCAGCGAGACCCAACTTCGACAGAAGTAAAATCAACTCAGCCTAAGGTCTTAGGTAGCCCAGACCAATCTCTTCCCAAAGAGCAACCCGAGACCATTTTCTCCCCAGCACTCCCAACCCCGGAGATGGTGTTCGATAAACCAGGGCTCTGTTCTCCACTATCTGAATCGAGTGCTGAGCCAGATGATGATGATGATAGAACCCTCAGTCCCAGTTCGAAGACACAGATCTCTAGAGCCCAGACACCCATTCCTATCGGAAAAGCAACAGGTTTGGGCCTGTTAACTCAAGACTCTACGGAACTTCAAACACAGCAAGACCCAGTTTATATTGTCGGGTCAGACCAAGAGCCTCTTTTCACGCCACCCTACTATCAGGATGCTCAGGTATCTTCACCCCAATTCTTAGATAACCCACCATTGGTGGTGCCTCTAGGAGAAGAGAGGGTGCTCCCAGCTGCAATTCAAACATCCGAGGAAGCAGGCTCGACATTAAACTCGGAATGTAATAAACCGACGGGAGGTCTCGGCGTCAAAGACTTGTTGAACATTAGTCCTACAAAGTCCCTTGAAACCCCCCAACTACCCTCGATTCACAATATTACTGCGGGAGGTACAAACCAAGAAAGTTTAGATAGGGAAGGGGAAGGTAGCCTTTCAAGTAAGGAACTTAGAACAGCGGCATCGCCTTTGAATCCATCAAACCTCGAACCCTCGCAACCAAAAACACCAAGTCAAAAACAAGTCAAAGGACTATCAGCGTTAGCAGAAACCATGCTCGGAAAAACTCTAGTTCCTGCTAAAGCTCAGGTTGAAGGACTGAAGTCCGCTCTACCCACTGCGCCGGTCCCTGAACTCCAAAACTTTCCTACATCAGATCCGGAAGCAGAAACACCATCGGTGACTACTGTTTCTCCAAGCCCAGGGGTTTCAGCTGACTTTGATACCAACGATGAAAGCCCAAATAATAAAGATTTGTCCTCCGGGCTACTAGGCAAAATTTCTCTCAGCAATATTCTACCCGATTGGCGTTTAAAAACTCCTATTCTACCGAATATTCTACCCCAAATGCCAACGGTCTCTTTGTCTTGGATAGCTCCTGTATCACTTACTTCGAGGTCCGATCTCACGGTCAAGAAGAGTTTGGTAACAGACGAACATACAGCTATTTTAGATGGTTTGAAAGGAAATCAAGTTGGCTTGGGCGTCCTCCAAGGAGAAAATTCAGATAGTGAAAATAGTACCGACGAACTTTATGAAGACACCATCTTCATTCTACCTCCAACTCCAGGCGGCTTTCCACCCATGGAGGAACTTTCCGAGGAACCAGTCACAGAAATCCTGGAAATGACAACCTCAGAACCAGATAATCATCCAGATGCATCGTCAACCGAACCCCCTCCAAGCGATCTATGGGATCAAGTAATATCTTTGCTGAACACAATAATACTTCAAGCATGGATACCCTACTTCGAGTTTGTCAGCTACTTGACGTTTTCGTTCAAAGCTCTTAACGACAGCCACACAGAGTTTCCAATATTCAATTCCCTTATTTTAGACTCCTGGACTCCTGGACTAGAGCTGCTTCATTGTATAATATCTTTACCACATTTGTTGCCGGAGCACATCGTTCCAGAATCAGACCGCTTCACTCAACCTTCTATCGAATTCTGGATTCCAGTTTTAGAGGCTGTGGACCATATTTTGGCAGCCCTAACACGAGTTCCCTATCACCTTCTTTTCTCTTTATCAACCTACAAGTCACTCGCTTCTCTCATACTCGAGCTCTCGTTTACTATCGGAAATTTACGATACTCTTCTCTACCGCCTGAGTTTGTTGCTCAGTTGACGGAAATCCTGCCCTCCTTTCCGATTACATCTTGGCTTAAACTTTATGAAGAGGCATTTTCGTCCCTTTTCCAAAAGACGGCAACGAAAGACTCTCCTGAAGAAAACTCCCTGGACCCTCTTCCATCTTCTTCATCTCCCTCGTGCCCCCACGAATCCTTTTCGGTCTGCACCTGCCAAGTTGTCAAGTCATTTTCACCCCAAACAAATTCCGAGTTTAACTTTTACATCGGGTTTCGGTTCAATCCTCAGCTCTTGCAGAAGGCTGGATGTGCCAATATACAATGCTCCTATTCCCATTTATATCTCTACTTGATCCTTCTTACATGGGTCACTGAGCCAGCCTACATTGTAGGCTCTACTAAAAGCTTTGGGTCTAACATCTCCCTTTCTCTTTCTATCTTCCTACCAATACTTCTTCATTTCAAGTTTTCTCTAGGGTTCCCTTTATCTGTTCTTCATTTATCTTACTCGTCTTTGAGACTTCTTCGGAATGTTTTGGTGTAAGGCCTGTCCTGTCGGGTTTCATTTTATTTGTATTGGATATTATATATGTTTTAGTTTGTGTATAGTTTGACAAGTCATGCAAAGAAGTTGGATTAGCCTTTAAGCTTTTCACGCTACTGTACTTGGGTTCCAGTACCAAAGAATCAATATTATATATTATCTACATGTATGCAGGCGAGTGTAGGTACCTGTACTTCTAATTATATATAGAGGTCGCTGCCAAACAAGGGCAAGGATTCACCCTTGATACACTATGCAATAACGTTTGCATGAGCATCCCATGTTGCTAACCAATAAATAAATTGATTGATCAAAACCTGGTCAGGCATCATGCTGGAGAAATTTTACTTTGGTAGGCTTCATATCACTCTAGAAAATTGCGAATTTTTCGTTATTTGCTTGCATGAATATTCGAATAAAATACAGTTTCCTCCCATTTCCATTGCAAATTCCCTCTGCAAAGCCCATCTAAGGCCGAAGCCGACCTCTACACATTTGATATCAATCGTATCTCCGTGGGAGTTCCTACAGCGTGCACTGCGCTTCAACTTTTGAGCGTACCTCAAGCGGGTATAGACAAAATCCTAGCCAAAACTCCCATAACATTCATAACTAAATACTTCAAACAATAACGAATATGAACATCTCCTAGTCAGTCTATTTAGTCTGCTGGCCAAGAGCCGCGAGGAAGACTTGAAGTAACTAAAAGATACCCATTAGCTCATATATTCAACCTTTCGCTCCTGAAATTTCCAATATTTCACCATCCTTGAGATGGGATGAGACTTACCTTTTTTGCATAATCCTTGTCATTTTGGGCCTCGCCCACTATCGCAGCTCGCTGCATTATAGCCGAGTTATCGTCCAGTCTATCCATATTACAATATACCCACTCCCTCAGTTCTTTACTCCTTTTAAGCCCGGAAAGGAAAGCGTGGGCGTTTTCATCGCTGCCAACTCGAGAGATAATGAAAATAACAGATGCTTCACCATAGTCCGTCACCTCCCTAGATCTTTTGCACCTGAGAACCGCTTCTTTGAAAGCATCTTCAGGTTCCCCGAACGGCTATAGGCTTTCGTCAGTATAATCATAGAATAAAGAGTTATCTATATGGGGATTTAAACTTACCTGCCCATCTGTAATCACCACTACAATCAAAGGCTTCACGAATGTACCATTGCGAACTTTATCCATTACCATTGGTTGAATTATTTTTTCCTCGAGAACCGTCCCTAATTGTGTCCAACCACCCCAGATGTCCTCTACCTCCACAAATCTTCGATAAATTACGTCCCTGCTCTTCATATTGTCCCAGCCACACCAGTCGTTTTCGTAATTTAAGAATCGAAGTGATATTCCAGATGGCTCAATGATAGTTGCCATCTCGGAAATTCTCCCAAGGGCATCTTTCAACGGAGTAACACGGTCCTCCATCTTTTCGTTACCATAATACATCATTGAGGAGCTGTCATCTAGTGGCTCGAACCATCTTGTTAGTGTCTAGAACCTATGAGCCAAGGGGCCGGCAAAAGGAATAACTATTGAAAATATACGTACCGCACAAGATCGCAAAATCGTACAATGCGAGTTTCGTGACCTTCTTCGCGTCTTCAGGAGTTATATCATACTTCTTCATTATGTCTTTCGCCTTTCGAGCTGCAGTTCGCATCATCTCTTTAAAATTCGGGGTGTTGGGATCAAGAAGCCCCTTGAAATTTCGCCGAATGAACTCCTCTGCATATGCTGCATACTCCTGTTCTAGATCTTCCTGAGGCGGGAGACGATGTGTCATATCGGGCTCCTGGGCCCCGTTGTTGCCATGGACCGACGACCCGGCGCTTGTTTCAGAGCTCTTTGATGATTTACCATCGTTCGAAAACACAGTTTCGACTTTTGTGCTCATTGTATCGTTGCGTGGCAACTTATTAGAGGGAATCTGTGAATCCGCATGTCCAGATTTTGACGTGTCCCCAGTGTTAGGAGATGCGGGTTGATTCGCTGGAGCTGAGGGGCCGGACTGGGGCAAGGAGCTTGTAGCACGATTATTTACAGGGATAGATGGACTCGGTGTACCCCCTGATGGAGGAGATACGTGCGGGTTAGCTTGATTTTGAGGGTCTGTAGTCTGATCATGCCCCGGATTAGGGGGTGTCGATGTATTCCCAGGAGCAGTGGGTGTAGTTTGGTCCGCAGGACCGACAGGATTTCCTTGGCCTTGTTCACTCGTAGAACTTGCAGGTACTGATGCCTGGCCCCCAGAAGTTGTAGGAGCAGGCGGATTTGGATGCGTACTCGGCGCGTCTAGAATAGAACAACAGTTAGTTACTTAATCTCATTGTTGGACGGTTTATAAATTATCTTCACATAATAAAAAGCCGACTTTTCTTACCTGTTGAGCCGTCAGCGGGCCCAGAACTAGAAGCATTCTGTTTCTGCCTCTCTTTCACAATTTTCTTCTCTTCCTCTTCAACGATATTGACAGTCTGCTCGAAGGTTTTCGGGAGGTCTCCTTCAACTTTTTGAGTCAGTTTATCAGCCAATCTTTCTATCATTTCCTGATATTCCTGCTCAGACTGTGCGCTATTGTACAAATCCTGTAATTTCGTAAGGTCGTTTCTGTCATAATTGGCAACATGTGCTCTGATAAAACCCTGGATATTTTTGACCTTGAGAAGCTGCGCCAAATCGTACTCAAGATGCTCTTGGCTTTTTTTCCTTTTCAACGTTGGCTCCGGCATTTTGATATATATTTCAAGTTAAATATATAAAAAAATTAAAATATTTAAAATTGGGGAGAGTCTTAAGTTGGTGTATGTAATTTTTTCAATCGACAATTATGTCTAAAAAGAACAGGCAATGCGCATGTGGCTCAGAGTCTCGATCGAAGAAGCCCCAGGCCTCCTCAATTGATCAAGTACGTTCGATACTGCTATTGCGACTTTACAAACAACATCGTGGGAGACTAAGGAGATATATATCCCACCATATGACATATATTCGAAAATAAAGTTCAGGAAGACCTAAGTCTTCGAGTCTCACAACCAGTTGCTTGGGTTGCTTCAAGGATCCAATATCCCTAAACGTCGTGCGGTAGAGAGTTCCAGGCGTACAATGACAGCAAGTACTTAAGTCCCATGGGATAATCATGACCAAGTACAACGACTATTCACTCGCAAAATACAACACGGGCAAACTATTCCCCCTCCTTTACGGCGGGGTATTGTCAGGCCTCATCGACAATCGAGCTTAGAAAGCTACTAGCTGAAGCTCAATGACGTGGACGATTGGAGGCATTCGACGTGGTCGAACATTGCATTGTGCATTGAGCTGCATGCAGCAAAACGCAAGCAAGGATTCAAAAACTGAAAAGACTAGACCCCGCCCTGCATCGCCCCACCATAATGCGTAGGATATCCCCTCGAGGATACCATAGTCTCGTCCGAAGGATCATAAGAGCTAAAGTGAAAATAATTTTGCAACTTTATCACGGGCGTTCTGCGAGGACAACGGACAAGTTTTAAACTCAATTCAACGTTCAAGAAAAACGCTCCGTTCAGTACGAATACGCATTCTGCCGAAGTAGGCGCCTTGAAAATCCAGGATAAACGAATGCGAACCATAGAACAGATGCAAGAAGAGTGAATGAATGAATTGAATGAATTGAAACTACGAAAATATGAAGTGGGACTGAGACAGATGTATTCTAAATTCCAACGGACTTACTGATATATAGGACAACAGTACCCGTAATCATATAAGTACTTAGACATAAAGCGCCAAACCTAGTGGTATACTCGGTGACATTATACCACAGTCAATTGTTTTTTTTTCCTTGTGTTATCTATCAATACGTATACCAAATCTTCACGCTACTATACTATCATGGCTGCAACGAAGAATCGAGGCACTTATCGGGCTGTTGGCCTAAATAAAAATACAACAAAGAGTGAATTCGAAAGTTTGTTGATAGGGTACCTAACACCAGCAGAAAAGACTACGCTCAGGATCAGCAAGCTATGCCTTGCGCCATACCCAATTGACCACGGACGAACCCAGACAGCAATATTCAAATTCACAGGCGGCAGCCCAGAATTCCTGAAAAAAAAGCATATCAAAGACAAAGAAGGGGCAACTATCGAGATAGACTCGGATTTCTGGGGTCTGACACAACTGTACCATACAGAAGGAGAAATTCAGATCGAGTAAGTCTCAAACAGTCCTTGATTGAGTCATATATACGGTTTAATATATTTTATTGAGTAAATTCTATTTACTTACGATGTGAATAGTATTGTGGCACTAACCGGACTGAATGCACACGCATATGGTTCATGGAGTGGTGCAACTGATGATGATACGAATCCTATGTGGCTCCAGGATTACCTATCTAAAGATACTCGCCTGGGGCCACACTGTCGAAGCATGATATACGGTTACAATGCTAAAACGGCAGCCAATGCTTCCCATGATACCAATGACTACGTCAAAGGTTTTCTTCACGAGCTCAAGAAAGCCCGCAAAGAGCCTAAAGTATGTTTAAACATCTCCAGTGCGGGTATAATATAAGGTCCCGTGCTAAACGCAAGCTAATGCTGAAGAAAATCGCAGGAAAAGAAAAGGCCATTGGTACTACTCGGTCATAGTTACGGTGGCCTTATAATTGCACATGTGAGTAACTTGCTTCTTCCGTCAAGAGTCCTACCTTACTAACATGTATTCAGGCTTTCACGAGGGCATCGTGGGATCTAAGATATAGATCTATTTACCACTCAACCATCCGAATTATTTGTTTCGGTGTACCATATCGAGGTATCAGCCTCGAAGATGTTGAGCGACAAGTCAACTCAAACCCCAAAAAATTCAGCCAGGGTATAGGGTTGTTAAAAGCCATAGCCTACGAGGCGGGTAGAATTACTGCGAATACAGAACAGTTCCGACATTTACTGAAACAAACGAAAACCCGGCTGGTGACATTCTATGAAACAGCCCATACTCGCAAAGTCGAACAGGTAATACAATCGCCCAAACAGTGTTCTATTCGAGTATCTAGCCTCGAAAATACTAAATCTAGATACATTTACAGATAACAAGGGATGGCAAAGTTGTTGAGGGCGAATTCAGTCGATGTGGAGAGTACACAATAGTGGTATCGAGAGATTCAGCCGTGCTCGGGCTAGGCGAGGATCTCGAAGAAGACCACCCCACTGAAGGCGACCACTCCACGATAGTTAAATTTACGAGTGAAACGAATAGCACTTATACCACAATTACCGATATACTACGGACTCTACTCAGAGACGGTGAGAAAGAGGTCAAAAAGAGAATAAGTTGCGTCTCCCGAAGCTTTATCACCGTGACCTTCAAACAAAAGTACTGACGAAATATCAAAATAGATGCGACCGAAGGAGAGGATAAAAGACAGGATGAAATCGCAGATGCAATTGGAACAATTTCTCAGAACCCAGAAGAAGTAAAATACATGTGCAGCCAGATGCTTCGGATTGCTGCCGATGCTGGTTTACATAGACTAGCAGAAAAGCTCTTGAAAAAAGGAGCTGACCCCAATATGCAAGCCCATGATCCTCAGTATAAGAAGTGCCGGGAGGATAGTCGTTGGTTAGTGTCGATATCCTCGTGACAGCTCAAAGCTCAATCATGCAGCCACTTGAGTTCTGCTTTGCGGTTATACTAAGCTAATATATATCAATTCTTGACAATTTAGGCTGTTTGATAGCGCTTATGACCCAGAAACCGGAGAAGAAGCAGCGAAGGTGGCGAGATACCAAAATTCTGTAGCGGAAATCCTTGAAAGCGATGTCACTGCCCTTGCCCTGGCTACGAAACGTGGAAATACCGGACTTGTCAAACTGCTTCTCAAAGGAAGCGCCGACCCTAACCTTCAGTGCTCCTCCTACCTAGAGGGAAGAACCCCACTTCATGAAGCCTGTAGGAGAAACCATTCCGAAATAGTCAAATGCCTCCTCAGGTATGGCGCAAATCCGAATGCAAAAACCGGCCTTTTTGAGACGGTTCCTCTCCATGAAGTGGCTGAGTACGGCGGTTTTGTCGCTCCTACGCTTTTGGTCTTTAGGGCCGATGTCAATGCAAAGAAACTGGGGACCGGAGACACTCCGCTTCATATCGCTGCCCGGCGGGGTCACGTAGGTGCAGTATATGAATTCCAAAAGCATGGAGCTGATGTTGCTGCCCGAAATGCCTCCGGATCAACTGCTCTCCATGGAGCTGCTGAAGACGGACGCATATCAGTCGTTCTGAGTCTACTAGCAGAACCCAGGAACAGAGGTATCGTGGATATCCAGAATAATGAGGGAGAAACGGCACTTCATAAAGCCATAGAGTCTGAGGAGCTGGAAATTATCAGGATGCTCCTAGATAAAGGTGCAAACAAAGGCATCGTTATGAAAGACGGTAAAAATGCTTCTGAGCTCGCCGCGGAAATCGGAAATGATGAAGTTGAAGCCTTATTGAAGAAATATTAAACTTCAAATTAGCAAATTTCTTTCTATTTATGAATTCACACTCGCATTCAATTCTTATTTCCAAGTCAACTCCATGAATCCACTACACGAATACACACAGCATGCATAAGTTAGCGGATGGATGTAGACAATTTTGCCATATTGGATCATCCTTCATAATCTTTTAACACAGTTTCGATTTTGAATTCCAGTCTTTACTCTATTTTCCTAGAATTCTCAGTAGCTATGCATATATTTGAACTCTTAGTATCAAGCAACTTTGGTGATAAAATTCTAGAAGTGAGAACCGTCAACCCCTTATGATCGGGAATATTTCGGCATCTCATCCAATCTTACAACTGCCCAGAACGTATTACAAACGTCGATAATACTTCCATGGTTGCAGAATTGCGGTATCGGTATATCCGTGATACCCTTCAACAAAAGGGTACCCCCTCTAACGTTACAATGAAACGGATTGTGCTTAGACCAAAAACACCGGTAGCTCAGCCCCGTTAGTTCCGCACGCCCTATATTGCCGTAAGTGTGCTGTGCCTCGAACCGCTTTTATCAAATGAGCTGCCCCATATATGTTCAAAGAACTCTTCGCGCATTCTCGAATTCTCGTCAAGAAGCTACAATCGATACGACCAATGTTAAAATGTTAAAATGTTTAAATGAATCAAGTCAGCCTTACTCGGCGATTTTAACCTGGTAAATGAATTAGCTATTAGAGCCGAGGGGTTATAATACTTCGACTTTCCGCATTATATCTCTTCCCGGATATATCGAATACCATGTTTAAGGTATAGCTCGATACTGATGTTGCAGCGGCCCGCCTGACACATTGATGCTTCGCCAAACGAGGAAGCTCAAGAGCCCATGTTCCTTTCGAAGCTTTCTGGCGTCCCGGTCCAGATCCCGGATTCTCAATCTAGTCTCCGCGGCGCGCAGTACAGTCGCACAAACTTTGAAAAATAGCCGAAGCGTCTATGTTTATGCCTTTGAACACAGAAATCTCACAAGGCTTATAAGTTCATCCCAAAATGTGGGAAGTGTGTTGCATTACACATGCCGCATCCTACTTCAAGCTTCTAATCTCGAGATAGTAAGAACTCGGCAAGTCCGCCTTCGAATGCTTGTTCATTAACCTGGCTCACATGTATACACCCTTGGTCCCGCAACCTAGCTATAGACCTTCGAGAACTCTTCGATTTATATCCATGCATGTGTATGTACATGTGCACGTATCGTATCCGTATTGATGCCGCTCTATCGAATCGTCGACAGTATCAACTGCCAAATTTAAACTAAGGCAAATAATAACTTCTCTGTTCGATGTTCGGCATATATCAATATAGATGCAAGTATATTCTGTGCCATCGATGTGCATATATATGCATATGTATGTACTTAAGTCTATGACACCTCTGATCGGTGAGACAGAATTATAATTTCCGGACTGCGGACAATGACTAATTAGTCTCTCACTCAGTTAAAATACGAAGTTTCAACAAGGAACCACCCAGACGCGTGAACGTTTGGGGGGCAAAGCACCAGGCCTTCTCGCGTCCGAGAGCTCTCATTGGTGCGATATCAGGCCTAAAACGTCTTAAGTGGAGCCTCATTATCCTCGCCAATGCAAGGCACCAAGACTTGGGGCTCTAATAGGAAATTGAATGTTCCCACACACCCATATCGTGGAAGGTGTACCGTGTATGGTGGCGGCTCCCTTTTTACCCAAATTGCCTATTGTGCATAGTACATGCAATAACCTGTAATACCGACAGCGTTAGCAGAGAATGACTCCGCGGTGGCCCACCTATGATGTGTCGCTTGCATATTGCAAGTGGCAGAAAGGAGAACTTAAAATGCAAGTCTTATATAACGGCGCCTCCCTTCCAGACTACCGCGATCTTTTTCCTGAATTACCTAAACCCACGACTTCGGTTTTGACATTCTTTACCTTTTCTTTTTCCGTTACTTCTTGAAGTAGAATTCTTTTGATTTGTAGAGGGGTAGTTTCACCTTTCTATCGATCAAATATCCTACTTCGTCCATTCCTTACAGAGGTCCACTTCGCAGCTCTATTGCGGCTTAAGATCCTTACCAACCACAGTCACTCTTTACTTACTGTTTTGTTTCACATTCAATTTTTAATAGCGATACCCAGACGTTATCCATAAATATATAAAAATCTCAAAGAAAAAGGGAAAAAATGTTGTTCAAATATATCGCCTCCCTCGCCGTCCTGGCATCTTCCGCCGTCGCACAGACTGAATACACAGGCGGGTACAATGCGGCTTTCAAGAACATGACCGCTGTCTATTGGGGTCAGAACGCCGGTGCCATTGTTGACCCGACCAAGCAATCCGACTTGCTCACGACATGCAATAACACCAACATTGATGTGGTTATTGTCAGCTTTGTGACCAAGTTCAAAGGAAAGGCGGGGCTTCCAATTGTAAGACATACGCTCTAATTTATATTCATACCCCTGTCTCTTTTTTTTTTTTATGTATATGTACAGCCCATTGCGCAACGGCTCCCTTGCATCTGCACGGAAGTGACAGGTTTCTCGCGTTTTGGGGAATCGATCTGCTTGTTTCCGTTCCATATCGCTGGGTGCGAAATCGCTAACTCGGATTGGTAATGTCTCTGTAGCTCAACCTGTCAAACCAATGCGGCAATGTCTTCCCTTATGCGGAAAACCCAAAGAACGACACGGATATCCTGAACTGTCCTGATATCGGAGAAATGATCACTCAATGCCAGGGACTCGGAAAGAAGGTCCTTTTGTCGTTGGGCGGATCGACTTATAATAATGCAGCATGGAAAAGCGTTGCCGAAGCTCGTGATACCGGAAACACTCTTTGGGCTATGTTCGGCCCTCCCGGTAACAATCCATATAAATATCGACCTTTCGGTAACGCAACTGTTGATGGATTCGACCTGGTAAGTTGGAGAATAACGAATTGTAATATTCCATACTTTGAGACAAGCTTTCTAATGGTATCTATTCTATAGGACTTCGAATATGTCGCCAATGCGCCTTTCACTGACACCTTTGCCGCCCACATGAAGGCGAAATATGCTCTTGACAAGAAGCGTCAATACCTTCTCACCGCTGCCCCACAGTGCCCCAGCCCTGACGGCGCTCTCGACGTCGCCCTTACCAAGGTTGCATTCGATGCCATTTTCGTCCAATTTTACAACAACCTCTGCCAGACCTCGACCTGGGCCAAGGGTAAATCCCAAATGAAGAACACCTCCTTCAACTTCCAGTTGTGGGAGAACTGGGCGCGAACTTCCAGCGCCAACAAGAACATCAAGATCTTCATCGGTTTCCTCGGTGGCGGTGTTTCAGGTACTACTGGATATGTCAATAAGAATGTTGCCCAACAGATCATCGCCGATTCCCTCAAGTTCAAGAGCTTTGCCGGTGCTATGTTCTGGGATGCATCCATCCTCGGTATCAATACTGGAATCTTGCCAGCTGTCAGGGATGTCCTGACTGGCAAGGTTGTCATCAAGAAGCGTGAGATTGAGGAGCGTGAAATCAAGATCCCCGTTGGAGGCTCTTCCATCTATGCCGCTGAAGATTATATCGAGGTCAAGGCACCAGCTGAGGCTACTCGCAGGTTCAAGAGACGACACGTCCACCACCGTCGTGCGGGCTTCTTGTCCAACTAAGACACAAAAAGAGGTTGAAGACAGAGTTTTACGAAACTTTTTTTTGTATATAGGTTTTGTTTGGGCAAAGCTATTCTGGCTATATTTTTAATCAAAAATTAATATAATGTATTTACTTCATAAAAGTGATTTACAGATACGTACCTAAATACGGTGATTCCAGCTCTATCGATCTTTAGAATAATCATAATGTCGACCGAGGCCGGGACTCATCTACTTTGCCTTTTGCAAGTGATATAGCCGGTGTTACCCAAATTCCACAGCTACATTTCATTCCATGCCAAGCGTAAGAACCGATTTTAGAGCTACACTTAGGACATTCAAGCTTGCCCTCCATCTCTCCCTTCTCGAGCTCCGGCCTCATCCATACAATTGGGTCGAGGAAATGGTGCTGGCAATTGTTTTTGTTTATACCAACGGCGTTAAGAATACGATCGCGGGAGCTGGAGGCAACGGGTGGACTAGCAGCATAATGGTCCACGAACGAACTTGAAAGCGCAAGAGTACGCCTGCGTAGAAGTTAGTTATGTGATATATACGAGAAGGGATACCGTCGAACGACATACCTGCACTTCCTACACTTCAACTGCATATCCGATCCTTCCTTAGATTCATCCTCCCCATAATGATTGATGGTTGGAGCTTTATGTGCCAAACGACTCAGCTCGACTTCTTTCCTATACAAGTATCGCTGGTACGCAGGCACATCGTCAAGATTTTGAATCGCCTGCTCAAGATTCTCAGAATAGATGTCAAGTTGCTTTCTGAATGCGAGGTTTGGGCAGATAATTGGCCGTGACTGTCTGAGGATTTCCAGGGCGATCTCTGCTGGTATCTGCTTTTTGTAGATTAGATATGCTGCACAGATTGTAGCGGATCGAGATATGCCCATCGCACTGCAAGGAATAGTTAGTCATTGAAGAAGACGAGATAACTGCAATTCACAACTTCGTACCAATGCACTAAGACACTTCCACCTTCTTGTATAGCTTTATCGATAAACGCATTCGACGTTTGGAAATATTCAATTAGATTCTCGTCATCGTCGTCATTAACTTCGATGTGTAAATGCTTTCCAGCAGATGCGAATTTCTCGACCTGGGTCTGATCCAGTCGGCCTCTGAGGACGGACACAACATGGGTAATGTTCGCGGCTTCCAGTAGATCCGTACGTCGCAGCACGAACATGCTACAAACTGTTAGCCATATAAACTAGCATTTACTTTTTATTCTTCCTAAAAAAAATATAAAAAAAATAGAGCTCGCAAACGAGGAAAAGAGAAGACAAGGAAAGGAAAGGGCATCGACACTAACCCGCTGATATACAGCCGAGTATCAGCTATTTTATCCATGCCTCCGTGATTTTCGCGGAAACTTCGAAGTTTTTTGAGGAGTTCGCCAGCAGATGCACCTGTTTTGAGCTCGAGACCTTTGAGATTTGCGGGATTGAGGGTCATTGTGATCGAGACGAAAGGACCGGCCGTCTGGGGTTGAAGGTGAGATTTTGTGTGACTCGATGCGGTGTAGCTGTTGCCAGCCGAGGTTTAGCCGGCCTAATCCTTGGCTAGCGTCGTTCTTCAGGGTGCTTGAAGTCGGGCCGCGGGCTTTTTTATGATGCAAAATGCCGTGGAAGTCGACGTTTTGGAGGTGATGTCGATGAAATACTGGCACTGCTGTACATGCATGTACCTGCCTTTGTATCCTCATGGTTTAACACCACGTGTGAAGGGTTATCAACCCGGAAGTCGATCGAGAACATCGAGCATGAGGGATTGGCTTCAAAGTTTCAATGGCTTCGCACCTTGCTCGAAGCAACGCCAAGACATGGAAATCTGGTTATCGGATTACGGCATAAGGCCCTGTGCATACTTGCAGAAGTTAACATCACTGTTTTAATTAATCAATTTCAGCTATAACATGCACTAACTACCTACTCCGCACCGATGCGATAACGCAGGGCCGGAGACTCAACTACAATATCGCATCATACTATGCGACCCCCCAACTATCACGAGGAATGTAGGGCCATTTGCATTCTATTCAAACTTGGCAAACATTAAGCACAGGTTTAAACCTAAACACGCGCATAGGCGCAATGGCATCTTCGGGGAATACAATTCCTGACCTCGAGCCGTCGGCATCCGCGATCATATCAAATCCAGGGATTGATACTCCAGAAGCCCAAAACCCCCCATCTCAAGGGTTTAGAGTCTCTCACCAGTATTCCGGCGTTGCAGAAGTCGATACGCCTGCTCTAGTACAAGACGAGGTAGAAGATAGCCTTCCGCATCGACATTCTTTTCTTGAAGATGAGCGGGCAGAAGAGCGGCTGGAGGCAAGGGCTCAAGCACCAACCCCTCTTACGAGGAAGAAACAAATCGATCTTCTCACGACAGTCTGTTGGCTCGTTTTCTTCTCGATATGGGGTGCACTCGCGCGTATCGGTCTATCAGCCTTGACCACCTATCCGGGTTCTCCTATTGCCGGTGTAATCTGGGCTAACTTTGCTGGTTGTTTTGTTATGGGATTTATGGCTGAAGAAATCTGTTTCTTCGCTGGCCCACTAGCGCCGAATGACCATTCGAATGGCAACGGAGCAGAAATGAAACGAACAGTAGAGGAGAATCACTGGAGCATTGATAAAAAGGCTATTCCTTTATATATCGGGATCACAACGGGGTTTTGTGGGTCTCTCACAAGTTTTTCAACCTGGATGCGGGATTCTTTCTGGGCGATGTCGAACACTCATCCAGCCCATCCAAGATACAGAGGTTACAATGTAGAGGCTCTGCTGGCACAGATAATCGCGACAGTTGCTTTGTCCGTTGGTGGGTTGAAAGCTGGTGCGCATTTTGCACTGTTTCTTCGACCGTTCATACCGACGATGCCAACTAGCTTCAGGCCACACCTTGATATAGTTGGGATTATTCTTGGACCCGCTTGCTGGATCGGTGTCATTATAATGGCAATATTTATTCCAAAGTGGAGAGGCATTCTGCTTTTTTCAGGTGTATTCGCCCCTCTTGGAACTCTCCTGAGGTTCCTGGCATCAAAAAGATTAAACCCCTTATTACCATCATTTCCTCTGGGAACTTTCAGCGTAAATGTTAGTGGATCGATGATCGATGCAGCTTTTATCTTACTACAAAGTTATAGCGGTGTTAGTTTTGTTGGTTGCGAGATATTGCAGGGACTGGAGGACGGGCTTTGCGGATGTTTGACAACCGTTAGCACGTGGGTTGTAGAAATTACAACATTGAGGCGTATGTTAAAAAACCCTTCGGTTTTAGACACTCCCTGCTGATAGAATGTTGGTAATCGTTTTGCTAACCGCGATGTTGGTTTGACAGGTAGTCATGCATATCGATATGGAGTGACGAGTGTTCTATGCGGCTTTGCCTCGTTTGTAGTCATTTTGGGGACATATGTGAGTTGCTCCTTTCTAAGCATTATGCAATAAACATCGAGAGTTCTGGCATCTGACTAACGTTATACCAGACCTGGGATCATGGTTTGGATCCGAGGAAATGCTAGGTTCTAGAATAGAAATGACCTTTTTCTGTCTCTTTAGATAAAATGAGACATCCCGAATATAGATTTTGAGTGTCGCCACTGAGAACTGCATAAAAAATTGAGGCTCAAATAAACTATTAGTAGTTTGATAGTATATGTTATAATCTCCATGATCTCGCGGAGTCCGAAAATAAAGTTAATCAAGACAAAATGATGTCACGATGTATGGTTTATTCTCCGGGGGGCGACATTCTAGAAATAAATCTGATCTTGCGGGATCGGTCGCTTGTGAGTAGACGATACAACCTCAGCCCATATTCTTAATTCTTTAAGTTCACTCTGGGCTGCACCGATTGGAATGCAACAGCTGGCATAAAACCCTTCAAAAGTTATTTTTGGTATAGAGTTTGACCATTATGGGCATCGACACCGAAGATGGTTGGCTCAAATAGGTTCCTCTAAAAAAAATTCAACTGCGGCTGTGCACGCCCGCGGCCGCCGTGGTTGCCAGCCTTAGTTGTCTGTCCTGCACGGGCATAACCCACCTTCTTGGATTGTTACATCGATATTTCGCTTGCTGCCATGGCATTTCGCACGACTTGCCGGCGACTCCTATTCGAGGCATTTTGTCCCCGCCGAATTAACCGATTGATGAGCTAGTACAGCGTATGTATGTAGGAGGGGGCGGGGAGATTGTGATCTTCAAGAATCTCATGATCAGTTCATGTAAAAAAGTTTCCCTGCACGATTGTCTTGGGTGCAGTATCTGTAATCTTCGGTTCTGCCATATGTCTCATACCCACCGCGGCTTTTCCTTTCGAAAGGGAAAGAAGTTCATGGGAAAAAAACAGAGAATTTCTAGAATTGCGTCGGTTTTGAGATTAGACACGCTCAGTCACAGAGCCAAACCACGATCCGGCGAATCACCTTCCTAGACGAAGGCAAGCAGTAGATCATGCGGGCAGGGTCTAACTTTTAGACTCCACGAACGCAGTTTCAGTTGCCCGTTTTCTTCGCGTTGATCCGACCCTCGGGTTTCCAACCAGAACCCTTTTTTTCTTTCCCTTCTTGCCCTGCGACTTTGTGACATTGTGTTCTGGGCGGATGCAGCCTTAGGCTTTCTCGCAGCAAGGGTTGCTTTCGGCCCATAGTTTGGTTGCATCTGTGTCGAAAGAAGCAGGGGCTGTGAAAGGAACACCGTTGGGAGACAGCATTAAGGGGTGCAGCTAGTATTTGCCAACACCCCCAAGGACACTTGGGACGGCCAAAAGCGTAGACTTTCGAGCGAATCAAGATGAAGACTCTCAGTCTAACATGGTAGGAAGAGATTCAGGGGCGTCTATGTGAGAGTGGACTAATCCGTCGAATGTGTACTGTACTGTACATGTCGACAATCGACATTCAATACATCGAGCGTCTGTTACATTGCATAGAGCAGATGGATGTCAAATCAATAGTGACAATTAGCAAAAAATTAGTACAGATTGCTAAAGATACAAAATACGATGGCGTAGGGATGCATAAGATCGTATCATACCTAACAGAACTATGTACTATGTACATGTACTCGGTAGCTGCCCAAAAAAGAAAAGATGGATCACAGAAAAAGAAAGTTTTGAGGTTGCGACGATTAGTGTGGTTAAGCCGCGCAGTTCGAGTTGGTCGCTGGTGTTTCGACACCTTTGCAGGGCACCGCGCACACTCAGAGTCCTCTGACAGGTCGGGGACTCCACTCCACGACAAGGCCACTCCACTCCACGGCCACCATGCCTCTCGTTCATCCCTTTTTTCCGTCGACCGCTTAAACCTATATTAAAAGAGTATCGCCAGTTTCTTCCTGCAGCTTTTCTCTCTCAGCATTCGTTTAGCCCTTACTTGCATACCAGGAAACGTCACAACTGTGTGCTGTTTTATACACCTTCTTTCTATAAACCAGCCATCTTTTCTAGTCTCTCGTTAAATCACGGACATTTTTATCCACCAAAATCAACCTTCCTTTTTTCTTTTTTCATCTTCTTATCTGGTCTATTTGTTTATTATTTACTCTTCAGCTGCGTAGCTTCCATTCGTTGGTGATATATTTCTTATACATAAGTTAGTTGTATTGCTCTTGCAAGATATCTCGAAAAACTTCCAACAACCTCAACAACAATTAGAGTAATTTCGGACATCTCTGGATTAGATTTTCGACCTTCATCAATCATTCCAACCACTCTACGACTCTTCAAACTATCATGAAGCTTACATCCGCTTTCCTCGTCGCTTCTGCGGCCCTTCCTGCGGCTCTTGCGCAAACATGGACCGCTTGTAACCCTCTCGAGAAGCAGTGCCCATGCAACCCAGCCCTTGGAAGTACCTACTCTTTCGACTTCACCAAGGGTGAAGGTTCCGAGCTTTTCCCAGTCGCGGACCACTTCCCTGTCAGATATGAGAAAGATGGTCTCCATCTTCCTGTCAGGAAGAAGGGTGACGCCCCAACTATCGCTGGTCTCAAGTACATCTTCGGTGGTCGTCTCGACTGCGTCTTGAAGATTGCCCCAGGCAAGGGTATCGTCAGCTCCCTGGTCTTCCAATCTGCCGATTTGGACGAGATCGACTACGAATGGATCGGCAGCAAGCCCCTTGAGGCTCAATCTAACTACTTCGGCAAGGGTAATACTAAGACCTACAACCGTGGTGCCATCCATCCAGTTACCGATTCTGCCAATATCTTCCACACGTACTCTATCGAATGGACAAAGGAAAAGATCACCTGGTATATCAATAACGAAGTCGTCAGAACCCTGACTCCTGCCATTTCTGCCGATCTATACGCCAGCAACAACTACTACCCACAAACCCCAATGGAGATCAAGATTGGTGCTTGGGCTGCCGGTGACCCATCTAACGCTGACGGTGTCATTGAATGGTCCGACGGTCCAATTGACTACTCCCAGGCTCCATTCGACATGGTTATCCAATCTCTCACTGTCACTGATTACTCCAAGGGTGCTACCGAGTACTGCTATGGAGACAAGAGCGGTTCCTGGGACTCTATCCAAATCTCCACTGATCCTTCCAAGGGAAAGACCCCAATTAAGGAGACCACCTCTGCTAAGCCAACCAAGACTGCCGAGCCAGAAGAGAAGACCACCAGCGCTGCTCCAAAGACTACTCTCGCCACCTCCTCCAAGGCTGACAAGGAAACCACCACCAGCGAGAAGGAAGAGAAGGAGACCACCACCTCCAAGCCACCAAAGAACACTTCCACTGGAGAAATCGCCCCAGCAATTACTCAGGGTCTCCCAGACTCCATTGGAGGAATGGACGGTCCCCAGAACAAGGGTGTTTCTTCCACTGGCACTGTCGATGCTCAAGCTGCTCAGACTGGTGCCCCAACTGACAACGTCCCAAGCTCTGCCTCGAGCATTAAGAATGCTGGCTTGAGCCTCGTTGTCGCTGCCGTCTTCGCTGCACTTGTATTATAAATGTAATGATACAGAACGAAAAAAAAACAAAATCTACAAAATCTTTGGACGAGAGAACTTAGGGGTTGTTTTATTTTTTTCTTCTCTTGTATGTAAAACATAGCTTTCATTTGTAATAACGGTGCATGTGGAGCATTCATTGCATAGCACGACTGGCATCTTTCTTTTTTTCACTTCTTGAGGCGGTAGAGAGACGGTTTTTTATTTCTTCATGTTTTTTGAGCGTTTTCCTGTCTGGTTCTTCTCGATATCCATTTGTTTCCTTTACTCTGCATTAGAGATAAATATTATACCTATTATATTTTCTCACTCTAGTGTTTTAATATTGTGATTTCGTGATATTGGTAGATTGGCTAGGACTACCTACCAGCCTACCTCATAGTCCATATGTTTACCATGTCGAAATCCAATAAGGCGGCACAGAAAACATGCAATTGTTTGCAAGTCCTATGCAGCCCTAAAATCCTTGGTATATGTACTAAATAGGAGTTACATCGCTATGGTGGCTTCCGTCCTTGTCTTTGATTCGTCATACGTCAAGCTGAAGTATCTTACAGCTCGTCCGTGCCTTAAATTCTATGCATGGCCACGGCTAGCTGTTCCGAGGGCTGATGTTTTTTACAATATAGGCTTACCAACTTTTGACAATTGTTCTTATCAATTAGTCTAGTTTGGCCTCGTAAGCCCGGTTTACAGTTTGTTAATTTACAGAACGATTGTTTGATTGCATGATGATATCGATGTGGGTAAATGCCGGCCGCGGCGAAACATTCTGGTTTGCGAACTAATGTAAGTAGATAACAAGGAACAAAAAGAAAAGGAATTCTAAATACACTACATATTGCTAACTAAGAAGCTAGCTCATCTCAAAGCTTTGGGAAGATTGTGAAATGATAATACAAAGAAATCATAAAAAAAGAAACATGTGAATAATTGAAGGGAATTTGAAGTTCAAGGCCAAATAGTCTTTGTTGGTTCCTCTACATTAGGTTCAGATACGGAATGTCCCATTCTTACAAGGGAGACATGATTGATATCCTTCGGTCCCTTCTCTAGAACCCGATTCTTATCCCAAATGGAAACCCCTAAGCTCGGCTTATCACTTGAAACATCACGCTTCGAATTCTTTCTGTTTCCAAAAAAGGCAGTATCTAAAGTGCCATACCGAGCTTGAAGTTCATCCAAGCGATCTTTTGACTCCGGGCCCTCCAGATAGTATGGTTCCTCGGTCCCCGGAACAAGATACTGTCGGTTTCCAGAATGTGATATTTTGGAGGGTGGGGCTGGAGAGTCCCCGTTTCGCAAGGCAAGGTCGCTGTCCCAGTCGGAGAGCGTATACTCGAGAATAAAATTGGGATCAAGATCGAATGGCGTGAACCCGAATTCTTTCCCATCGCCATGACGGTATACATAGCCTTCATGACTCTTTTTTATACCTTTGGGGATCTCGTCAAGAGTGTCTTGGATCTCTGCATCTGAGATAGTTAGGGGAATATTGGTTGGTTGTATTAGGGTTGCCGCACAATAGCATCCTATATAAGTAGATGTTTTGTATCAGCTATCCGCCCCATATATATGTAACTGGTGTCGATATCTGATGCAATGGTATCCTGACTACCCACCTGCTGCAGTCCGGCACGTCTCTGAAATAAGCGCGGTGTCACATCGCCGTTGAAAATGGATATCAGGCCGATAGTTCGGGTTGGGAACAACGACACCTTGATAAGAACAACGGCAATTCCTACATTTAAGTTGATATGACATGACTGCAGACGCTTGGTTTGCAAAACCACTACGTGAACGCCAGTTGGGCCATCGATTTGCGGGTAAGTATATGTTGTTGCTATGTGGTGTGATACCCAGCACCCATCGTGCGGACATACATTCGATCCTATAGCCTGTGGAATCGTAGAAGTCGTATACGGTCAGTGGAGGGTGGTCATCAGGGCCGTAGGGGTGTTCATCATCTGGTATGTTGGTGCCGTCGTCGCTTTCATAGTCGCTGCCATAGTCTGTGGGAGTATTTGTTCGTCGGCCCAGTTCAACTTTTACTGGGGTTCCCTTGATGTTTGTCCAATTCAAATAGGGCTGATGGCTTGGTGTGAGAGCTTCGAAAGTGGAGCTATCAACCACGGCGGGTAGCATTGTTTCGTTCTTGTCTAAGGCTAGAGGTGACCCCACAACAAGCGTGATAGAAAATACAAATAAAATGGTATAGAGGAACAAAGACCAAGTTCGGTCTGTGATGATATTTTCGAACCGCATCTTGGCGAATTCTTGAGGGGGCGTTTCTAGGTATCCCTGGCGGTAGGTTGGTGAGGTTATAAAAACCGGGGAATCAGTGTATCGTGTAACGTTGTCAGACCGTGGCAGTGTGAATGTTCAACTGTATATTTCTAAGCAAGGGAAAAGTCTAGGGTCATATTCTAAGTCGTGGTAGTAGTATTTATGTGTGCAAGCTCTTGGGATTGGGTTAAGTCTCCCGTGCTAGATGTAATGCTAGGTGTCTTCTCGGCTTATACTTTTCCTGCACGTATGATGCTCCATGTACGTACAAGCCTCCATGGAACGGCATCATTTTTCTATAGAACAAAGTCCGGTTACGGGACTGTCTCCATTGATTGTACAAGTATTCTACAAATACATCTAAGCCCGGGTGCCTGCGCCGCGTATCGAGCTACATGTATACAGTGTATCGATATAAAGTTGGCGTGCACTTTTTCGTACGTTTCGTATTATGTGAATGAGGGGCACAATAACTGGGAATTTGGTTCGCTATCAATTCCAACCGGTGACAGGATTCACGGATCCGATAGTCGAGCCAATTGATAATAAGATATGATATTGTATTCTATATTATTGTGGGAAGCTTCCTTGTCATTCCGACCAATTGGCATACTGTTATATTATTCGGAGATATGCCTATCCATTGGTTAGATTATATCTACTACGGTATTGAAAATCTAACAACTAGGCTAAATATTAATATATCGTGCAATTAATTTACAAAGCTTGCTCTTATATTGTCCTAGTTTGTTTGTGATAAGAGGAACTATCTACTGTGCATGCAATGTCTAAGTAGATGTCGGACCGGTGCCACTAATCCTAACACCAACCAAGTTAACTCGATAGCCCAGTTTACTATGATTTCAGACATTGCATTTAGATATTTAAATATTTTTAGGCTTGATTGAAAAAGGTATTTACTTTTTTATGCAATAGTATCATTGATAGGTTTTAAATTTTGCATGATTGCATTGAGATCGATAGCATTCTAGACACTTCTTACACCAGATTCCAAAACCAATTATCTGCGCCACCCAACGATATGTGTTGTCTCATGTTGGATTTTCGTTCCAAAACGCAGGGCCAACTGCGCCCGGTTTCCAGATTTAGGCCGTCCATCCCGCCCAGCCATCTGACGACTGCCCCGTCGTCATCACCACCGCTTCACATCAGAACTTCATCTTCATCTTCATCATCACTTCGCGAACCCTATACAAAATCTGAACCCGATACAACGACTTAAGAAGCCCCTGAATTCTAAGAGAAGTGGTTGAAATCTACTCACCATGGGGGCCCTTTTGTCGCTACCCTTAATGGCTATACCCAGCATGAGCTCCGTATGTCTCCGCCGACCGCTATCTTCTTTAACCCAACAGGCCACTAACGTCCAACGTCTTCGATACATGTAGATCATCACTGTTGGAGCATCTTGCTGCGGTGCGGCGACTTGCTCTGCCATCTTCAACTCTTGCGGGAAATGTCACAACTCGACCGCCACCCGTATTGTCTACGCTTTAATCCTCGCCATAAACTCGATATTCAGTTGGATAATGCTCACGCCATGGATAATTAAGAAACTCCAAAAGTTAACGCTGGACTACATGACCATAAAGTGTCTCGGAGAGGACTGTTTTGGTTTCGTGGCTGTACACCGGTTTAATTTCGCGTTGGGACTGCTCCATTTTGCACTCGGTTTGATGTTACTTGGTGTCAGGTCCACCAAGAATGGCAGAGCGTCGATACAAAACGGATTTTGGGGACCAAAGATACTGGCTTGGATTGGACTTATCGTTCTCACCTTCTTTATTCCCGAAGAGTTTTTCATCTTCTGGGGGAATAAGGTCGCATTCGTGGGAGCAGCACTTTTCCTCTTCCTCGGACTTATCCTGCTTGTCGATCTAGCACACACATGGGCCGAGACTTGTCTAAGAAAAGTGGACGAGACGGATAGCAATGTGTGGAGGTTTATACTTGTCGGTTCCACGTTGGGGATGTTCATCATTTCGTTGGTCCTTACCATCATTATGTACGTCTTCTTCGGGAAGGGCGATTGTAGTATGAACATCTCGGCTATTACTATCAATATGCTTCTGGCGATTGTTGTCAGTGCAATGTCAATCCATCCGGCGGTCCAAGAGGCAAATTCGCAGGCTGGTCTTGCGCAAAGCGCCATGGTCGCGGTTTATTGCACATACTTGACAATGTCTGCTGTGGCTATGGAACCAGATGACAAGCACTGCAATCCATGGATTCGAGCTAGAGGCACCAGGACAGCCAGTATTGTTATTGGTGCATTGCTCACACTCCTCACTATTGCATATACCACTACAAGGGCTGCAACCCAAGGTTTTGCCATGGGCAGTTCGGGGCCAAGCGGCTACGCTGCTCTCGGAGATGACGAACATGGACTTGTTACCCAGGAGCCATCAAGACATGCCATGAGACAAGAGGTTTTGAGGAGAGCAATCGCAGAGGGAGCATTGCCGGCTAGTGCCCTGGATGAAGATAGTGACGACGAGGCAGAAGATGCGGTCGATGATGAGAAGGGACGGGTGCAGTACAATTATACACTGTTCCATTTCATCTTCATGTTGGCCACGGCTTGGGTTGCCACTCTATTGACGATGAGTTTGGAGGATAAGGAGGGCGATTTCACACCCGTTGGCAGGACGTACGGGGCTAGTTGGACTAAGATTATCAGTGCATGGGTCTGTTATGCACTGTATGCATGGAGCCTGATTGCTCCCGTGGCGTAAGTGCTTGTTACCAATCTATTGTAGTTCTATGAAGTCATGAGTATGCTAACGAGGTGGATATAGGCTTCCTGATCGATTCGGCTAAGCTGTGGGGACCGATCCTTTCCTTCTTTTGCGGCATAGTTTTTCGGAGCTAGCGGTGGCTTTACTTTGTAGATGAGGTTCTTTGAGACTAATGGGTTCTGGGGGGTCTCTACTTTCTAGCTTTCTGTTTCTGTTTCAAACATCTTTTACTCGTTCTTTTATTCATATACTTGGGGTTTGGTATCAATATGCATCTGCCGGTCGTCTATTCACTTCGACAGGATATAGTTCTGTTTAATAACTCCACAAATAATCAGTACTAGTTATAACTTACCTTCCTAAATGCGTCTTACCTCTCGTATAAGTTGAGGGGTCCCTCGTATTGGTACATTTGTACAATTGTGAACAAGATAGAATTTCAAATATCGTCGTGAACCTGTACATGCACTCAAGCTTGCATGATTAACATAAACCGGTATATGGGTCTATAGATCTGGAATGTATAATATACTTCAGCTTACGAAAGCTAAGGCGCCACACACGGCGAAATTCCAGCGCCCAACAGCCAACGGCGATACAAAATTCCTGTTGGTCATGAATACAGCGGGACAAGGCCATTACGCGTTTGGAAGTGGCTTGTGCAGGCAAAACCGACAGGCATTACCCGGCGATGACCATGCAGCCACAATCATGAACTATGCTAGGTAGTTAGTGTATTTAGACCACGGATAGTCTCTCCGAACCCAAATTAAAAACCATCCGTTCTTGTTTTAAAATAGAATAAAATCTTCCTAACTTTGAGTGCTTCAGAGCGTTGATAATTCGGGCCTACCAGACCAATTCGGAGACATTGAAATTAAATAGACCTGGACCATACGTAATCCTACTTCTGCTAGCTAGCTTCAGACCTGGAAAGGCGAGTTAGTCATTTTGGGAGGGACAAACAGGGCCAGGCAAGGCAAACAACCCCGCCATTCTTCCTGCCACACCTTCGATTCACACACCACACAGCTGCCATCTTATATCAGCCATCGGCCATTCCATCATATCATCATCTACCAAAAACTTCGCAGAGCCGCTTTTCTATCAGATATCAGTCCTATCGTTCTAATTTTCGTCCTCTGAAACTCCCGGGGCTCTCTACGGCATCCTACTGCCTCTTGTTAACAAACTAGATCACCGACTGCCTTCCTTCCATCCCCTCTATCGCTATGTTCCGCGGCACCAACGCCAACCCTTTTGACGATGTCGTCGGTACGTTTGATCCGCTGTCTCTGCCGGCGAGAGATTTGATCCTTTCGGGCGCCTGTTCTGCAGAAAAGGAATGTAAAGCTAATACAACTGTTTCCGATAACATGTAGCCAAGGCGACCGACGAGAACCTCACTTCGGAGAATTGGGAGTTCATTATGGAAGCTGTCGATAAAGTCGAAGGTGGCGGTTCAGATGCGTATGTACTCGATATCATCGGGGTTCTCTATCGCAGCTCCGTTTTGCATATCCTGGAATGATGTACGCATGTAACTGACTGTGCGAATGATGATAGTCCGAGAGAAGTCGTCGGTGCTCTTATCAAACGGCTAGCACACCGGAATGCTCAGGTTCAGATATACACACTTGAGGTACACATATGCGGTATTTTGCCATGAAGACGGGATACAAGGCTAACACTATTACTGTAATTTATTAGACTGCAAATGCGTTATCGCAAAATTGTGGTCTTAAAGTACACCAGGAACTGTCGTCGAGGGCCTTCACGGATGCTTTGATTCGGTTAGCTGGTGATAGAGTATGGGTTCCGTCTAAAGACCCTTCCAGGCTTCGATACACTAATTTAATACCTTTCCTTTCAGAATACACATCAAACAGTAAAGTCCAAGATCCTGGAGCGTATGGAGGATTGGGCCGAAATGTTCAGCAAAGACCCGAATCTGTTTGTTATGGAACAGGCCTACACAAAACTAAAGTCCCAAAGTGCGATTATCTTCGTCCCTGCATATGCATGAAATTGGCTGGATACTGATGGTAATACCTTAGATCCTAGTATACCAGCTCCTTCGAAGCCAACTAAGAACGCCATCACTGATGCCGACCGACTAAAGGAAGAGGAGGACCTTGCCCGTGCCCTTGAAATCTCGCTACAGGATACTAGGAGACAACAGAACTTCCCTGCTGCATCGGCATCCTCGAATTCAAATGCTGTTCAGAAACAACCTGAACCAAAACCCGAACAACCTCCTGCTAACTCTACAGCTGCCACAGTATCCCGCGTGAGAGCTCTCTACGACTTTGTACCTACAGAATCTGGAGAGTTGGCATTTAGGAAAGGTGATATTATCGCCGTTCTTGAGTCGGTGTACAAAGATTGGTGGAAGGGGTCTTTGAGAGGACAGACGGGTATCTTTCCGCTGAACTACGTCGAGAAGCTTGCAGACCCTACTGCTGAAGAGTTACAGAGGGAAGCACAGACAGAGGCTGAAGTCTTCGCACAAATCAAGAATGTGGAGAAGCTTCTGTCGCTATTAAGCACTTCTAGTGCAGATCAGCATATCCAAGATAATGACGAGATAACGGTAAGGCTAGTAGTGTAAATCCTAACGAGCGCATAATCTGACTATGGGTGATCGCAGGCTTTGTATCATCAAACACTCTCCATCCGACCAAAGTTGATTGATCTCATCAGCAAGTACCAACAGAAGCGAGGTATTAATCTCCGATTATTTCGTGTTTAAAAGGGTCCCACTAACGCAAGGTATCGCCACTAGACGACTTCCAGGCCCTCAACGAGAAATTTGTTAAGGCTCGCCGTGACTATGAAGCATTGTTAGATACATCCATGTCCAACCCCGCAGCGCACGCGTACTCACGACCGCCATATAGCCAAGGATATGGGCCCGGTCCAGAATACGGCGCACCTCTACCCGGACCTGCCGGAGGCCCCATCGGAGGACCACTAGGGGGACCCATCGGAGGGCCAGTTGGCGGTCCACCTGGTGGTCCTCAGGGGTTCTATCCGCCCCAGCCGCAACATCAAATGCACCACTCCCCTCCACCACCTCTCAACACAAGTGGACCATACGGTCCTCCTGATGCCCAACAGGGCGGTGTTCCATATCCAGTTTCAACAAGCCCTATCCCTCCTGCTGGGTCGAACCCATCAAACTTCTATGGCGCCCCAACTGGCCCAATAGGAGGACCAGATGGCCGTAAAGCATCGTCGCCACAAGCTAATCCCCCAACAGGCCGTGATAGACACCCTTCGATAAGTGGTTACCATGATACAGGTGCACCACCTCAAGAGCTTGCCACATCATCCTACGAGTCTCCTCAAGACCCAAGCGGTCGCCCCATCTCCCCCTCTCACGGCCCTCAAGCCTACAAGAGCTACTACACATATAACCCTCCCACAACCGCAGCTACATCGCAAGGTGCAGGGCCTAGTGGCCCTAGTGGCAACTTCCCCCCTAGCGGTGGTCAACAACAACAGCAGCCGCAGCAGCAGCAGCCCAGTTATCCTCCTGTAATTACTAGAACTTCCCCAACTACTGTTAGGGACTCAACTGATACATATCAACAGTACCTGAATAACCGTCCACCGAGTTGGGTCGATCCGAGTACAGGAGGGCAGGGAAACCCGGCAGATTACTACAGAAATAACGAGCTGTTCTTGCCGCAAGGTGGTTCTGGAGGAGCTAGGCCGAGAGAGGCTTGAGTCAGGTAGTTTTTTTTGGGACAATGGAGGAACATTGATCGTACGCCGGTATTTTTTTTGCTATGCTCACTCTGCAGTAGATGACAATCGTTTTCATATTTTATTTCTATCGTTTTTTATCTCTCGTCGAACTTGGCACTCGCACTTTAGGCTCTCTGACTAGTTCTTTGATTATTGGGGGGGCTGTAATGGTTTCCATTTTCTTTTGCTTTTCCCTCTTCTATTTTTTCATATAGCGCATTATTGCTGGATGTATGCTGAAAGCAACACGGAGACTATTTCTTTCGGTATCAATATCACGCATGTTAGGTTTAAATTCAATAAACAATGATAGTGTGTTCCCATGTGGTTAGGAGAACTGTATAGGTATTTGCGTATATGACTAGTATGATATCAATGTTATAGAACCGTTGATCAATTGGCGCCTACGAGGGGCCTAGCGCCATAGACTGACTTACTTACTCTTTACTTCATTATTGAAGTGTATACAGAGCCGCTGTGTTCTAGGCCATCTACACAGGGGCAGGCTACTGCTCTTGTTCAGTGTGAGTTTTGTGCTGGTTCAGTGTATGGTCTCCTGGGCAGACGCTCTACCTACCACAGTCTCAAATTATACAGCGAACTCAGATCATAATATTCATCTATTCTGAGATTTAGTTGAGATTGCATCTACATTTTGCTAGAATGACATTGCGAAGCTTAGATCCTTGGGGACTTTGACAACCGTGTGGGTCCTAAGGCTAGGCAAGCTGGTCCAATGGTGTAATCTAGACACCAAAATGATATTATGCATGGTGCTAAACTTTTGGGGGTTAAAGGCTGTCGATTATTTGCGTTGGTGCCGTTGTAAGGAATCTTGTGTCACTACCATCTGATACGTGCTTCATGCAGCTCAACTAGCTGCAGTGATCCGACATCCGACCTACCCAGCATACTTCGAAGTTACCTGATCTAACGGTATACCGCCACGCTTACTCGGCCGACGTAAGGCTCTTGAAATGAATTAATCAAGAGCTTAGGGGATTATTGGCAGAACGGTATATGGGAGGTGCAAGGTGGGTCTGGACATGACATGAGCTAAATCAGCCTGGAGGCTTCATAGCTAAAGTACGTATAGTCTTGATCTCCCGCTACAAGACCATATTGTTTCAACTGGGTCCACTTCGAATTCTAACTTTCGTATGATAGAGCGGCTTTATAGCTTTAGCTTATCTACTCAAGTATGCATCACAATTAACCTTGAAACATCCCGGAACATTGGATTTGAACTATCATGATGAATGGCATTAAGGTGTGGCTATTGCATCACTGGCCACGCTACCGATCTCAAGCCGGGATCCGGCACGCATCCTCGATGTCGACGACAGTCAAGCCGTCGCCAACGTTTGGTGTAGCAATGTCTACGTCATGATTTTTTTTGGACGGGGTTGGCTCTCTTTACAGGGATCATGGTGAATTCCTGCAAAAACGTCTGCCAGAACATGGTGCATGTGGATCGCTGACTTGCGCTTGGTGGGCTAAAAAGCCAAGTTTTCTGGCCGGTCTAATTTGGGGAAAGTGGCAGGGGTTGAATTGTGAAGAACGGGGATATCGACGATGTCACCTCAGCAAAGACCGAATCACAACGGCGGCACAAGATTGGGAAATTTACTCATTTCCAAATGGCACAAATCAACATGTTGTCTGGATTTTGGGGTGACCTGCGATTACTGATGAGCCGCCGCGATATCGATAATTCGACCAAGCTATCAAGTGCAAGACACATCGTCGATGGTATGCATATGCAAGATGGCCAAGTTGGAGCGAAGGTACCCAAGATGCTCTTCGTAGGCTTGTCAATTCGCGGCCCCCATCGCGGTGGTGTCAGTGATCGAGGAATTTATTGGCTGCATTTCTAGCATGGAAGATTGGGAGAATTATATGCAGGCGACATGGGATGGGATACGGACTAGTAACAAGGGTGGCAGGCAGGCTTGCAGCGATATTTCCGCTTGCATTCGCAAAGGAGTTCAATCTTTCTGGGTTTTAATCCTTCTTTCTTCCTCTTGGGTTCTTCACTTATCTCAAACGGCCTTTTCTTCCTCTCGATGCCAGTTCAGCTGCGGTTTTCGACATTCGCCTCAGTCGCTCGTTACTAATTTTTTTGAGGGAGCTTTGAGTATTTCACGTGGAACGAGAAGGATACCTGTTAGGCATTGTCAGCAGCGCATATTGCCCGAGTAACAACAACAACAGTGTCTGTTTACAGCAACACATCATCCCGCAGTGTCGCTCAGATAGACGGAGTGGCATAAATCCAGCATATCAGACTGCCACGCCGGTTCTATATTAAGAGTATTTGCTACGGGGCGGGGGAGTTTGCGGCTCCGAAGGCGTATCTTTTTCTATCAACTCCTCAATCGCTGTTTTTCGACCTTAAGTTGGCCGATTCAGTTATCCACGCCATTTCGCTCTTACTAGGCTGTTGAGTGCCGACAGGAAGGCTGAACTTGTTCTAAAATTATAATCGGGCTGGAAATTTTTTTCGAAATCGTACAATAATGACTGGAAGACACTCACGGGATCATTCCCGCGAGCACTCTCGCTCTCAGAACCGCCGAAATTCTACTCGTCAAAACTCCACTCGTCGAGAGTCCCGCGATAGATACGCTGCGGTTGATACAGAGGATTCGGGGGCAGAAGTATCACCTCAGCCTCGCCGAAGTTCTCGTTCTCACGGTCGTCATAATTCGTCACATAGACACTCCCGATCCGGGGGAGTGGCAGGAGAAGACGTAAGGCGATCCAGAACCTTAGAGAAGTCACAAAGGAGACCCAGACCCCCCACCGATGGTGTTATTCCATTAAGTGAAGAAAGCCTTGCGGCTTTTAATAAAGAGGAAGAGCATAGACGCAACCGTCATTTAAGCCGAGAGGAGAAAAGGGAGAGGAAGGCAATGGGACAAACAAAAGAACAAAGAAAGAGGAGACGTTGTTGCATTTGTAAGTCCTTTATTGAAAACACTTTGTCTCGGGTGGAACGGATACTCATATTTTATATTTAGTGTGCCTCGTTGCCTTCATTATCCTACTCATCATTATTCTTGTCCCCATTGGCGTATTAGTGATTGGGAAGAACGATGGCTCGCCTGCCAATGGAGGAAATAAGAGCTCAGATGGAAGTGGCGGCGGCACTGGTGATGGATTAGGAGGCTCGCCAGATGTCAATCCAAATACAATCCCGGTGTGTATCTACTAAATTTTATCATCCCACAGAATACTACTAACAGTAGCTTTCTATCCAGACCGCTGCTAAAGGAAGCTACTTGGATCCATTCACTTGGTTCGATACGCGAGACTTCAACACTACCTACACTGGCGAAACAGTTGGAGGTCTTTCAGTCATGGGCCTTTTCTCGAAGTGGGATGATAGCGCCCAACCAAACCCGAATGTTCCACCACTTAACGAAAAGTTTGAGTACGGCAAGGTCCCCATGCGTGGTGTAAATGTTGGAGGATGGCTTCTACTTGAACCGTTTATCACGCCATCGTTTTTCAAGAAATATGACCTCAACTTAGGTGTGGTTGATGAATATACTCTTTCAGCACACCTAGGCGCTAAGGCTACGGCACAAACTCTTGAAAAACACTACGCTACATTTGTTACCGAACAGACTTTCAAAGAAATCGCGGAGGCTGGATTGGACCACGTCCGAATTCCTTACCCTTATTGGATTGTTACTCCTGAAGCAAACGACCCATACCTCCCAAGAGTCGGCTGGAGATATTTACTTCGGGGTATTGAATGGGCTCGGAAATACGGGTTGAGAATCAAACTCGATCTTCACAGTATTCAAGGGGGGCAAAACGGTTGGAATCACAGTGGTCGTCAAGGTATTCTTGGATGGGTTAATGGGACTTCCGGGGAAGTAAATGCTCAGAAGAGCTTGGACATGCACGATCAGCTCTCGAAATTCTTCGCCCAACCTCGATACAGGAACATTGTTACACTCTACGGCTTGGTCAACGAACCTAGGATGACAGCTTTGCCACTAAACGAAGTTCTTAATTGGACTGCGAATGCGTATGATATTATTCGTGGAAACGGTCTGAACGCTAAGATTGTCTTTGGCGATGGTTTCCTAGGCCTCGAAAATTGGAAAGGAAGATTGCCCGGCCTCGAAGGGCTTGTTTTGGATGTGCATCAATATGTGATCTTTAATATTGGTCAAATCGCGCAGACCCACACCGGAAAGATCCAGTTCGCCTGTTCGGGCTGGGGCGCGGCGATGTCACAGAGCAATGACCCAACGACTGGATTTGGACCCACTATGGTCGGAGAGTTTGGACAAGCTGATACTGATTGTGTGCCGTATCTGAACAATGTTGGTACAGGATCGAGATGGGAGGGAGACCTCATTTTCCCGGATCCCAGCTCGAGTGTGACCACACCCAGTTGCCATACTGGTGCCAACTGCTCATGTACTATTCCCAACTCCGACCCGAGTAAGTGGTCAGATCTTTATAAGCAATTTTTACTCATGTTCGCTTCAGGTAAGTCTAATAACTGTCTTCTTTTGCCCTTGGCGCCCATACTAACTTTTTGATGCCACAGCCCAAATGGAGTCGTTTGAACTTGCTTGGGGTTGGATGTACTGGACCTGGGATACCGAGGATGCCTACCAATGGTCATACAAGAAGGGTATCGCAGCCGGCACCTTACCTAAGATTGCATACGAGAGGAACTTTACCTGTGATGATGCCATTCCAGATTTCCAGTTGCTGGGATTATCTGAAGGGTACTAATGAATATACGCTGGACTACGGTTCTCCCCTCCCCCCCCCTTTTTTTTTCTTCTTCTTTCTTTCGTTTTCAACTTTAATGACGGCTTGTAATATGTGGATCATTCACTTTTTCTTTGGGTTCTTCCTCGTCTCGTGCGTTGCGGAAGCTGCTGTGCTATGGGATACCAATGCATGTGCTCCCTTAACCCCCTTATCTTTCTGAAAGTTTTACCCTATTACCGCCAAAGCATACATAGAATCGTTTTCTTTACCTCTTATTTGGAAGATGAAAGTTTGAAAGTTCTCATCATCTACTTTTCCTTTTAAGGCGCCTGGGAGTTCACCCTTCTTCACGCTTCAACCTAAATATTTCCTCAACATGCAACATTTTTACAGCTTTGTTTGTATATCTTCATACACTCTCATACATACATGTTGTCCTCCCAAATCAATATCCTCGAACTTGTTTCACACATTTCACGTTTCACTACTCTTTATGTCTTTATGATCAGTTGAAATAATAAAATAATTCATCTTTTATTTTGTATGGAGTCGATCATACTCATGGGTTAGCTGTAGCTGCGTAGGCGATCCAACACGCCAAGACCATTTGCTCGTGCTGGGTGACACAAAGATCTGCAAGTTGCTGTGCCAACCTAATCGGGAGGTCACACGCAGAGTTACCGACTTAATCTCCGGGTCGCCAGGGGGTGTGCTTAGCTTCATCCGATAAAGCCCCAGCCTCCTTACCAAGATGATATCACCGTCACAAGCTTAGCTCCTTTCTTCCTTCTCCTTCTCCTTCTCCTTTCCTTCTCCCTCCTATCTCGGTTTCTTCATTATTGATCTTGTTGATAACAGTATTCAAGATGTATGTCAAATTCAATCCTTCTACCCTCCTTCCTTTAGGACTCCTTGTCAGTTCGGCTCTCGCCTCTCCTACGTTCCCTCAGCAGCAACCGCTTGGCCTTAACGATGAACTTTCGGCCGCCATCCGTATCCATTCCAAGAAGCCATCAGTAGACGCAGGAAAGCTTGCTGCTACTATAGAAACCGAGAATCTTCTTCGAAGAGCAAAGGACCTTTACACCATCGCCAAAATCTCAGAACTGGAACATGGCCACCCAACCCGTGTGATAGGATCAAAGGGACATGTGGCAACCGTTGAGTATGTACAAAGGGTCCTTGGAAGTCTCGGTGGGTATTACACCCTCAGAGAACAAACTTTCCCAGCTTCCAGCGGTTATATCTTCGAATCGCGATTGGTTATTGGGAACGATGTTATTGAACATCGGGCTATGAGTCTCACACCGCCGACCAAGAATAGACAACCTGTTTCGGCTAAGGTTGTGGCGGCTAAGAATGATGGTTGCTCTGAAAGTGATTTTGGGGAGGACATCAAGGGCTCTATTGCTCTCATCGAGCGTGGACGCTGTCCGTTTGGTACAAAGTCAGAGAATGCTGGGAAGGCTGGAGCTGTTGCTGCTGTGATTTATAACAATGAACCTGGTTCCTTGAGTGGAACTCTTGGAACCCCATCGGAAGATCACGTCGCCACCTTTGGAATTGCTCGTACAGCTGCCGAGCCAATTTTGGAGAAGCTGAAGGCTGGGGAGGAGGTTGATGGGTCTGCATACCTTGATTCCGAGGTGAACGTCATCAAGACGAAGAATGTTATTGCTCAGACCGTTCTGGGAGATCCTGAGAATTGTGTTATGCTTGGTGGACACAGTGATTCCGTCGGGGAAGGACCAGGCATCAATGACGATGGATCGGGATCGATGACACTACTAGAAGTTGCTGTGCAGCTTACAAAATTCTCGGTGAACAACTGTGTCAGGTTCGCATGGTGGAGTGGAGAGGAAGAAGGACTTCTTGGAAGCACCTGGTATGCGCAGCATTTGACCGACGAGGAGAATAAAAAGATCAGGTTATTCATGGATTATGATATGTTGGCGAGTGTTAACTTTGCATATCAAATCTATAATGCTACTGATGCAGAGGGAGACCCGAAGGGTAGCGAGGAGCTTCGAAACTTCTATATTGAGGGGTATAAGGGATTGGGAGTGAACTATACTTTTATCCCATTCGACGGAAGGAGTGATTATGTTGGATTCATCGAAGCTGGTATCCCTGCCGGCGGTGTTGCCACCGGTGCTGAGGGTATTAAGACCCCTGAAGAGGTTGAAATGTTTGGAGGAAAAGCTGGGGAGTGGTACGATCCTTGTTATCATCAGTTGTGTGATGATTTAACGAATTTGGACGAGAAGGCTTGGAATGTTAATGCTAGGTTGGTGGCGAAGAGTGTGGGGAAATATGCGGAAAGTTTTGAAGGGTTCCCCAAGAGGGTACTGGAGAGTGATGAGGTTAAAGCGGAGAGGAAGGAGAGTGCGAAGAAGTGGAAGTACAGAGGAAGCAAGTTGGTTATGTAAGATAAGGTGCATACTATTAATTACGGAACAGGAGTAGTCATGGTACATTAGATTGCAATTGGAGATATAGATACCTTGGGCATACGGAATTTGAGTAGAATGCATCGAGTCTTCTTTCTTTGCTTGCGTGCATGTAATAATATGGTCAACGTTCTCAATGCGATTTGTAGATCACAGTATTGTATCGTAACCGTGTTCACTGCTTTTCATGTGACTTCTAGTACACTAGTACTATAGTAGCATCCCTTGTAAGTTACCTTGGGTTCTCACACGTAAAAGTACAAAAAATTGTATTGTTTGTATACACTTATCACGTCTCCAATAAAATACAGGCATTTGGGATTGAGATTTAAAATTGAAATTGCTCGAGGGAGATAACGGTTGACAACACCAAGATAGTGTAACAAAAGTACATTTTGTATGACGGATGTACATATGATTCACTAATTTATGTCGCCGTGTGACTGCGGCCATGCAAAGCACATCGGTTCCCCTGTTAACTTGCCAAGCAGTATTCCGCTAGCATCCACTAACACGCTCTCACATGACACCCTGCGACCTGGCTTAACGGCCATATTGTATTGTCACCGCGCGCCCCCGGCCTCTTTTATCTTAGCTTGGAGATTAATATTGCTGCTGTATATGATGTTGGTGCCTACCAACATTGCATTGCTTCCTAATAGACGAACCATCCTCCAAGCTTCCATTAAAGTTACAGCTCTTTTCAAAAAAAGCTTCTATAGACCACATTGATACAACAAAGACGTCCCCCCAAAGATGGCATCCCTAGCTTCTTTTCCACAAGAACTTGTGGATATGATCTTTTCTGACCTCGGACCAACCCACCTTGGAAAAGTTAGGTTGCTGTCTAGATTCCACAACGCCAGGTTCAAGAACCTCTTCTGGTACCTTGTTTTCCAAACCCTTCAAATCGACCTACGACCATCATGCGTCGAACGACTTATCCTCCTTGGAAAAGGACCTGAAGTCGCATCTATGATCCAAAACATCATTGTCCGGCCGCAACAAGGCCAGGATCTCAAAGTCTCACAGATCACGCCCCTGCTTACGAAGGCGTTCGCTGGGCTACCTGATATCAAGAGTATTGATATTCAGGTTCCGCGCGGAACCAATGGATTTGATTATTGGAAACCGATTATGGATGCTGCCATTAAGAGTAAAAGGGGGACAGTGGAGTCCATTACCGGACCGAAATGCGGGATGCAAATGTCGAAATTAAAGTTTTCGACAGCACAGACGATAGCTTATCAGAATGCATTTATCAATCTGAAGAATTTGGATATTACGGTATCGGTGCAATATGAACGGCCTGAGCTGGCGGAAAAATTTTGGGCTTGGATTGAAAGGATCGGAAGTCAGATGGAACGACTTACTATCAAGACCACCCGAACGTCTCATAATATGCCCTCGCCGAATGACCATGGAGGGTTTTTACCCAGGAATTTCAGTTTACCGAAATTGAAGGCACTCAAGTTGATTGATGCTGCTGTTACGCCGAATGATTTCAAGAAGTTTTTTGGGAATGTTGATATGGAGGTTGTCGATATCTCGCAGTGCCGAATGAAGAACCCGAAGGTTGATTGGTTCAAGATATTAAAACACCTCAGAAACGGCAATCTCAACAAAATCAGGGAACTTCGGTTTTCGATTAGCTCGCGCCACGGAAGCGGGTTATACGACCTACCGAATCTACTGATCGATGTTAATAGTGATTGGACAAGTGAAGGAAATAGTTGTAAAGTCAAGTTACACTCCGGACTATCGGGGTTTTATAATACTCAGAAGAACCTTTGGGACGAACTGGGAGCAACTGATGATCAAGATGACTTCTGGGGTTCTTTGACGAATTCGAAATGGACGTTACCTAGAACTACGAGGTGGAAAAGACTTCAGATCGCAACTGAGGAATATAGATTTGCGGTATCTAAGCTCGTATCTGTGTTCTCTTCGGAACACGAACCGCAAGAAGCATTCGAGGTACAACAGGAGTACGATACGAAGGTCGCTCGTCTCCAGGAAGAAGAAGAATTGGATATCGGAGTGGGGGAGGATCAGTGATTTTTCAAAGTGATATCAGAATTGTTATTTCTCTATTTGATTGGGTTTGTAGAATCTTAGAGGAGTTAGGGCAACCTAGAGGAGGAATGGCAAACCACTGTTGGCCTATTACAGCCCTCCCTATAGAAAGATAAATACATGAAAAGAAGCCTTGGACTCCATGAATGGTTCGTCAGGGCTGTTTTTAGTGAACAAGGGTTTCCTAGAACGCCGAAGGTGAATGATAAAGACAAAGAAAGATAGGGAAAGAAGCACCTATGAGTTTGTATTTAGTCGAAACCAAAACCGAAACTTTCGGACAAGTGTTCGTAGACCTCCTTATATGGGCGGTCTCGGTACATGAGGTCATAGTCAATTTTGTA
Organism: Orbilia oligospora ATCC 24927; assembly: GCF_000225545.1. Taxonomy (NCBI): domain Eukaryota; kingdom Fungi; phylum Ascomycota; class Orbiliomycetes; order Orbiliales; family Orbiliaceae; genus Orbilia; species Orbilia oligospora. The sequence continues at coordinate 1,266,073 of NW_011645561.1, read as the reverse complement.
ACCATTCTCATTAATACCGATGTTGCGATGAGTTCCATCGTCAGCCTCGCCATCTTCTTCTTCCTCCTCGTCATAATCATAATATTCGTCGTAGTAATATCCATTCTCGTTGTAATATCTATCTTCTTCGTCGGAGCTATCTTCGCCATAATGGCCATATTCGTCGTCACTATCATCATCCGCGTATTGGGATCTGAGAGCCTTGTAGAGAGCAGCAACTCGAATAGCAGCCTGGGTACAATTCTCCGCGGTCAACTTCTTGTTGCAAGCATCAGCCAACTTTCCCAAAATCCATTCGTAACCTCCTTTGGTTTCCATCCAGGCATCGGCACTATACTTGTAGACCGTCTGAACTTCTTCCGAATATCTTCTGGCTTGCTTCACCGGGCTCTTCTCAAAGAAACATCTCCAGACAACATATCGGCCCTCGAAAGCCCTTCCGACGATTTCGAAAAGGAGATCGAGGTCATCTTCCAACGTCTCGATGAGTTTGTCGTAGCCAGAAACGGTGTCGATGAGGCGAATGTCCTTTCTGTTTTCCATGATATCGGTGGTGTGGAAGAAAGGCTTTATCAGGTAGACGACGTCGAATGGTAACTTGGTTCGAAGAAGCTGCAAGTTACGCAATTGCTTGATATCGGCGAGGAGTTTGAACTTGATCAGAGCAAGTGGGACAAGGAAAGAGGTTGGGGGATCCATGTCGGCTTCCTCGAAAGCGTCAAAGAGATTCTTGCAAGGTTCGAAAGCATCCGCATTGCGAATGTCAAGGAAGGGCTCGGGTTTTTTGGTGGTACAAACGTATTGATCGCCGTTAACGAGCCAGTACTTGATGAAATCGTAAGCGTTTTGCTTATTCCCAACACGGATCATGAGGTTGGCGGTGATGCAACGGATTACCATTGGATCACATCGTCCAAGATATTGAGTTTCAATGGCTACGTTACAAGCATTGACAACTGAACACTTGGTGTTGACTTGGAGGTAGGCACGGATCAAATTGAAGCGAGCAAACAGGATAGCATGAGCTTGCCCTGTGCACAAGCATTTGTTCTCAAGGCTCGGAGCTTTGCCATTGTGGATGCTGGCGACCATACCCTTGATACTTCTACGCTCAGGGCAGCCCGTGTTATGGGTGAAGGCCCTTTCAGCATCTTCCACGTTCAATTTAGCAGCTTCGATCTCGAGACAGGCTTCGTTGTGCTTTTCAGCATGGCGTTGACGGTGCATCTCGGAGCAGTAGAAGACAACCTTGCACCTCTTGCAGCATGCGTTGGTTGCACAACCGCAAACCTTACACCTGTCTCCTATAAGCTTGGTACGGACGTCCATGTTTCTTCTTTGTGGGGGAAGAACAAACGGGGTTTTGAGTTTGATAGCTTCTGGTAAAACCTCTATGGAAGAATGGCACATCAACTTGATGTGTAGACTTTTAGGAGGATTTTTTTGTAGAGAATGCTACAACCGTTAGTCCAAGGAGCTCACGGGGCAAGGTAAGGTATCCTAGAGACGGTTTACACTTACAAGTGACGCGGCGGTGAAGTGAGGAAGGAAAACGTTATTGATCAGTAGCGAAGCGGGAAGTGAGTTACGTGAAGGCAATTGAAAGGTCACCAATGCTACTGGAATCCTTACAATGCCTTCAGTAGTTCGGAGATGATGATATGACTGTAATAGTGATAGGGAGACGCGGTGGTTTGGTGTTGATTTCGAATGGAATGGATGCCGAGCTTAGAACGTTGAGGTGCTTGCCCTAAGTGTCTACGACAGACGGTGTGAAAGTCACGTGCCCATCTCGGCCTCAGTCTCAGCTCTGCAACCTCTCCAATGGAACCTATAGACACCAACGCAATGCCTCGTTTTGAAACCGATCATGGTTCTTGACCTGTTGAACCGAAGCCTGAAGTGTCGGCTAGGGGAGTAACACTATAGTACTACTGGATCTAACGGGTAACGTACAACTGGGCTTTTGAATTAAGCTTCGATGTTTACATAGAGCCATTTCCGAAGCCTATCCCTTCACAAAATATGTAACCAACTAGACTTTATCTAAAATGTTCAATATAATTAATTTGAATCTTCATAAAAATACTGGGTATCCGCTCGTGGCTTTTATACAAAGCCGTGATATTTATATTGACAAGCAAGGATGTTAAAAATACCACAAAGAACCGCGTTGTCCCACAATCCCGTCCAATCATAACCCCTGAACCCCAGTCGATCGATATCTACCCGCAAAGGGCAGGTGCATCTATCGATCTCTCACTGCATACCCGCCGAACTCCGAATTCTTTCAATAGTGACTCAAAAAAAAACCTCCAAGATCTCGCGTTCGCATCCTTTTCCCTATCAAGCCCAAATGTTGTTAGATGCCTAGTACAAATACAAGCTTCCCACCTCTTTTATTACATAATCACGAGATCCTTTTTTCCCCTTCCTCTTCTAGGGTACACAGCCTTTCGAAGCTTTCTGGCAGTTCGATATTACCAGGCCTACGTATTGGGCACAAAAACGTAGGATATATATAACCTTCTCCTCAGCTTCACGAGGATTTTAACCCCCTTCCCTCTTTTCCCTTCTTTTCCTCTTCATCCCGAGTATACTTTCTTTCATATTTTCTAAAAGCTTCTTGAGAGAGTTTGGTAGACGTTTTCAAAAAAAATACAACGAAGTCAACACGGTCTTTGGAAATTGATAGGATATGGCTACACAATCAATTGATGCGCTCGTTCGTGAGCATAAAACCAATCGAGCAGCCTTAATCGCGAAGGAGAAGGAAAGGCGTCATGGTATGCGGTTATAAAGATATCCCGTACAGAAATTAAGTTATAGATATACATACTCACTGCGCCCCTAGACTATGAATTCCGTAAACGAATGTCTCCTTTAGCCGTCGAGGCCGCCGCGGTGGTTCGTGACATCCGCGAAACTGAAAAAGTTAAAGTATGGTCGAAGGTAGCAGAAAGCCACGAGGAAGTTTATCCGGGAATGGCTTTTACACTTGCGAAGGAACGAATGGAGAAGACACTTTTGTGGAAGGTTGTGAAACGCATGCCTAAAGGTGCGCTTTTGCATTCGCATTTCGATGCTATGTGTGATAGTACGTATCTCTCTTTGATCCAAATTAGAATGATCGGGTGTGCGCAATACAGGTTTTAACCTCAATCCACATATAGTGAGATGGATGTGTGAAGCTGCCATCGAAACTCCCAACGTCCTGGTCAGCGTCCCTAAACCGCTTCTAACACCAGAGGACTACGCTACTGCCGGTGCACCAACCTTCAGAATCGGCGAACCAGACTCAAACTCTATCCCATTTACTTCTTCTTCATATGAACCAAATACCCTAGTCCCCCTCGCTTCCCAAATCACACCTTCAAACCGCGAGGATTTCATTAACTACTTCATTCGCCACACTACAATTTCCATCCCCGAGTCTTTAAGCCAACACCATGGACTGCACAATATCTGGCGCCGTTTCCAAGCCGTCTTCGGCGTCATCCTAGGAATTAGTCAGCACACTCCTTTCTTTCGGAAGATGGTAACTCGCGTCATGTCACAACTTGCTGCAGATGGTGTTCGCTATGTTGATATTCGTACTGTCTTCTTTGTACCCGAAAACCCGGAAGACAGACATAAAGGTGCATATCAGCAACTTGCGGCTTTTAAAGAAGAGTTAGAGGCTTTCAAGGCTACTCCGGAGGGGAAGAATTTCTGGGGTGCAAGAATCATTTGGACCACGCTCCGAATGCATTCTCGCGAATATATCGAGGAGAACATGAGATACTGTGTGGAGGTGTACAAGAAGTTCCCAGATATCATTGCTGGTTTCGATCTAGTCGGCCAAGAAGACCTTGGTCGCCCATTGGTAGATCTAATCCCTGAACTCAAGTACTTCGAAACCCTCTGCGCTCAAGAAGGTGTTACGATTCCGTTTTTCTTACACGCCGGAGAAGTCAACTCTGATGGTGATGTACACGACGAAAACTTATTTGACGCCATTCTCCTGGGTACCAAGAGAATCGGTCATGGTTTTTCGATGTACAAACACCCACTTCTTCTTGAAGAAGTCAAGGAGCGAAATATCTGTCTCGAGGTTTGCCCGATCTCAAACGAAGTTTTGAGGCTAGCTAGTTCGATATTATCCCACCCGCTACCCTCATTCATGGCAAATGGGGTCGCAGTAGCTCTTGCTAATGATGATCCTGGTATTTTGGGCCAAGGTGCTACGGGTATGAGCCACGATTTCTTTCAGGTGCTTCAAGCATTCGATAATGTTGGGCTGGAGGGGGTTGGAGATTTGGTGGAGACGAGTGTGATGTTTGCGGCTTTTGAAGGCGAGGAGGTTGGGGTTGTTAGGCCTGGTGGGTTGAGGGAGAAATATTTAAATGAATTGAAGGAGGAATGGGAGGAATTCTACAAGTGGATTATGGAGGAGATTAAGCCGTTGGTTGCGTCCTTGTAAAGCGACAGCCTGGTTGCTGTGGTTCTCTTTGCGGAGGTGGTTTCTCTTTCGGAGGACAAACGTTTTTTTTTTTTCCGGAGTTTATTCAACATGATAGGAATTCGGGACGGCGTCTAAGAATCTTCAACAATTACACGGGGTAGAAGAAAGCTAGATTTTAACACAATCATGGTTATGTATGCATGTACTATATTCAACAGAGGGTATTAGAGTCCGGCGGGTAGGAGGGTGTTCAACAGTAGATAGATTGTAACTACCACCGCAGCAACCGCTTAACCGGGTTCTGTCTCTTGTTCATAGTTTATAACGTTTATATTCGATATCGGAGGTGCTATACAAGGAGCTATACCACATTTAAGTCTTTCCTTCATGATTCTAAAGCCAATGTATCAAACCTTGTGTGACTTGCCATCAATCGTCGAACAGGCCTCTAACCTATAGAATAAATGAGCATCCAAATCACCATAGCATATATATAGCTCGAGGCAAAGGTAACTTACCACATTCTTCCGCTGAGTCGCTTCTACATAGCTCCCTGACTCCTCTGCCCGTCCCTCCCGCTGCTCTTTCTCTTTTGGAACGACCGCCTTTCCTTTATCCGCATTGACCGCTCTTTCCTGTAATTCCACGAATGAAACCCTCTCAGAACCCAAAGAGGCATCCCACCCAAGAACATCCTCGTCATCAAGGTCATCCAATAATGCTTCAAACTGTTCGTCACCGGCTCCTGCTGGTGAAGGTCCAAAAACGTCGTCGTCGTCGTCCATAATAAACAAACTTTGACTCTGCCGAGGCTGTAACGACCCTCTAATTCCGGTTGCAAATGAAGATTGTCGGGTACCCGAGATCAACGGTGAGTCCTTACTATTCGGCACCGCAGACACAGATCCGCCAAAAGGAGTAACTCTCAATGGTGGCGGCGGCATCTCGATCTGTGCAGATTCAGATCTTGAGGTATCCCTCGCAGCAACCACAGGCTGTAATGACGCCGTCGGCGGCACCGCAGGTGTAACCGACTTTCTAGAAGCAATCGATTGTTCCCTCGTCCTCGCTACACTCCCAGTTCCACTGCCAGGAATGACACTTCTGTGGCTCATGATCTTTGCCACTGGTTCTGCTTTCCCAGCTGGTCCCGCAGCGCCTTTCTTCCGCGTCATAAGCGTGAATTCGCAGAACATACCGTTCTGGTCGTAGGTTATCTGCATGGGCTGTCCAGGTTCGCCATATACGGCTTGTATTTGTACATGTTCAAAGGTGCCCGCGTGGGTCACTATTGACTTAAAGTCTTTTACAGAGACGGCGATAGAAGTGTCCGTGGCCACTTGGAATTCGTTAAATTCAATGAGGTCGAGTTCAATGGAGGTTTGTAAGGGCGTTTTCAGAATATCTACGGGTATATATTTGAGTATCAACGAGGTTTTGGTAAGAGGACGAGGAGGAACGATAGGATACTTACGTGCACCGTCGATTATTTTTAGGGTATAACTCGTAAAATTAACCCGCTCTTCATCATCAGCCGCAATCTCTAAATGCTCTGTTTTAGGCCCAAAATGTTCCATCCATTTCTTCAATTCGCCAGCTCTGATGGCCCACTTGTTGACTGCCCACTCCTTTAAGAAACTAGCATGTATTATATCCGCTTCTTCGTATTGCAGGCGAAATGTTTTCATTATACCTATAAAGTTTCCAAGGATAAATTAGAGGGGGGGCTTCAGTAGCTCCTCGTGGGGAAAGGATTAGTCTACCTTGTCTACAGAATAATTTGACTACAAGTCGACATTGCCCTTTATTCGGCTTCTCTTGCAGCACAATCTCGCATTTATCGATTCCTCCTACCATATTCTCATCCCTTTCCTTGTTGATCGGCTCTTGGACGTATCTTCCGCGGAAAACGGGGAGTAGCGCCTATCCAAGCTCAAGAAAAACCAGAATATTAGCATGCATGCTCCATCTCAGCACCGGTTGATACTCAAGAATAAAATTATATAAATCACAGTGATCAATTTTATTTTAAAGTGCTTACCTTGACATTCATCTTGCACTTAAAAGCCCCTTCCTCCGACCTCTGAGACACCTGACTGCCGCCATTACTTCCAAATGACAGCTTAGCAGGATCCGGTACAAAATTATAAGAATCACAAAAAGTGTCACCGGCAAGACATATTAAAATATGAGCCGAGTGAGTCGGGTTCAGAGTTCGTAGGTTAAGCTATATACGACGATTCAACAACGGTTAGTCTCGCAAGAAAAAGAAGAAGAAGAAGAAAGTGTTTAAACAGCTCCATAAAGCAGCTGAATAGTACCTTGTTCCTTCTAGCCTCCAAGGTAACCGAATCTCCAAATTTTGATAAACAGGTGAGCGCTTCATGTAACCTGTCAACAGCCAACGGGCTAAGAATTATTTGCAGTGTCGACATATTTTGTTTATCAGTGTTTGGATTCCGCGTTGCGAAACGTTGGAAACTGGGAGAGAGGTGAGTAAACAACGCGCGAGCTTTTGGTTAAAATCTGCTCAGGCATAGGCTTGATGGATGAAGCATATGAAGTAGCGATGGGATATTATATATTATTAGACTAGATCGAAGCCATGAAGTTTCCAATTGACGTGATTAAAACCAAAAGGCATTGCAGTTGTGGTGTTTAGTCATATGTCCGCAGTTCGACGTGATGGATGCGAGGCGAGTTGAAGATTTGGCCGTGGGTTGGCAGTAAACTTATCTTGTCATGACTCTAAGCATGAATTTGAATCATTCGGAACATTGAACTGCGAAGACCACAATCGCAACTATATAATTATATTACTCCGCATTATGGGCTTTCAATTTACTCTACGAACTTCTTTCTAGGCTTCTCTGGTATCATGATAAGAATAGCTTGCTGCCCCCCCTCTTCCACTCCATGAACTTGACTAGTCTCGTGCGTACCGCTATAGAGGCACTAAAGTATAGGTTGATACTAGATTGCAGTGATATGGCCTAGCGAAACAGCTACACGTCTTATTTTATAATTACAAACTAGCTCCTCGGTATATTTTCGATTTGCTTTGTATTTTCGAGCTGCGAACGGTCTCGTAGCCGCCTAGCTGATCATAGAAATGACAATATCCAAAAGGAAAAGGGTGAAGAAGGAGAAGTAAGCTATTGCTGCCAATAAAAACGCCTTGAAATATTTGAAGACCAAGAGAATAAGAAAAGAAGAAAAAGGGTAGGAGGGAATTTCTTGGTGAAAGCCACAGGCATGGACAGCGGATCGATGCTATTTGCCTTTTTATGCACCCTTTTCTTGTGAGGCCCTGTGGGTATCCCGCTGGAAAAAGAAAACGTAGGAGAACAGTACAGAAGGTACGGAGGGGGGAAAGAGAAGTGAGGGAAACTCGTCAAAAGTTAAAAAAAAAAAAAGCCGAATACATATCCACCTGCGACTCTGCTTCCCCGCGTCTGTGACCGTCAAAAGAATTTCAAAACGAGAGCGAAAGGACTGAAAAGTTGCTAAGCTATGCCGGAGGTTAACCCCTTCGGGCAAAACGTAGACTATACTTCCATCGTCCCTGCAGGATCCTCATCAGCTGAGTCGTAGGAACCCACGGAACTCATTTCGTCATCACTCTCGCTGTCCTCACCCGTTGCCTCCATTGCCTCTTTTGTTGCATATTTCCCTACATATTCTGATGATTTCAAAAAAATAGAAAAAATAAGAATACAGATTAGCCTGATCCTAGTACAGTTGTTAAACTTCGAATAGCATATTGACATACCCTTAACCCTACTAGCGTAGGCTTCCTTGCTTCTCATAATTAGGGCGGCGGCTTCACCATTGAGCGGGTCATTGGCATTCGGGTAGCCTAGCAACTGGGGCAGAAAGACTTCGAAGATGTTGATCATATCAAACATGGGCGACCAGGTTTGATTGATAACATCGAGGCATACGGAGCCACTGCTAAACATATCGAGTTACGTTAGGCCGATGTGCACGAAGTACAAAGGGGTATAGCGGCAGATTCGACGAACAGTTCATCGATATTTGGGTGAAATATCTTGTTAACAAAACCGATCGATGGTGATTTGTACGGGTACTGATCCGGTAATTCGACGTGGACTTTCCATATTCCGCCTTCGAAGGGAGCTACAGGAATTACAAATACGCATCACGTGAGAAAATAGCTCCTAAAGTTGATTGGATAACGGGTCCGACGTACTGTCTTTAGGTCCATTAAATCGGACGAAGAACTCTTGCCTACGGAGATAATCGGAATATGAGTTATCGGGTTTTGTACGGTTGGTGTATGGAACTTGGGGCGTACACTATATAATATTGGTCAGCAGGTTCGGTTATCGATTAAGTTGAGCGGACGAGCGAATTGGAATGCGGTGTAAAGGTGGGGGGAACCGTACTGTTATCATTGACCAATGTGACTTCATAATCGCTCATTAACCTATGGAAGTATCACGACAGTCAATGCTGGTGTTCCAGGAATGCCGAGGGAAATCCGTTTTCGGGGCAGTGGCAAATTCCAGTAAAATCCGGTTGGTAAGTACGTACAGCCTATAGGCGTCATGTTAGCAATTTGTCCAAATCATCATCGACGTTTCCTAGATACGAAAGTAATCCCATACTTCATGACCTAGAAAACATAATAAGATACGTTAGAAATCTGAGACACTAAGTTCTTTCTTCTGGTATTTTGGAGTTCGATATAAACGAAATAAAATGTTTTCTGCTCACATCTGTTTCGATTCGTCGTCTCGGGGAGCTCATCGTGGATGGCCTTCTAAGAAGTAATTCACCGCCGGCTATGAAATTTAAAAGGTTCGAATAATACGCCAATTCCGGGTCAGGTAGCCTTATATCTTCCCGGTAATGGCAAAATCACAGTAGTCGTTGAGGTTTCCGTCTGCTTTATTTGGCTGGAGTTGATTATCAAAACGTGGAGTCGATCGACTATCCGGCCGAGCTAAAGCGAGGATGCCGTGAACCGCTAGATAGGACAAGATTGATTCCGTCTTGGCAAAAAGGTAAAGAGGAAGTATTGTAGGATACCGTATTCGGCTTCACTATTGACGAGAGGACGAGGGATGCTGATTGCTTGCTTTGCTGGCTGTTGTGAGAGAAATGAAGAGGAAGGCGAAGGAGAAGCAGTGGTGGAGTGATGTTGGTGGAGGAGAAGAGCTCGGAGCTGGTTGTTCTGAGGATTATAGTTTCTGTAAGAACCAGCGGGGTTTGCCGCCTCCAACAAAGCGCCCGCCCGCATGACCAATTCCATTTGCATTCACAACGACCAAACTAACCTTCATTCCATTCCACTGCAGTAACCTCTACAGCCCGACCCAACCGATCGACTGGCAAGAGTTCCCTGGCCTGGCCCGCAGCTCTGTCCGATTCCAGGCCTAAGCATGCCTTAGCTAGTCCAATCAACCCTGGTTGGTGGGTCCCTTTTCGGTTGATTGTCTTTGTCATCACCCTTCATCAACAAATAACATCAGTTCACGAGTCGCGATATCAAGCTGGAGGACCAACGTCACGAACAACAGAAGCAATCCGGGATGGGTCGTTACCTCCCTTGGAGGGACGGCCCAGCAGATGAAAGCAGGCCGAGGAAGAGGATAAAGGCAGGACCGAGCACTGATGACTTAAGAGCAAAGAGGGAAAAGCAGAAGGATGAAGCTCGAGAAGACGAGTCAGTTTCCCACTGAATAGATATCTCTTCTATCTAACACCGAGATCTAAGAAGCTAACAGCTTAAAATTCTCCTAGATACATGCATCCTGGTATTAAAAACGATGATCAATATATCATGGTTGAAGACGAATTCCTTCAGATCGCAAAATCGTACACCGCAAAGCTTCATTCTGCCGAACTAGCACGTCTTCAAGCTCAAATTGCACTCCGAAAGTCTCAAAAGATCGCAGCTTCCCAGCACTCCCAACCGAGAATACCCGGTTCTATGCCGAAAAAACGACAGGTAGTCCTTCAAAGACGTGCCCATGATGCGGCAATTAGGAAAGCCGCTGGTATCCAAACAGACAAAGATGCAGAGGGGGAATCATACAATCCAAAGTTCTCGTCGCAGTCGCTCGGTCGTTTGATGACCACATCTGCTGTCCGAATTGACTCTACACTTCCCTTGCCGCTTACTCCCGGGAAGGCAATCAAGCCAGCAACACGTGCGGCGGCGGGTTTCACAAAGGCGAGTTTTAAGAAAACCACGTCTTCGCAGATCTCACCATCGCAGTTAAAAAGCAGCCAGATTGCCAAGGAAGGGTATAACAACATCTATGGAAGAGAGTCTTATGACGAGGATGACGAGGATTTGGATTTAATGCCTAGGCGATCCAGCTCGATTCGTATACCACCGAAACTGACGCCAATCGAAAGACCAACAAGCTCATACGCTTCAGATAAGAGGATCTCAATTTCAAAACAACCTCTACGACCAACTTGTGATTCTAAATTACTTAGCAGCAGTCCTCAAGGCTCCCAGAGGCCGTTTTTGCTGTCGTCATCCCCACCCCGGCAACTTTCTAGAACATTCAAATTTTCGAGTACTCCTAAAACATCACTCACTCAAAACCCCAAACCAGGATTGCCTATAGCAGACTCTGACTCAGATAATGACTATGCAGATGCAGAGCAAGCAGCACGCTGGCGACATAGAAGCTTGCCAAAGCATATAGCCGTTGAACCGATTCACGCACCTTCATCGACCTATAAATCTAAACCCATAATACCGAAATCTTCAGATAATGATGAAGACGATGACTATGCAGATGCCGAACAAGCAGCTCGCTTCCGAAGAAGAAAACAGTTTGCAGAAGCCCAAAGATCGGGTGCAAAGAGCTAAAATTTACTATTAGGTACATCGAGTCTAGGTCCCAGCTTTATCTGACACAGAGCGAAATGATATAAAGCTCCTGCTTTATACACCCCTCCCATAACAGCCAACGAAATTACAAATATGTAGATAAACTATATTACACACGATATTTCCCAATGATAATATCTAATTCCAAGACTCCAAGCCTCTCAGGGCCGGACTCCTCTTCCTCTCTGCACGTGCACAAAGCTTTCCGGAGTTAAGCATCCCTACTGCACTGGACCACACCCTGCTTTTGTCTCACAACGCCATCTTCTCAAACCCGACCTATGAAAAACCACGATCTGGCTTGATGAGATATAAAATTCATCTCCATGGGGACCCTGGTACTTGACAATAGCTGTTTTTTCCTTTCGATTTTATAAAGGGTAAAAGGAACTTAATTGTCTCTCACTCCGGGATTAAACGGACCTCTCGCATGCAGTTAAGTATGCAACCACCCGTATGAAAAGGCGAAGTGGCTTGATTGGTATGATGTCACAATGTCTTTGTCCTCAGACGAATCTATGTAGCACTGTTGTTTGAACTGAGACGCAATTACAAAGTGTATTCAGTAAACTCTTTTTTTTCCCTTATGAACATAAATGAGAAAAAAAGGCCAAGTTAGAATTCTACACTCAATATTGTCTTAGAAACATGTGGATAGCAAAGTAAGCTAGCTAGATGAAACAAAGAAAAAAGAAAAGTTAACCGGAGGCTCGAAAAAAAAGCTCTTTCCGCGCCACATGCACATACGCACACCAAAGTACACCAAGTACAGAGGTGCATGTACCCACGGCAGCTAGCTGTAGGGGGTATGTAATGATACCCTACCATGGGACCAAGGCGTTTTCCCGCTTCAAGCTACCCGATCTAATATTAAGCAATCTTTGATATCGAAAGACCACCTAACGAAGGCCCAACGGTCCTGGAGTACACGGGCAAAACGCATACATTGCAATAGTTATACACACCAAACCAGCAATTTGAATGCTATAGTTTTAACAGTTTCAAGTCAATTGGAAGGAAAGGAATTGAGATTCAAGCTTTCGATTAAAGTGTGTTTTTTTAAGATCTTCATAGTACATAAAAGTAGTCAGCAGTATATATGCGTTATACAAAAACGAGGCCATCTGCGTCAAGCCTAATGAACCAATATCAGCAGCAATCGTAATCGACAATAGTAGTAAAACAATAGTATAATATAACAATGCCCTTTCCCGCCAGCTCTTCTTCCTTCAAAGAACTCCAGTTCTCGCCAAGTATATCTAGGGAAGAAGCAATGAAGAGAATAGTAACACGAAAACCAAAGGGCCGCTCTGCTAAACTTACACGGACGAGAAGGAAGAATGAGTGAGGAGAGTAGTAGTAGTAGTAGTAGTAGTAGTAGTAGTAGTAGTAGTAGTAGTAGTAGTAGTAGTAGAAGTAAGTATTTAGAGTGCCAGTACCTGGAATTACAAGACCCTATACTGGTGAGGTAGCTATAGTGTGAAGAGTACAAAGGCAAAAGAAAAGAGACATAAACCAGCATTAAAGCAAAAAGGTGTTCCAACTCCTTTAGTAATGTTAACAATGAACCTGCGTGAAAGAGCAGAGAAGAGATAAAGCAAAACAATTTAATGTAGTTAAACAAGTATAGAGCTCGCAGCGTTCGTAGGGCGTAGGCAAAAACCAAGGTTTGTCGATATTTGTGGATCCGGAAGTTCGAAGCGACAAATGGTAGGGATAAGCGTGCGAGTCCGAAGAAGGTAAAAATCGGTGTCGGAATGTTAGGATAAGAAAGTTGTCGGAATTGTAGGGGTGGGGGAAAGAAAGACGTGGGTGGGTTTCTTTCTTCTTTTCGCATGATTACAATGATGCATTTCAAATCGTAAAGCCGTGCCAAATAGGAAAAATGAAGCAATAAAAGCCATATAAAAAAAGACTGCGAAGACAACAACCAAAGCACAAAAACTATATATCGGTATCGTGAACAGCTCATCGTCGACGAAAGTAATTTGTCGGAGGGACTCGCAGGTACCGATTAGGCTGGCAGCGGGGACATGTAGGCACAGAGCATGGCATCTAACCTATGATCTGGCGAGCGCCCTCCCGTCCTAACACGCCGCGTTCCTGAGGTTTGGGGCTAGCACCCCTGCCTTTCCTCTTCGATAGAAAACCGAGCATACCAGACGGTTTCTTTTGATCCTTGCTCATCGATGTTTGTACCGCTTCCTGATTATTGATGTTGCTCCATGATCCCGTTGGATTAAGGACCACTTGAACGCCACCCGTCGACGATTGCGTCCTACCATTACTTGGGACGGCGTGTCCAGGCAATGGTGGTACGGGTGGGACGGAATTCGGAGTTGTATGTGACCTGTGCAAGTCATGCATCGAGTTGCTGGTCGGCGGCCGGCTGGGTTCGTCCTTTGCATTGACGGTCGTTGGTATCGGCGGCGAGCCACTTGGGGATGGCGAAACAACTCTTGACTTATCGTTCTGACAGTTTTCGCCTGATGTCGCCGCTCCGATTACAACCGGTCGTGGTCGGTCTTCAGAGGCTGGTTTCACCCAATCTGGAACGGGGCCGACCGATTTCGTGACCGGGTCTACTGTTCCAGGATATCTTCTGGACAGGTTAGCATTAGAGATAATCGTGACTTATAAAACGGGAAGATATAGAATACTTACTTGTCATATTGCGCTAGAGTATAGTCAAAGGGCTCAAACAGGGTTTCTATCATCCGATGGAGCTCCTCAGTCCGGACTTCCTGGGGTGTAGCGTCTTCCTTCAACTGCTCCCGAGGTTTTTGTCGTCTCGCCCTAGCTTCTAATGGTGCCTCCTCTAATAAAAGTTCCTCCAAATCGTAAGTCGCATCAAAGTTAGTCTTATCGCGGGAAGGAACGAAAACAGGTTCGATTTCCTTCCGCATCAATGCCTCGAAGTCGATCTTTTCGAAGAACGGATGGTTTTGGAATGTTTCAAATCCCGCTGCTCCCAATCGATATTTCGGGTCTGGGTCGAGGAGTGAGCGGATAGCACTCATGCATTGTGTCGAGACTGGCGGACTGGTGACAGGGTAATGCGGGCTCGCTCGCATAATCTCCTTTGCTAGTTCTTCATGGGAATCGGATATAAACGGTCGCTGTGACTTCTGTTAGATTGAAAAACTGCAAGAGGGATAGTCGTAAAACTTACTTTGCCGTAAATACACTCATAAAATACTACACCTAAAGACCACCAATCTACAGCTATCCCGTACCCCTTTCCAGCATAGACTTCAGGAGCTAGATATGCCAACGTTCCCGACTTGCTTGTTAAAGGCCTATCTGGTTGGATATCCGAAGCGACGTTCTATCAAACATCATTAGCCAATACGTCCAGAGTTTTGATGGGCATGAATGAAATACTTACGAAGTCAGCAAGGTGAACGTGTCCATCAGAATCGAGAAGTATGTTATCAGGCTTGACGTCTCTGTGAACAATCAGCCTCTTGTGGGTGTAAACCAATGCACATGCGATCTCTGCCATCCAGAATCGTACGGCATCTTCTGTAAACGACTTTCGATTTATGTGAAATCTTAGATCACCTCCATTCATCAAATCAACAACAATGTACCTAATTGACTATTAGCAATCTCTCCTGAATATTTCCATGGAACAACAGCTCGACGTACAGATACTCGACATCTTGAAAGCTGTATCGTAAATTGCAAATAAAGGGATGGTTGAGATGCTCCAGCATTCGTCTTTCACGTATTATGTTCCGGACACTTTCTGACCTCACAACTATAATAACAACCAGGATTAGCATCGCATACATCTGATGCAACACAGTTAGCTATAATGCTTACCCTCATCTTTTCTTATGTATTTTAAGGCAAAGGTCAAGCCTGTGTCCTTCCGTTCAACGATTCGAACCTTACCGAAAGCTCCCTTACCAACAACTCTAAGTAGTCTGAAGTGGTTCAGGTTCACTATACAGCAAAATAAAAGATCAGCAGCCGTTCTGTTTCGTCACTCGCCATGATGGGCGAAAATCAGGACAAGGGTGCTTGCAAACGAAGCTTGCGAGCAGAAACCCACAAACGGGTAATATGGAAGGCAAAAAAGGGACATACCTTCATCCGTGAAGACCACGGGCTTGCCGTTACTATTACCCATTTCTACGACGCCAGGATGGCAAAATTGCTGGCCAGTTTATCTGTCAATTGGAACCGTGGGACGGACCAAGTCGAGATGGCAGCAAGAGGGGTGGTTTGCTTCTCAGAGCCGGGTTTTGAGGAATGTTTGCTGCCCAAAAAGTTTGAGAGTTGATGGCCGAAACGATGGAAATATGGGAGCTTCAAATGAGACCAGAGGTCCTTAATGTTTCGGAAACTAAAGCAGAGGACCAGGGGTCTGTTCAAAAGAAGAATGCTGAAATGGCCAAAGATTCTGTATCGTATTTTTGATGCGAACGAAGTCCGATGGCGGCGATTCGGGAAGAAGGAAGTAGAGGGAGAGAGAGAAAGAGAGTCGAAGTTAAGAGAGTCGAGTCGATGTCCGCTGGTGTTTCCTGAAGCACGGTTGTTTGATGGATGGATGGATGGAAGCCACCTCAAAGCTCCAAAAGCACAAAAAAGAACACAACGAAAACCAAGGGTATCGGCAGGCCAGAAGGTGGGCTGATGGGGACGGGGAAGGAGTGAAGAAGTCCTCGTGGTTGATTTCGGAAGAGGGTTTTCGGGTGACGATGATTTGTGTCGAGGTGGTGAAGAAGAAGGTTTTCGCCGGGTAACAACGCCGAACGCACAGCAGCAGTGACTCGCAGGAAGAAATGGCGGTGATGCTGGATATATTAATAAAACCCGACGCAGGAAAATTAAAATCGTCAGAGCTGCAGAGCAGAGGCAGGCTAGGCAGGATATTAATGGAATCCGATGGGAGACTGATTCAAGGAGTAAAACGTCGAATTGGTCGAACAATGCAGCCAGCAAGCAGCAGCCCTGCAATAGTTGAATTGGATTGATCAAACTAATTAGCTTGGTCCAGTTTCGTACAGTTCTGTTCTTCTTCCTCTTATTATTATTCCCGGCGTTGTTTCTCCGACCACATTTAGCACTTCGCCTTATATATACGACAATGTTCTTAATTGGGCAAAGGAACGAGAAAAAAATCCGAGAGGAAAGACGAAGGGACAGGCTAGGATATGGAGCCGAAGCTGAAGTTATTTCCCTCTGCGGTCGACCGTCCTTTTATGAGCGGGACCGGGCTGACCTGGTGTGCTTCGAGAAGTTTACTCGAAATAGAAGCAGGAATGTCGACGAGAACGTCAGTCAGTCCTGCTTAGGATAAGTACGACAGGTGTCTAAGTACTTCTGTCCGACTCGTTTTTTTTTTTTTTTCTGATTCGAATCAGTCTCTTGTTTTGTATGACCCGATGCTAATGCCTTTTGATGAGGGGACGCAGACTGTGACAGTCCCCTGCTCGCTGCCACCAATTATCAGATCCTGGCTGTCCTCCCAGGGCCTTCTTTGGACAGATCCTGACTTTCTGCTGCCCCCAGACTATCTGCTGCCACTTGCCACGTTTTTTTCTGTTCCTGTGTTCCTTGCAAATTGCGTCCAAGGAAAGGGACCAGCAACTGGGAACTATTGTTTGCTGCAATCCAAAACGATCCTCGCCTCGAGCGTTTTTTTTAGTCTGTTGGTCCGTTGGTCGACTAACAACGTTGGTTGAATTGTCTGATATGTGCGAACGAACGAACGAACGAATGAACGAATGAACAAGTCAGTAACACATGAGGGGAGGGAGAATCCTCGGACTGGCGCGATGGGGATGGGATGAGGATGGGATTGAGTTTTTGAAATGGCAATTAATTCGGATTCAGGGTGAATGGATTAATAACTGATGAGTGACCGATTCCAAGCCAAATAGACGAGAAATCTCCAGGCAATTAAGGCACCTCTTGATGGGCTTGGGTGGGCTTGACCTTGACCCTCCGCCTGCAGCTGCTTTGTTCTTAGCTCTGCGGGGGCCAAACCGAATCGCAGTTGATTGATAGCCCCACAGCCAATTCGACTCTTTGGACAGTGATGGGAGATATGCTGAACTGAACCAGCTGGGTGGAGATGGCACTAGCCCAACTTTGGCGCCGCCGCAATTGGGAAGATGTCGACAAAACGACTAAGCAATTACAGAGCCTGTCTTTGGTCGTCGGTTTAGGAGAAGGGGCCAGCTATCGTCACAAAAATGAAACGCCTGAAGCCTAACCAACAGAGAATTTTATATTATAACACCGACGTGTTATATATTGACAGGAAGATCATGTAATCTTTCGCGTGGGCCCTCTCGCGTATCAAAAATAGAACCTCGCTTTTGAAGCTGAGTGTGAACGGGTTTAATTGATCTGTGATGCCGTTGGAATCCGGAGACCCTCATGCGCACATGGCACCCTAGCAAGCGATGGAGCTACCAAGATAAAATTGCCTGTTAACTAATAAAACTTCGGCTTGAAGCCACCAGTTTCGGATCTCCCCATCGATGATGAAAGAGTTGTCATAGTCAATCCACAATCTCTGCGCATTATCTATCAAAGACACGACACGTGAGGTCAATTAGACATCATCCGAGTTCTCTCATGCCGATGTTAATTGCCAATGTCCCCTCCAAAGATAACCTTTTCGGCCCTAGCTATCCCCACGAAGTTTTTTGTGACAATATACGGAGTATCCAGTGCAACTGACTTTGACGCGAGAGGGTGTCCAAGTATCCGAGCACGTTTCTAGGGTCCTGGAGCCAAAGGTCCCGCCGAATCCACAAACGAGCTCATTCACATTTCACCCAAGACCTGGCGCACAAGCGTCAACGAAAAAAATTTTCCTGCAGGCAGCTATGATCGAGCGCAAAGGCTCATTTGTTAATCAAAGTTGAACCGAGGATCCCCAGCCGCGTGTTCTGGCACCTCATAGTCGGTCTAGATTCCACGACCAGGTTTCCCTGAGTCGGGAGGGTTGAGCGGGAGCCCTAAAAACCACGCTTCTTCGGCACAGCATGAGCTAGCATTTTGGTGTCAAGATATCCGAGCTAGCTAGCAACATCTAATCAGGATACGACGAAAATCATAGAATCCACATTCTTTTGATCGTGCAGCAGACTGCATCGTGACTTCGGACTGCAGATTGCCTAGTTGCATATATGCGCATAATGTAGGATGCATGTTACACAGGCACCCTACTGGAGTCGACCGAGCCAATTGCATGATTTCCTCCCGGTCGAAATGTTTGCCTTCTGGTAGACACTTACGAACGCCCCTCGCCTCTGGCCGATTTGATCTTTCAGACTAGGCTCAAGACGCCGTAAGGTTCATCGCTGTCGGAAACGTGCGATTTCTCTGCTTCCCCTATAGAAACCGACCTATATGTGTTAGGATGCCGGACTAATTTCCAAGCCCAACATGACTAGACTCAATTAATAGCGAAACATTTTATAGTAGCATCGTTATCAGAGTTTCGACGGTATTCACCATTCCACATCCCATCAAAGTGAGCTCATTGATTGGGGGCGTCTCCCCTTTCCGCTTGGCCAAACTCCGCAATGCATCGTTGATCTGTACAATTCCAATCCTGCTGTTCAATATATTGGATACATGTCGAGAAATTCGATTCCGAAAGTCTGAGGTAATATTTCTCTCATCAGATCCGCAAAAAACCCCATTTTATCTGAAAAGACGCAGAAATCAGCATTTAATATGCCATTTACGGCTTTCGTCTGCCGTGTCTGCAGTTACATGCAGCTTTTAATCTTGACTGATGCAGCTTCTCCAAATCAGAAAAAAAAAAAAAAAAACGCCACCATATGAAATGCGCATTACCTACATTCAACACAAGGCCTGCTGATCGAAAAGCGTGTTTTCCACGTGCGCCCAGGTGAGGAACCTTCCTTCCTGCAGATTTCCCTTCTCAGCGGGGCCAATGACAAGGGCCAGCAGAATTGGATCCTGGCCAAGATTTATGAAACGCGGATCGAAAGCTCCCTGGCCACAGTGTGCCAACTTTCTCCACAGACATCGGCTGGACGCAGCTGATTAGCCGTGATGCAGGTTACCTGCAAAAAGCTGCAGCTTCACTTCCTGTCTCGGGGAATACACAACCAGATCAAGGTATCAGCAGAATTCCTCATGACTCTTGCCTTTTCCTCAGCTTACCCAATGGAAATCCTTCGTCACAGGATTGGAGGAAGTTTTTTGGATCAACAAACCATCCTCAACCAATCCCTCGGAATGTTTGCCCGTTATGCATCTGCAAACGGCACTATCTCATGTGGCCGGCTGCAGTCTGCGTCAACCATCTCTTGGGAAGATGGTGGAATCTTATTCGAACATTCGAATCGGATGGGATGGCTGCGGTTCGTCGCGGCACCATACTTCGAGTTACTTTGGTGGTCTGTTTGCTCTTTATGCTGTCACAAGTTCCTAGCGAATAGTCCTGTCTCGTTTAGGCGGACAAACGCTTCGTTATCAAAGCTTACTCTCGAGTCTCGAGATTCAATTGGCGGTTTGAGCAAAAATCTCGCAAAGTCGGGTTTTCCGTTGATTCTAGGGCGTGGCGCTTGATTGCTTCAAACCATTGAACCAATCCGATGATATCTTTCTGAAGCTTCCGGCGTCTGCAAGCTCAAACTTACGTTTATATTCCGTGTAACTATACCTAAATTTCCAACGTCAAGGGTAAGATTACCGTTTTGATGCATGTGCAAACACGAGATTCCTATACCACTCCCAAACCCTTTGAACCTTTTTAATATATCACTATCATGGTCCCAATTCATTACTCACTCACATCTCAGCACACTCCTCACTATGGGTTTCTTCGATTCCTCCCTGACGGCTATTGGCCGGCTATTCCTCGGCAGATACCGAATTAATTGGATCCGGGACTTTGGATTCTCCAACACGGCATTGACCTGCAAATGCAACAAGCGTTTCAAATTAACAGGCTCGTTTCCAAAGCTGCAGTTATGAGATCATTTTATTTGCCGGTCTGGGGATATATTCGACATGGATTACGAATCTTTCTTTAGGTTATTACATACATATATCATGGCTTATATACCATTTTCGACGTTTAAGATAGGGGATATCGTTTATTGACAGGTTGTGGCTAAAGGGGGAGCAGCTCATCCTCTAGCTTTAACCAAAACGCTAATTCCCTGGAGAGAATTTATTTTTTGACAGTTTGTGTAACAAAACTAACCAGTTGCACATGCATATAAATCCTAGGTAGCTATCGTGGTATTACTAGTAGATTTGATCATTTTAGGATGTACCCGAGGATAAACCATATTACAATTTAACCCAGGAACAAAGCTCGGTCATAGCACCAAATTCTAAAGTCTCGCCCGAGCGCGAACGAGTTTCAGATGCTCTGATAACTTTCAAAATTAAAAGATCAGCTTCACGATTTGCTTCAAAGGATAAAGCCGCGGGGTTTTATGGACTGGCTAACCATCTACATGGAGTTCTAAGAATAGCTCACGACTCGAGCAAAGGTCCGAGCTTGGCCAATTGGTACTTGCCGAGTTTTCTAGATCAATTCTAGCTTCATCCTCAGCCGTCGACTAGAACATTACTGATATCACAAAAATTCTAGAAAAATATCTGTAGGAAGAAATAACTACTAAATAGCTTCTAGCCTACAATCTACCTCAGATTGCATGGACATTAATATTCTAAGACTCGAGTGCCAATTGTTTCACCTATCAATCGATTTTTCCCGTGTACCACCCTCCTTACATCCAAACCGCATGAATCTATTCCTCCCACGTTGGACCTGCATGCATTAGTAGATTTTCTCCCCATCTTACTAAGAGAAACATTCTCATTAGATCCGTTTCTGTTTCTGTAGATTTTCGACGGGAAAGCTAAGAAGTCACCCCCTGGCAATGTTGTTTGGAATATATTAAAAAAACTTAAAAGGGAGAAAATTATTTAGTGCCCTCGTGACTATCGTATAGACCTGCATCGCTAAGATATCTATACGGGTATATCTACGCGGGCTTGTATCCTCTTGGTTCACTGGGCATGGGCACCTACCCGTACGTACATGTACGTAAACTTAAACATTCCAGCAACATAAGTTAACACAACAAGAACTCCAAAAATTATATAATTTTTCACCCGAATACCTAGTCGAACCTCGTATTCAACTTCCATAAAGATCATAGGTTATTTCATAATCGGTACCGACGGAGTGGTACGGATGGGCTAGGAATATACTTTCTAACTGCTTTGGGGTATATGTATCCTTTTATATATAGTATACAACCAAAATACTCTCCGCTGAAGTATATATACTTACAGTCTAGAGACAATTCGAGGAGCTCGGACCCTCCCATACCCCTGACTCTGCCTACGTCGGCATTGGATTCGTTGGAACGGGTGTGCATGTTTTTACCTGGGTTTGGTGAATAGTATTTCTTTGGGCAGATGTTTCGGTCTATGCCGCCGCGATCGCAGTGACGTTTACCCCGCATGAATGGTAATATGTTGGGAACTATATCTGTATAATTAACGGGCACTATTTGTATTGATCAATTGATCCCATGATCTAGATACATGGAATAGAATATCAAAAAATTGCGTAAGTTACAAGGGCATATATGTGCGTATCGTATCCACTTTAATATTTTTGCGCCGGTGGAACCGAGGTTATGATTCTATCAGTCATGCAGGCTGGATTTTTTGATTCGAAATTTCATGGTCATTTCATTGTTAATTTGGCCGAAGGTATATATATACCTATTTACGCGGTGAATTCAGGTTCGGAGATATACCTACTTGTGTACCTGTACGTGCGATTTAGTATATAAAGTTAGTTCGTTTTATAAATTAATTTAATTCTATGGAAAATGAAATAGCTTTTTTTTTTTAAAAAAAAAAAAAGCCTCTGATGATCGCGACTCATTCAATGAAGTACTTCCAAGTTAAACAAACTGGCTATATTATAGATAGCCAATCCCGCTACGAGTATACCCACGGCTTCATATTCATATTGCATATACGATCTCGATGAGCCCGCTCAGCCGTGTACACGTGTCAGAGGAATTTGTCTTTCTATTTCAAAAGGCGTATATGCAAATGCCTTAAAGCCACCATATCGATACGTCGCATCGTTACAGGTTCTGAAACATTGCCTCCTGAACCGGCCGGTATATACTGTAATATCAACATTTGGCAGTACAGCTTGGCTTATTCCTTGACATTATTGCATTTTCACATGGGATTTACAATAGTCCCACATGATAGATGATCGAGTCATGATCGAAGCTTAGGTCTCATTCATTCTGAGTGTATCTAGGTATTTTCGCTGACTTAGAATATAGAGTTAATGCTGAAGTTTTGGGTACTATCAAGCAGATGAGGGTAATGGTAGTCTTTATTACTTCTATGGTATATCATTAATGCCAAAACAAAATACTAAGCTAAGCTAATATGTACAACGAATCTAAAATGCTCTAAATGATTATAAAAAAACCCAACCCAAATATGTACAGACACCGCTTCGCCAATCTAACGATGCAGGACAATTACCCAAACGAATGTGAATGTGAATGTGTTATCGGTCGTTCAAAGCAGACAAAATATGTGTTTGATGAAGCCTAAGCTTTATCAATGGCCTCAATAGTCGGCGACGGTTTCCCAGATTTCATCTGTAAAGCCGTCATCGAATCGACATGTGGGCCTTCGTCAGATCTAGACCTAACAGGTCCCAAGCTACTTAAGCTACCGAACGAAGGTTGTCTTGACTGGGATGTCATAACAACTTCAACGGCTTCATTCTCATTAACAGGGATGCTGACGAATGGAATGTATGTCAAGGCTCTTCTCCACCTGGCGATTTTTCTGTATTGGTGGATGTAGGCTGTTTCTTTGGGGTCCTCCTTGGGGAGGTGGGTCTGTAGGTCGACTTCGTTCGCCTTGACAAATCTTGCAGTACGGCGGCGCCAGATCATGTAGGCTGTGACAAGAATGAACCAGGCTGGGATTGGAGTGGCGGCATTGAAGAAAGTACCTGCGCTACCAGAGCCACTGAGAGGAGAAAGTGCGACGTAGACTTGTCCACCGAGCTGTTTTTATATATGTTAGCCAACGCACAATTTACAACAAATGCCATTTTAAGGGCGGAGGGGGTGTATGAGAACTTACCAAGAACCAAAGGATAACGCTGCCGATAGCATCCTTTGGCAGAGGAAACCTCATGCTGTACAAGTAAGGAGTCTTTGAGTCGGGGTCTCCCTGAACAGCGATGGCGCGACGGTACATCAAGTGAATGCTGAGGATAGAAAGCCAGACAATCAAGAACACCATACCGGTGTTGTTGGCGAACCATTCGAATGCATCATTCGAGAAGGCAGCGATCATAACGACAACAATACCGCAGGTGTACGAGAACGCAATGGCACGGGCTGGTTTTCCTTGACGATTTTTATGCATAAACCATCTTGGTGCATTACCGTCTTCAGCCATGACAGAAAGGACCTGACCACAGACATACATGCAGCAGTTGGCAACGGAGAGAACGGAGAGCAAAATGTTGAGGTTGAAGACATGGGCGAGGCCGGGATAACCATAAACTCTGAGAGCGTGGACGAAGGGGGAGAGAAGGACGTCGTGGCTTTCGAGGGCTGGATCATCGGAGCTGAGGAGAAGAGTGATGCAGAAGAGGGAGGAGATGTAGAAGAGAGCCATGCGGAAACGGTATGTGTTCAAGGTTCGAGGGATGGAGAATCGTGGCTTGTGTACATCACCAGAGGCGACAGCGCCGATTTCAACACCACCATTGGAGAATGCAGCCAGAATAGCAGCGTTGACGAGACCTTTGATTCCCATATTGAATGGCCCAGGCTTGTTATAGTATTGGCCAAATTTAGGAGTCTCATGCATGTTACCCTTCTTGAAGCCGCACATCATGAAAATTGTCCAGATGATGAAGCCTGTCACAGATATGACACGGAAGCTGCCGATAAAGAACTCTACTTCTGCGAAAATATGGGGCGGGGATGCATGAATGGCCAAGATGACGGCGAGGAAAATCAAAGCTACGACCCAGAATTGTACAGAGGGAAGCCAAACCCGGACGGTATAGGCGATGGCATTGGATTCAGCTCCAAAGGTGAACATATCTGGATGCATGCAATCGTTAGAGTTCAGATTCTTATCTATACTATAGATAGATCGACGGGCTAGGCGAACTTACAGGCGCAGAAATAGATGTATCCGAGAGCGAAACCATGGGCGGGGTGAATGAATCTTGAGGCGTAGCGAATAAAACTACCAGATACCGGATATCTCATGGAGATTTCGCACATAGCACCTGTAGACATGGTTAGTTCTGCCATAAACTAAGCCATCAATAATCGAGAGTCGCGAAAGAAACTTACAAGAGACGAAGTAGAGAACAATGGTCATGAGAATATTGTTGATAAGGAGCGAGCCGGGACCACCAATAGCCAACTGTCGACCAGATGTGACAAAGAGACCCATCCCAATACCAGAAGTCAAGTTAATCATTTGATGGTGTCGGAAGTTGAACGGTTTCGCCTTCTTAACGGTTTCGCCGTCGTCTGAGCCCGAACCCCCCATACCGAGGAACGATGGTAGGCACTTCTTCCACCGTGGCGAGCCATCAGCTGCTTCTGTTGTTCCAACTACATTTGAATGGGACGACTGAAGGTCACTAAGTGCCTCTGCTTTCGAAGATTCGTCGCCATCCCCACGACTAGGGAAAGTAAATGACGAAATATCGTTCGTAGGTTGGCCACCTACAACCGCTTGTTTTTCACTCGCCATACTGGGTATATATTTCGATGATTCTTTGGGAGTTTAAGGTAGAAAGACCCACTTGTTCGACTCTTGGGAGATATCGAGGGGGAAGTGAGGGGTTATAAAAGAGTGTGAGATATATATGAATGAGTGACTAGAGGTGAATAACCTGGTGATAGACATGCGAATAAAAAATAGCGGAATATGACAGGATATATACACAGGAACTCTAAAATAAGCTTCCTTGTGTGTTCTGCGCCTTCTCGACACCGGGTCTCAGTGTTCCTCTCAGTTCCGAACCGGCAGGGAATACTTGTCTACAATGCGACCCTCTGCACTAACTCTTCTACGTTAAATCGCAATAGTGAGACTAGGGAAAGAACCTGGAGATCCCACCCAATGCGGTTTATTCAGTTAGTGACGATAAGCTGTTATTGCTCCAGTAATTAGATGCGCGCGAACGACAAGGCCAATTGAAACCTTAATGCCTATGATCTGACATATCATTTTACTCGGAGAGGAATAGAGCAGTATGCAGGACTATCACCACAAGGAGTTCTAGAAGGCCGGAATTGAAACAAAATCATTTAACCCTGACACTATAACACTGAATTCCGATTAATTCTCCGGTGGGAACCGTAGCAATATGTCAATTAGGCACCATGACGATTCGCCTAGGAAGCCTGGAGAAGAACGTCGTCGCTGTTTTTGCAGGTCAGTTGGCTGCCTTGTGGGGGTGTTCCATGTGGCACCTGTAACCAGGTTTTGGTTTTGGACATGCATACGGCCCTTTAGCTAAACCTGGTAAGCCGGCACACGACTCAACTTTAGATGGAGCGCTTACATCCCTTAAGCTTCCTGGCGACGGAGAATAGTTCAATTTGCGAGACAGAAGTGGGAAAAGAATCGAAAGTTACCGCTGGGTTGATTCAGGCGCACATACTTGTTTTACCCGCTGCACTCCCTCAAACAGGTGACTGTCATGAAAGTTGGTGAGGCAGAACGAGACAATTTGAGAGTTTAGGGAAGGTGAACAACACAAGGCTTACCGCTTATGGTAGTGCATGACCAGCCCAAAATCCAACACCAGAGTTCCCCCTTCCGCCTCGACTCCCACGCGACACTTGGCTTCATTCGGATCCGCATAATTGGGGATTTATTCACAGGTGATGAATGCGAGAACCAACCATTCTGGACGCCTCTCGTAGCGGTAGCGAGGGCTGGGCATGACGAGGATAGAGCTTAAGAAATTGCCAATGCAGAAACTTCCTCATGCCGCAAAGCGCATTGGAGGGACATGTAACGTCGTCGATATTAATATCTTCATTCATTTGAATTTCAATTATTCGCATATTGTCTCTATATTTGGATCCGCTGCCGAACCGGAGTCTGCCGGTTCTTTTAGATACCTAAGGTATTTAAAGAAGGTCGGGATGTCCTGATGTTTACATTGCTTCTCTATCTATTGTCGACTTTGGATTTCTGTTCCTGAGAATACGGGGAACGGAATCCGCCTACGATGGACTTCGAGTTCTCGGCTAGAATCCTCTAGACACTTCTCGCGATTGTGTCCCATTCGGTCCGCGGGATATAAGTCTAGATCGGGTTCTAGTGGCGATGCCGAATCAGATTTGTGGGGACCCCGTTTCCGTGTGGCCGTCGGTTCTTATTGCTACGGCTGCATAGCCGATAGATGTATACATAAACAGGTGGCAAGAACCACGATCAGCTTATCCGAAGACATTTGACAGCCAGGCCGGATAACATGTATTATGTGGGAGGGGGGAGAAAAACATCATTGCGAAGGTCCGGAAAAGTATTCTTCTACCGAAAAAAATAAACTGCGGACACGCCGAAGATACTACTATACTTGCAATGGGAACCAGGCGAGTATACCTTTACATCGGACGGGACCCAAAGCATGTGCGCCGGTAATGATATAGCAATAAGTCCGAAAGATTTTCACGGCTAGTGCACTTTCTCTAACGTCTTATCAGCTTGCGTCTTTTTTTTTTTGCTCCCTTCTCCCTCTCCTGTAAGGCTGCATGTATTTGAGATGAGTCGTCGTTCAGCCAAACCACTAGAGCTTCCAACTTCATCCGATATCTAAATTGAAGGGGGTACAAATTTCCCGAGATAAGAAAGTCATGCCGGTCTTTGGAGGTGGAAAACCTGAAACGTCCTTGAAAGGATCATTTCGATATCTCGTACAAATCCATCCCTGTATCAGGTCATATCATCGTAGTCAGAAAGGAAGTGGATATCATTCTCATGCAACACGAAAACTGCAATTTTCAAAACGGTACCATTTTTTTTTTCATTTTCTTAGAGATCATAGATGCTTCCCGAATCGAATCGCGCGAATTTTGCCATATGCATCAAAATTTTTCTTATTTTTTAATTTTTTTTTTTATGATATTATAACGATGCCATTCCTTTGTCAGATTTGTATGAGTGATAAAATAAAAAAATCCTGCTTTTTTAAGAACTTGCATCCTTTTTTCTAAGAAAGTTGCGTAAGAAACTAGCAGAAGCAACTGAACGATTACATGAGAATTATTCCGTTCTGAGGACAGGGCAAAAACAATTATCCGAAAAGGAACGAATAGAAAAAAAAAATTATCAGCAAAATGGAGTGTTGCCGACCTGAGACTTTTTCCCAAGGCCCTACGGCCGCTTCGTTCACATGCTCGTGATCATGGGCGGGCCTGTTTTTGGTAACAGGCCGAAGCTACCCACGGCCACACACCTAACCACTTTCGAAATTTCAGATTACGGGCTGAGAACCAACCAACCAGATTGCTTGGAATTTGTCTGGCCCAGATGGCCATCCGCCTTAAAAGCCTCACGCGGTATTACCCCAGATTTCGGCTACTCACGCTTTTCACTGATGCAGTCGTTCGCGGGCATTGCACACTTTGCACAGCTAGCTGCACAGGTGGGCTAGCTGGGCTGGGCTGGGATCGGGAACTGGTCGTTCTTAATATATCCCTCATGGACTCACTAAGCTCGAATCTGTTTCGGTAAATCCGTCCTGCTACATTGCACTGCAGCTGGATGGTATCCTGACTTCTTGATTGGGTTCGTTGATTACGACTTCAATGCTTTCCCATGTAATGCTATAATTGCTTTCTTCTGATTTCTCGGCCTCTTACCTGTCCTATCCTACGCTATCTGTGTGCAAGTCTGTGAGGCCGTGTGAGTGTAAGGGTTGGAAGCTTAGCTTTGAAGCTTCAAGGATAACGCTCGTGTGACACTCTAGAATACCACACAAGAAATATGTGAAAATGCAAGTTGGACCTGGATGTTAACATTCCTTGCCTAGATTTCACGATGTTATGATGGAGTTCATGATCAGAATGACGTTTTTTTCTCTTAGCGTCCGGATGGGCAAACGGAACCTCATGATCGATTTATGAAGTAACATTTGTTTGAAAGAAAAAGAGAGACTTATCTGTGATCTAGTCAGGCAAGTGGAAGTTGGTGATATGACGAAATGGTCGCCAAGGCAGGCGACAAACTTGAGATTGAGATTTTTTTCGGGTAGAAGGACCCGCTTAGAAGGGGGGGATTTTTGAATTTTCTTGCTTTGAAGCCGTTCAGCTTTGATGTCGATTGAAATTTTTTTCTGTTTCTTTCGTGCATCATGCTATGTTCTTTTACCCTTTCGGGCTTTTTTGCCATTAGTTATTACCTACTGGTATACTTCACTTACATATGTATTCCAAGGGGGGGGTATAGGAGGAATGTCCACATGGGTCCGTTCTCCACCCCCTGGTCAGTGCAGCATTGAACCGATCAGAAGGAGCATGAGCATGTATACGGCTAGGTTGATTGTGTTCGTACTATGCAATGTAGATAGCAAAAAATGAGTATTTTTTCTTTCTTTCTCGGAACGAGGATTACCCCCTAGCTGGCTAGCTGTTTCTGGGAGTCCAACAGATAGCACAGCACCGCAGACAGACAGACAGACTGACAGTTGTAGTGGAAGTGAGGGTAATACCAACTGTGGTCTTTTTTTTTCTTTTCTTCTGTGTAGACGATACGATATCTCTGTCCACTTGCACTTATCCCCGCTTCACTCGTACTCGTACCTATCTCGCGACCATCTCCTTCAATCTCAAACCCGTCAGCGTTAGTATCGTATCAAGCAAAAGAGAATCAAATCAAAGAGAATCAAATCAAAAGTGAACCCGAATTTTTGCCTCCTTGCATTCGTGTCTGATCCTTGAGACCGAAGGTCTAGCCTTCCACGGTCATCACTTGTCCAGCCAGAGAAGATTCCGAGTCTCTCCGACAGTCCTCCAAGGTACCGTTCTCCCACAGAACCTCCTTCCGTATCCTCCCGTATTGCGGGGACACCAGAGCTAACGGTGATGGCAAAAAACAAAAAAAGATGAATCGGGTACAGTTCGCTAGCCTTTCCTTTCGTGATTCTGCGCCCTGGGAAAGGATGACCAGTCATTGGCCCAGACCTGGGAAGTCGTGCTCTTCGGGTACCTCCTCGCCCTCTGTCCGATGGCCAGGTTCGGTCGAGCCATGCAGGCACTTCCATTTGTCGCATTTTCGCCCACACAACGCCAAAAATGGCAGTTTTCGCTAACCTGGAGGTTTGGATGTCGCATGGCTTAGAGTCTTCTGTCGATTTTTCGGAACAATCCAAGTCATGGCGAGAATATTCTTGTCCTCAGGGGCCACAAGTCGGGTCCAACCGCCGGACGAGGCATATCTGGATTCCTCGATGCAAATGTTATAAAGTTCGGCCATTCTCCCCTCCGATGTTGATGCTTCTGTCTTTGACTTCAATTCAAGCGATCAACAGTTCCTGATTGCATCTTTCTCACTACCAATCTTGTTCCTTTTCGACTCGAACAAAGAATTATCTAAATAACTATTTTTATAATCATCATCATAGCATTCCGATCCCGAATCATCATCCAGCCCAGCGATCTTTCTTAAATAGCTTCATCCGACCTTCAATATTCAAAAGATCTACTTCTGCTGAAATCTCTCAACTTCGACCACTCGGTTCTTCTTTCTATCACTCTTCTTCTAAGAAATTCAAACAACCTACTTCCTCCGGTCCTCCATACCGTTCTCATCTTTCTTGCCAATCTACATTCCACAAATACTTCAAAATGGTTTCCTCCAGAGCTGTTAACAAGACAACATTACACCCAAAGGGTGTTGCGTAAGTCACACATTCCTTTCCAAAAATAGATATATACCTACTTGTGGATATACATATATATCGCTCAAAAGTATATTGTGTATGCATGATTTCTAACTTGGTATTGTTACACACTTTTACAGTCCTGTCACAGAGCACACTGAGATTGAGGAGGAGCTTCACGACAAGGCCAACATTGACTACGACCGAGTTCAGATCATCTCCAACCCTGCCGTCTCTACCCTCTACGAAGATGCTCTCGTCTTCGAGAGTGGCACTGCCATCACCTCCTCTGGTGCCTTGAGCGCTTACTCTGGTAAGAAGACCGGCCGCTCGCCCGGTGACAAGAGAATCGTCAAGGAGCCATCTTCGGAAAATGAAATCTGGTGGGGCCCAGTCAACAAGCCCATGGACGACCACACCTGGGTTATCAACCGTGAACGTGCCATCGACTACCTCAACACTCGTGACCGCATCTACGTCGTTGACGGTTATGCCGGCTGGGATACTCGCTACAGAATCAACGTCCGTGTCGTCTGCGCTCGCGCTTACCACGCCCTCTTCATGAGAAACATGCTTATCCGCCCAAGCCGAGAAGAACTCGAGCACTTCCACCCCGACTGGGTTATCTACAACGCCGGCAGCTTCCCAGCTAACAAGTACACCACTGGTATGACTTCTTCGACATCCGTCGCTCTCAACTTCGCCGAGAAGGAAATGGTTATCCTCGGTACCGAATACGCTGGTGAGATGAAGAAGGGTATCTTCACCGTCATGTTCTACGAAATGCCAGTCAAGCACAACGTCCTCACTCTCCACTCCTCCGCCAACCAGGGTGAGAACGGTGACGTCACCGTCTTCTTCGGTCTATCTGGTACCGGCAAGACTACTCTCTCCGCTGACCCGAAACGTGCCTTGATCGGTGACGATGAGCACTGCTGGACCGACTCTGGTGTCTTCAACATTGAGGGAGGTTGCTACGCAAAGTGTGTCGGCCTTAGCCGCGAAAAGGAGCCAGAAATCCACGGTGCTATCCGCTACGGTTCCGTTCTCGAGAACGTCATCTTCGATGAGTACACCCGTGATGTCGACTACAACGACACCACCCTCACCGAGAACACTCGTGCCGCCTACCCACTCGAATATATCCCCAACGTCAAGTTCCCATGTATCACTGACGGCCACCCAACAAATCTCATCCTCCTTACCTGCGATGCCTCCGGTGTTCTCCCACCAGTCTCCAAGCTCGACTCCCGCACTGTCTCCTACCACTTCATCTCTGGCTACACTTCCAAGATGAGCGGTACCGAGGAAGGTGTCACAGAACCACAGGCCACCTTCTCCGCTTGCTTCGGACAACCCTTCCTTGCCCTTCACCCAATGCGCTACGCCGAGATGCTTGCCAACAAGATCTCAGAACACAATGCCGACGCCTGGCTCGTCAACACCGGTTGGGTCGGTGCCTCTGCCGCCGCTGGTGGTAAGCGATGCCCACTCCGCTACACTCGTGCTATCTTGAACGCTATCCACGACGGTAGCCTCAAGAACGCCGAGTACGAGAACTTCCCAGTCTTCAACTTGGCTATCCCCAAGACCTGCAACGGTGTTCCAGATGAGATCTTGGACCCACGCAAGGCCTGGATGGGAGATGCTGAGAGCTACGAGAGCTCGGCTAGAACTTTGGCTTCCAAGTTCATTGAGAACTTCAAGAAGTACCAAGAAGGTGTTACCAAGGAGGTTTTGGGCGCTGGACCTCAGTTGTAAACTTTCTTCTTTTCTTTCTTTCTCTTCACGGGCTTACTTCTTTAAACCTTTCTACCTTACATATTTCCCCCCCTTTATTCTCTTTTTTTATATAAGGATACCAAAATGCTCTAATGTCTTGTTGTAATACGATCCGGTTTCTTTGAATGGTCTCTTTTGTTGGATTTCACACCTTGCATCAAAGGCGTTGAACGACTTTTTCCCCTTTGTCTTTTTTCAGCGAGTTTCTGCTTTCATGTTTTTCCTTTACAAAAAAAATTAGATAGATTGCATGCTATGAACTGAATATTATTTATTATTACACTTGAAAAAACAATTTCCCTCTCTCTAAATCCCTTTAGTGAATTGTCATGGACTAGATTACAAGGTGATAGATACGAATAGTGACTTGTACAATTGTGACTTGCAAATGGTGTGAATATGTATGTGATCAAATGCGTTGGCAGATGTTAACACCACCAATATTATTAATATTACTACTAAGTTTCCTCTTCCCTCAAAGGGGACTTAATAGTATCTACTAAAAGACTAGACTTTGGAGTCTTTGCGAAATTCGGTGTGAAGCCGGATGAAAAAATTAACACAAGTACCTCTTAGCAAGCCATATCACAAGATTTCCCGCTTTTTTTTCTCCCTATGATAAGGAGAACTGGAACGGTCCTTTAGACCGAAACGAACGGGAACCTTCCTCTGCTTACTTTAGAATTCTTTGATTCTTTTTTTTTTTAGAAAAAAAATGCCGCAAGAAGTTCCCGCTTATCGAGTTAGTACGACAGCAACTTGGAAGAAATGAGATAAGCCCTCTTTCAGCTGTAAATGCATATATGCCTAGTAAGTATTTTTGATAGTCAGTACATAAGCGGAAATCTTTTTTTTTTTTTTTTTTTTCTCTTGGAAAGCTGCTTCTACCGAGGTAGTCGAAAAAAGGATTACCCGACGAAATTAATTAAGTAGACTACACAGTAGAAAGAAAAAAATGCAACACTTGGATGAATGGATATGCATAAGCAAGTACCTTTTCCATCCATCGAATCGGCTTGTAAAAATAGACTGGGGTTGCATTGTGGTGGAATGTTTCGTGCATTACATACTTAAGTACATTTGCACTCGTATGATGGGTAACTCAGAAAGACAGCTACACAAGTGACTTTTACTTATCTGGAAAGGTTACACAACAGCAGCAGCAGCAGCAGCAGCAGCAGCAGCAGCAGCAGAAGTTCGTTTATTTTTATTCGGCAGCTTGAGCTACGGGGAACATGGGCCATGTAACATGTAATAATATGTGCATACCAGGTTTTGTCGATTTTTTTTTGGTTGGTACACGGGAAAGTCGGCCAGGTTATGCTTTTTTTTTATGAAGGAGCTCACCGCTCCCGCTCCCGCTCAAAGAGCTGCAACTACAAAATCTTGCAGAGCTTCGGGAGAGCTAGGCTGGGCATCTTGCATTTATTCGCGTATCTGGATCGTTTGTATGGTATGGGAACGGGAGCTCGGGATTGCTAGGTTCTTTTTTTTTTTTTTTTTTTTTCCCCCACCGATTTATAATTATAATTGGAATCTCGGTGGTCTGATATCAGGAGAATTTTTTTTAAGGTAAGCGATATCGATATCGAAAGCACGGGCCATAGGTAACATGCCTGGTGGGGGTTCTCAGTTTAGCGTTTTCTGTCTGATGGCATTCTTTTTTCCCATCTGTCCTGGTTTTTATATCCGGGGTATAAGATGTAATGCCAGCGATTAAAGCCTTCACACAATTGAATTCAACGATACCATCATTCATTTACAACTTCCAAGTACTCGAACAAGACCTCCTTCGCTCCATCCCAAAACAAAAAAACCCCAGATCCCGCTGCATGGCTATAATACACCAAATTCCTAATCGTTCGTCCCTAATTACCCTTCCAAAGCAGACTTCCCTGATTACAATTAAATCTCCAATATCCCATTCTCGTCATAATCATAATCAACTCCTTACCATTCCCATTTCAATATCACTCAACCTACCCCTCCTCCCTCTCTCCTCTTCTTCATCATCATGATCCTCATCTTTTACGCCCTCGTATCCGTTTTCTTCTGATGATAGCTTGTAAGGTTCGTTACATCTCGCGGACCTCAATGGGTGGAAGTACCGACGGTACGAGAAATAGGCGCAGAGGATTCCGATCCAGGAGCCTACTGATACGTCTGCGTAGTCGTGACGGTAGTCTTCGAGACGGGAGAGGGCTATGTAGCCAGCCAGTACCGTTGCTCTGGTATGGAGTTAGTACGGATATAATAGATTATAGAGGATAGGGACAATGATAGTAAAAAGGAGGAAAGAACATACGAGAAAGCAGCACAAGTTCTGACCAAATCCGCACCAGGTCTAAATGCGAAGAATTGGCCTGCAAGGAAAAGAGAAAGGTAGAGTAGGCCGGCAAAGGCGGTAGAACTGTGACCGCTCGGGAAAGAACGAAATCCATCGTGGAGAATATGGTGGTTCGTCTGGTAGCAGACCTTGAAGGTAACTAGTTCGTTATGTGGGGTGTCTTCGCGCTATTTATTATGATTCCCACGAACATCATGTCTTTTGCATTAATAATTTAGTACTGCCAATTGATATGATAGTATTTTTTTGTGTTCGTAAGACGGGGAGGTGGTGTGGTGTGGGAAGGGGAGAAGGGAGGGAGGGAGAGTCGTACAGGTTGACAACGATCGATTAAGTCCGGTCTAGGCCGTCCGACGCCTTGTTTTATAAAGTCGGTGATAAAGCTTGCGAGTAACAAACTATTCCCCAATCCTAATAGACTCGATTGTAAAAAAGGTCTCCCCTTTTGTAGGACTCCAGTCCAGGCGACTATGGTGCCCAGTGGTACCAGAACTGCAAGAACGAGAAGGTATGGAACCGAAACTCGTTCTATTAACGCGTGAGGGTATTTTAGACGTGGATCATCGATTGTGAACATTCTATGAAATGGTTCGGTGACCATCAGAGCGATATTTGAGGCGGCTAGAAGGAGGAGGCCGAGATAGTCTCCGGCACGAGACGTCTGGGAGAAGTACTGTTAGTTCCTTTTAGATGATGTCTTTTTTTTACGAAGTCAAGGAAAGTATATATATTACTTACCCGCCATAATCGCGATGCGGAGGAGAAGATGGAAGGAGATGAAGGCATGGAGGAAGAAGAGGGTCGGGAAGGGGAGGAAGGATTGGAGGAGTGCGGGGAGGGCATGGTCATGTAGGTCCTCATGTGGTGGTGGTGGCAGAGGCCTGGTTGGGGTTGCTGGATTTGGATCTGGCCTGGCCTGCAGTACAGTGTGGTAGGAGAGGTTGTGCGATTGGGAAGCTCAGCTGTGCCTGTGTTTCTCCGCCTAGTTAGCGTCGTTCATTTCCTTGCCTTTCTCTTTTCTCCACACTTCTTCCCTGGATTTCCCCCCAATTCAATTCAATTCGGTTCATCACACACCCCGCGATACTACCGATTCACATCCATCACCAACGGCCGAATAATATATAGGATATCGAGAGAGGGGCAGAGAAAAGGATGGCAGAAGAGCAGGATAGTCGAAGGGCCTCGTTATTTCCAGCGCCTCCGACCTTTTATACACACTTCACACCTGCGAATCAAGAGAAACTAAAGGAGTTTCAGGCTGCTGCAAAGAACGATGAGGACGAGAACGCGTCGAAGGAGTTACCGGCAGAACTGGTGTGCTTGATTCCACCGAAGCCGCCGACAGAAAAGTACCAAAGTTTTGGACAGATTTGGACTGTACGTTTATTCTCACATCGATTTGCTGGGAATATACCCTTGGCATTTATATCGAACGGGATCGAGCGACTGAGCGACTGACTGAACGGAATAATGAATAAATGGAATAATGGTGAATAGCTACCAGAACGACATCCCACACTTAAAGAACTCAACATCCCACAATTGTTTCCGGAACCGAACAACGAGAGTTACAATGTGGATCGGGCACAGGAGTTACGACGACTGAGCAAGAGTTTACTACTGAATTACCTGGAACTGGTGGGAATCATGGGCATGTCGCCGGAAGAGGTAGATATTCTCTACATACCTAAACTTACCTCTTAGGTAGATCCAACCAATTTGGGGTTTATCGGTGGCTGATAGGTATATATATGCAAAATAGTACGCAGAAAAGGTGTATCATCTGAGAATCCATTTGATCAACATCCACGAACTTATCAATAACTACCGACCGCATCAGGCGAGGGAGACCTTGATTTCCATGATGGAAGAACAACTGGAGAAGTCGCGACAAGAGACGGAGGATAACAGGAAGGCTTGTGCGAAGCTTAAAGAGCTGTTGGGGTCGCTGAGTACCTTTGATGCTGGGGGACTTTTGACATCGGATACCGCTACTTCTGCTGACACTGTCACCTCTGCCACCTCTGCCACCGCCACTGTAACCACTGCTACCACTATTCCGAGTGGTAATTGGGAAGAGAAGGATAGCTCAAGCTGGGAGGCACTACAACAGGCAGGTCTCTAAGAAGCTGCAACAGGAATATGATATAACAAGATATTTGGTAGGTAATAATATGGGGGTTGTACATACAGGCGGTGTGGATTCGCATATGCAATGGAGATATGCCGATATAATATGATACCTCTTAGCAAGCACCTTACAGTGGGGAATATGGGGGTATGAGGAGGAAAGTATGGTAATGGTAATGGCGAAGAGGGTGGGTTGGTGTATTACATAATCAGGTACTTGACTCCCAAATAGTAACAGCCTAGGGACCCCTGTCCTCAACAGCTCACCGAACAACCCATTAGCCAATAGAAACGGACCCTGAAATTGCGTGATCGAACTTCATCCTCCTTTTGTTAGCCATCGGCGCGCATTCCATCGAAAAAAAAAGTCCGTCGTCGGCTCTGGCCCTCAGTACTCGGTCGCCTCGCTGACCAATTTGCATTGATTGTGTGGGCATTTGTATGTGTGTGTGCTGGGACAATTGGGTGCTATCCTCTTGCCCCCCGTGTCGAGGTGCCGTACCAGCCTGCATATATCCAGGCCACTGCGTTACACTTTACACAGTGCTCAGTACACCCTCTATTTCCATGGTACATGCTGCTAGCCTCTGCTGCTAGTTAGTTAGCTGGATGAAAATTTAGTATTATATAAAGATGGCCTCCATCTCTCGCACTCCATCTCCATCCCCCTCCCCCACCTTCGCAACAGGCCTGCGCACCGGCTCCTTCTCTTCTCTGCAGACTCTGTCCCGACCCGGTTTACAGCATTCTCACTCCTCCTCCTCCTCAGCTGCTGCGAACCTGTTACTCTTCAATCCAATGTATCTGCAAGCTCCCGATGCCCCGGCACCGGCCTCGGCCGGCCCTGTCTCCATCACCAACGGAGAAACCTCCAAATTCGCTCTCTCCCAAGAACACAGACCGGACCAACCTCAACTGTCGATTCTAAACGGCTCAGCTGCCTTTCCCTTCGGCACCCCTCACGATGTCTCCAAAATCACCGGTCAGGCTTACTTGACCTCCCAGCAGCTTGTCCAGCATGTTGGTTATTCTCTCTCTGACAACGTCTTCTCCTACTCGCCGGAGACGTTCGACCTCGATACTGCTGCCAAGGAATGGTCTGGTAAATCCCAGGCCAATGCTTACGGCAGGCCTACCACAATCACCAGCTTAGAAACTAGAACAGGAGCTGCTTCCGTTCTACTAGGTTATGTTTTCTCTAACGACAGGGAACTGTCTAAGAGAAACATTCCCCAGACCGTCATAGCATCCACCGCTACTCTCCTCGAAATGCGAAATGCTCTCGAGCAGCTTTCCATGCTCTATGCTGTCTCTAGCCCTTTCGTTGCTCATGTCGCAGCCGTTGATTACTCTCCCTTCCAGTACAATTTGGTTGCCGACTATACCTCGGCCCTACAAGTCGCTCAAGATGCCGGAATTGGTCTTATTTCGTCAAGATCAGCTCATGATGCCCAGCATATGGCACTTTTCTCAACATTGGTGTCTTCTGTACTACCTACTGTTCACATCTACGACGGTGTTCGAGCTGGACGGGAAACCGCCAAAGTTGTCGATGTCTTGGATCAAGCTGGTATCTATCAGACTTACCAGTCCATTCTAAATGAGCAAAAGACCATTGGCAAGAAGGTTGATCCTGAGGCTAAAGTTGCCAAGATACTCGAGAATCTCAACTCTGAGCTCGGAACTTCCTACAAGCTCTTCGAATACGCTGGACACAGTGAGCCAGAAGCCGTGCTTGTAGTATTCGGATCTGTCGAGTCTTCGGTTTCTGCCCAGGTTGCTACCCGTTTGGCAGCCGGTGGCGAGAAGATTGGTGTGATCTCCGTGCGCGTCTACCGTCCGTTCTCTGAGACCCACTTTTTGGAAGCTCTTCCAAAGTCCGTGAAGAGGGTTGCTGTCCTCGGTCAAGTCATCGATCAAGCTGCTGTTGACGATGCTTCCGTTCAATCCTCCCTATATGCTGACGTTCTCGCTGCTTTGACTATGGCCGAGGACTGGACGATCACTCCTCCGGTCATTGACGTCAAATACCCCAGAGAGCAGGGTTGGGTGCCTTCTGATTTTGCCTGGATCTTCGACCAAATTGTCAAGCAAAAGTCTACTTCCATCTCGCCACCAGAGGAAGCTCTGGCAGCAGAGGCCTCCCATATCGCTGGGTTCGAGATCTTTGAGGCTGAAGCCGTCTCTCAATACGTCTTCTGGGACCTTGATGTTTCTACCGGCGAAGAGGCACCAAGCAGCATTACAAGGCTTTTGGCTTCTGATAGCTCTCGGAATGTTACCTATTCCTCGATCTACGACAATCTATCGCAGGCTGGCATTACCTACAGCTGGATCAGGAGCGCTAAAGAGACTGTCCAGGCTCATTACGATGTTACACAAGCTGATGTGGTAGTTGTAAACGATTCAAAGATTACTCTATCTTATGATGTTGCTTCTGGTGTGAAGACCAGCGGTACACTTCTCCTTCGAAGCCCTATTAAGGATGAAGATCTCGAGGCTAAGCTTCCGGCTCAATTGAAGAAGGCCTTGGCGCATAAGAAGGCTAAATTCTACATTCTCGACGTACCACAGGATGCTGGTCTTTCACCCGAGAAAGAGAACTTGCTCTTGCAGCTCGCTTTCCTCCGCGTCTCCGGTGAAGTCGACAAGGTTTCCGCTATTAGCGAAAAGCTTGCCAACATTGATAAGGGTGTTGAGCCCCAGACCATCCAAGAGGTCGCCGCTCTTATCGATACCTACGTCCGCGAAGTCCCCGTCCCAGAATCTTGGCTCGAAACTGAAGTTATTGGGGAACCTCTTCCATCCTCCTTCGACCCCAATAGCTTCGCTATCAACACCGCCAAATCTGAGGAAGATCCCAAGTACCTCCTCAAGAAATCAATCCACTCCGCCATTATTCTTTCCTTCCGTGAGGCGTTTGAACTCCAAAATGCTCTCCGTCCTGACCTCCCTGTTACCAACTTTATTGTGCGTGTACAGGAGAACAAGCGACTTACACCCCTCTCGTATGATCGTAACATCTTCCACATTGAGTTCGATCTTACCGGGACCGGTATGACATATGATATCGGTGAGGCGTTGGGCATCCATGCTCACAATGATCCCGAAGAGGTTAACCAGTTCATTAAATTCTATGGACTTGAGGCAAACGATGTTGTCGAGGTTCCTTCGAGGGATGATCCTGATCAACTAGAAATGAGAACTATATACCAGGCGCTCAGTCAGAACATTGACATATTCGGCCGTCCACCGAAGAAGTTCTATGAAGCCCTCTCGGAGTTCGCAACAGACGAGAAGGAAAAGAAGGAGCTTCTTACGCTTGGATCTGCCGAGGGAGCCGTGGAGTTCAAGCGTCGTGCGGAAGTTGATACTGTCACATATGCTGATGTACTCCTTGAATTTGGGTCTGCACATCCTTCCTTCCATGATTTGGCGAAGATTGTATCGCCTATGAAGAGAAGGGAGTATTCCATTGCCAGCAGTCAACAGGTGCACCAGAACAGTGTGCATTTGTTGATTGTGGTTGTCAATTGGGTTGACCCGAAGGGTAGGGATAGGTTTGGACAGGCGACGCGGTACTTGAGTGGA
The DNA here is from genome assembly GCF_000225545.1 of Orbilia oligospora ATCC 24927. Lineage (NCBI taxonomy): Eukaryota > Fungi > Ascomycota > Orbiliomycetes > Orbiliales > Orbiliaceae > Orbilia > Orbilia oligospora. Next base: position 1,225,947 of record NW_011645561.1, on the reverse strand, counting down.
TTGAAGATTGGGAGTGAGGTTACGGTTAGCGTTAAGCCAAGTGTTATGAAGCTGCCGACGGAGAGCACGAAGGTATGTTGTATCCTTTTCTTATATATATCTATATCTATGTCGAAGGGGCAAGGACTAATTGGTTTCGTTTTATTTTAGCCACTTATTATGGCAGGTTTGGGAACTGGACTTGCGCCCTTCCGAGCCTTTGTGCAGTATCGCGCATGGCAGAAGGAACAGGGTATCCCCATCGGCTCCGTATTGTTGTACATGGGTTCCCGTCACCAACGAGAAGAATATCTTTACGGTGAAGAATGGGAAGCCTACGAAGCTGCAGGAGTGGTTACGTATATTGGAAAAGCGTTTAGTAGAGATCAACCTGAAAAGGTTTATATTCAAGATAAGATGAGGCAAAGTCTTGAGAAGATTGTGAAGGCATATGGTGAGGAAGAAGCCGGAAGCTTTTACTTGTGCGGACCGACTTGGCCGGTGCCTGATGTGCAGGAGGTCTTGATGGAGGCTATTGCGGTTGAAGCTACGAGGAAGGGGGTTAAGGTTGATACGAGAAGAAGGATTGAGGAGTTGAAGGATGATGGGAGATATGTTCTTGAGGTTTATTAGTCGGGGAGGGAGCTCTTTTCTTTATTTTTTCTTTATTTTTCGTATTTGGAGGGGTTGGGTATATAAGTATATATTAGTAGAAATGGAATAATTTTATATTTTGGTTGGTTTATTATAATTAGGATGTCCGCGTGAGAATTAATTGTACGTATTTTATTGTGGTATTGCCTACGGATGTATTTGATTCTAGACCTAGTTTGCCGTAGACCTTGGGCTCTGCCTATCATGGCAACGTTATAACGTTATTTCCACCCGGTGCATGTTGACCTTGTGATTTTAGAGACTAGAAGGCCTTAAGGGGGCTGGACTTCGATAATATACCTAGTAGGTACATATAAATAGAATAGGGAACACACCTTTGTAGTGGTCCTTTACATGCCTCGTATACCAAATGCTACTGTACTCTCATATTGAATTACATTAATTAATTGATTTTACACACCTATATGTAGGTAGCTAGTTAATTTCGAAACGAAGGATGGGGGGATGCATGTTACTAGGAGGGCGGGGGGTTATCTTGATCATAAGATCTCGAGGTGTCAGTATGTAGAAGCTGCATCGATTTATGGGTATCGATGTTGCAAACTATATAAGATGATCGATAGGTATCCGTGAGGACCGAATACGAGGAGTTATAGATAGTTTTTTAGTGAAAGGAGACTAGAGATTGCATATACATATCGAAAAATGAAAATTAATACTAAGTTTAAAGTCGAGAATCCTACTATACTTCTGAATTATCGGGGTCCATATTGATCGTTTACCTCGAGGCCTCTTTCTTGGATGGATGCAATTTGAAATTGTAATTGGATTGATTGTTTTAATATTATTCCTGCGCGTAATTTTAAATTTATGAATATATAGCACTACTTCGCGAACCCTGTGGCATAATATTATATATATATGGACCTGTATATTTATAGAATGCATGTAGGAAACTGTGAAATCCTGGAGGAGGAACGTTGGACATTGGTTACGCTAGAGCATATTATAAGACGTATATTCTTTTTTTCTTTCAAATTCCAAATCCTTTGTTTTCATGCGGTATGTACATATAGGGCATAAACTATAATATAGTACCGTAACTTAGTACTAGTGTTAACTCGCCATCCATTGGGCACAGCTACGAAAAAGAGTTTATGCATCAGCCGAACGCTTATTTACAAAATTTCGGAACAGAAAGCGCGAACATAAAAGAGACTCGTCAACCGGTCGCTCGCGGGGTGGAACATTTGAAATTCTTTTACATAGAATTTATATAACTCACACGGTATTCGGGCGTTAATATTTGTGGGGATCTGTCGTGATATTTCTCGGCAAATGACATGAAACTAGTGGGGGGAAGGAAGCTCGAGAATCGAGTCGTATGCCGCTATGATGTTGACATATATTATATTGTTGGATGCCTATTGGGAATAAAATCACGATATCACAATAACCCTTTTCTGTCCCCGTGAACTAGACCCACTGAGCGCACTAGATTTCTCACTAAATAGATGGCACATAGAATCACGAGATCGTGTCTTAAGATCTTGTTCGCGGAGTATATCATATGCATATGCTAATACTAAAAAGACTAGATTCGATCCCAGCGAGCCGACAATGTAATGCGCACACGAGTTGATAGGGGAAAAAAACATAGCAAAACTTTCCCGTCGCTCGAGTTAAACGGGGAGCAAAAAAAAAAAGGCCGGGGAAATGGCTGAGAGTAAATGATATGAAAGCGCGCCATCACCGAGTTCTCCAATGAGTTTATGAGAGAGGTCAGGCCAGTTTTGTCCGTGTCTTCTGGGGGTGTTTGGGAGCCCGGTACTTTTCAGCCCCCCAGTTCCATCCCAGGTACCAGATCCCAGGGTCAAGGGTCCACCCGATTCTCATATCATATCACGGATCCGCAATCGAGTCGTACGGATCGATATCTCGCGAAGAAAACCCCCAACCTCTTCCATAAAAGCAGACGGGGAAAAAAAAAGAGAATCAAGAAACCAAAAAAGTCTCCTAACCCGGATAAGCCCCTGCTTACTATCTTTTCCGACGTACCGAGGATGCCGGATGATAGCAGTTTCTTTGATATTGAAACGGGGTTGAAACAGTTTTTTGGGTTCATTTTCTACCCGTTCAAGCGCCTTTGGGATTTTTTAGTCCGGAGTGGAACTGGGTCTGGTGGGGAAAACCTGCTTTTTTGGAACTATCTGGTGTGTGTGGTATTTACAGCGGTTAATATGTTGATATTTTGTGTTGCACACCACCTTGCATTATGCCTTGAAGACACTCTTGGACGAAACTAAAACCGACGGCTTTTTTTATTTTTTTATTTTTTCATTGGTTTTTGGGGGGCTTTGGTCAAGAAGAAGAAAAAATCGAAGGGCACGAGACCCCATTCTTTAGATCCGTGGGAACGGCAATGAACCAGTGAGATTGATGGCAGGTACACCAGCAACTTCCTTGGTTTTATCTGCAAGTTTATACCTATGGGTCGTCCTTAGCCGGCCAAGATTGCGCTGGAATTGGAGAGAACAAGTTAGGAACTGACTAGCTCAAGAAACCCGGCACGGTGACTCCGATTCTGCGGAAGGAGAAGGAGAAGACGCACTAGTAACTATATGTTCACAAAGCTGAGGTGGAGAACGGTTCTTGACGGGTCGGAGGGCAAGCGTAAATGGGTAGATTGACTACAGAGTTACGAGATAAATATGTTAGCCCTTGATCCTTAGCAAAGCTTAAAGTTCGTTTTTCAACGTTAAGGAAAATTTTAAATAGAAAATAAAGAGAAAGTTTGGCGGCGTACATGATGTAGAGAACGCACAATGGTATGGACAAAGGGATAAGCAGTCGGACAGTTCGGAATGGTCAGTGGAGCAACCCCTCTCTCCCCCTTCCCTCGTCCCCGCACGGCACGCTGAATAAACCAAGTTTCACTAGAATAAATTTATTTTGTTTTTCGCTTCTTTTTCACTTTTTTTTTGGGATTTTGTTTTTTAAGCTACGGGTAAAAACTTCATACCGTATCTCCATATGGCCATGCGGATGTGGAACCAGACGACCCGGCGTCAGATTCTGATCCTGCGTCCGAGGACGATGATATAGCGCTGATAGTGCTCACCCCTATTGTGTTGTTTCCTTCTTTGAGGAGGATGGAGCGGGTGCCTTGGGATGCGTCGAGGTTTCCGAGGGCTTCGCGATAGTGACCTGAAAGGCGGGGTAGGTACTCGTCGTTCCTTTGGGTGATAATAGATTCGATTTGCTCAGTAAGCGAATCTGGGATGGGCAGCGAAAGTTCGTTGCGAATAGTGAAGTCCAGTTCCAGGATCGTTCTGAGGAATTCCGGACTGTCTGCCACCATGTACTCATTGTGGGTTTCGAGGGTGCGAAGCCAGGTTACTCGGTCTCTCGAAGGGTGGTATTTTGGATAAGCGGGGACTGATAGTTGTAGCGAATAAGATCCCGATTGTTAGTAGGGAAAACAGAGAAGAAGGAGGGGAAACTTGGAAGGATAACTACAGACCTTTTACTCCCGTTCCTCCGTTCGAGACGACCTCCCAGTTGGGAGAAGTCCGTAGAGGTAGACCGGAGATGGGCCTTACGGTCTTATCTGGAGTCCATTCGATTACAGCGTGGTATTGCTGGTTTCCAACCCCAACTCCGGTCAGGGTATGTCTGAACCAGAGGAGCCACATGGATCCAGAGATGTCGTTTTCATTCAGCAGCCAGTTTGAATAGACCGCTCGTTGGATGTGAATATAGGCTCGAAACCATCCTCTAGGTGACTCTGAAAAAGCTAAATTCGTAGGCCTTAGAGCTAGGACATCCATCATCGCAGCGTGATTCTGCCATTTTCTGATACATTTCGATTGCCAAATGCCGTTCGAGGAGGCTGCGGAAAGAAGTAGTCGACTGGAGAGCCTCAGGTTGAGAAGCGAGCTCAATTCCAGGTAAGAGAATATCTGCAGGCATACTGTATATATATAAAAATATTAAAATTCGAATCGTTAATATGTAAAGGTCTTGCTTGCAATGCGGGTAGTGGTTTGTTGGCCAAAGCTTGCTAGACTACCCGCTGCACAGCCCCAATGTCATCCATGGGTCTAAATTTAAAGGATGTGACAGAAACGAAATAGGAATAGATATGAGGTATATCTAATATCTGGGGAAACTGGAACTAATGGTGATAAAGACTTACTTTCAACTGGAATGCATTCAAAGGCTGCTGCCATACTCCGGGAGGCTGTGCAAAAAGTAGGGACCAGAAAGGGATATGGTGATTGACTTCTCTAATGTTTGGATCAGTTAGAGATTTAGAACTTGTAAAGGTATTATTATAAGGTGGGGAGCCCAAGAGAAAGCCCTTTTTCGGTGCTCCCCTCTGCAAACCTCCCAGCTGCAAGGCATGGGCCTGGTGGGCAGGTAGGTTATGCGCCGAACTAGTGCTATTGTATCCCAGTCAGTGCACAAGGGTCTGGCTCTACTCGAATGGATGCAACAGTCCACCACCTTTTTTTGCTTCAGCAAGCCCCCATGGCTTGTCGTCATGACACATGGTCTAGAAGGACTGATTTGGGATCTCAACTGCCAGTGACCTATCTCAGATGATAGACGAGAGAAAGAACGCTGTGAGGAGGAAAAAAAAAAAGTACATTTGCATGCAAGATTCCAAATCCCCCTTGGTTCGACAAGACCTAGGCAAAGCACGATGGTTCCCTAAATGGGCCATGACCGAGACTATCAATCGGTATTGTGTGTGCTAAGCTGGACCGTCATTCGCTGCCCATCGACTAGACCACCCTAAACCCTCGTGCGCTTGGGGTTCCAGCGGAACCTCATGCCCAAGAAATGAGAGTCGCCCTATTACGCAGAGTTTTACGGACTTTTATTTTCCGTTATATTGCGATGCCTTTGCGAAATGTCCAGCCTGGCCGCTCGGTTCATTCTATAAACAAGCGGAGCCGAAGGTTCGGGTCATTCTCTTGGTTTTCGCTTGATCTGGTTTAAGAGTGTGAGACAAGCCTGTGTGATTTATCTTGGTGTTGAACCGTCAGTTTGGGCTTCACACCATTACTTCTTTTCAAGCTGACGCCGGTGTAGGACTTGCAGACACACTGGCGCCAAAGGCCCTTTGGACCTAGGATCGTCAGAGATTAATTGCCACTGATGGGGGTGTTCATTTGAACCAACTTGAGTTTCCAGGAAGTAATTCTAGTAAAACTGCTTGCTTTCGTTTCTAAAACCATCCCGTCTCAACATTTTTCTTTCTTTCTTTTTTTCTTTTCCTTTCTGGAGAATTGTACATGCCGTTCTAGCTCTGACGTTGGAAGACCAAACGGGTTGCCAGCTTGGGGACCCAGGTCGTGGCGTCCAGTAGGCTTTTTGGGCCAAGACCGCCAACTTGTGTGCTTCTTCACCCGCCATCAGTGCCCGCCACGAGGATGCCCCGGCTTCCTTTAAACAGCCGGTAACTTCCCGAGTTCCGAGCGTGGACTAGCGTTGGGGCAGAACTTTCGTCCAGCATGCGAGTAGTTGTTTGATTTTGCATTTTTCATGACGTATAGATTCTATAGAACAACCGGCGTCTCCATTTAATTTCTTTGAACAGACGGAGATTTGCACTATTAGGCTACTAGTGTGAAATGCTGAACTAAGGATCTCAGTCAACATTATCGATATGGACGGATGGAGAAAGATAGTGGACACCGGCAGACGGACAAGATCAAGATGTCGAGGGATGAAACATATGTTTCTTGGCCTGAATTCCGAACCACTCTCGTTGATCCATTCCCTGTCAACGGCGACTGTGTGGTGCCGCTTATTTGCTTGTCAAGTGTGCCGCCCAGCTTTTGGAATCTTTGAGACCGCTGTACCACCTAGTTTTTTCTGTCGACATTTATCCGAGCGAAAGTTGCCCAGACCTGAAGATGTCTGTTAGTAAAAAACTAAAATAGCAAGGTATTCCGAAGAAGCTTACGAATCACCTGCTTAATCTAACTTGTTTTTGGAATGCATTTGGTATTTCAATAGGTCCGTACGCAATCCTGCGTTCTTGGCTTCAAGGTTTGTTGGACATCGTCGGTGGCCTTTTTACAAACCAACTGGAATCGATCCGATTAGGCTGCTATCTTTAAACCGGTGGGTATCAATTCCCTGAAGGAACCAACCGAGGAAGATCCAATCTATCATGGAGGGAGAAGGAGCTTGCGGCGTTGGGGCTGACTTTGTGAGATAGCTGTTCATGCCAAGAGTCAGCCCATGCAGATGTGTGGAGGTCAAGCTGACTAACTGGACGACAAGCAGGTCAAGGATGGGGAGATTCGACGGCACGGGATTGAGATGTCGGCGGCATGTGTCTTTACGAGGACAGAGCTCCTGCAATTTTGCGTGATTCGCTACGAAATGTCACGATAGAGCTCTTTTTAGGCGCTACATTATAAACTTCAAGCAGCGGTTCGTCAGATGGTTGGTAATTTTGCATCTGTACAAGAAAGACAATGGCGTTTATAGCGAAAGCCCCGGTGGACAAATGGGACATTGCTTCCCGATTTGGCCCAAAGTTTTTTCCTTTTCTTTTTATCTTGAGAATCGACAAGCTTGCGAGTATGCATGTCTGTAACCTGATTACGCAGAACCTGGTTCAGTATAGATGGTTTTCCTTACAAGGTTTGTGAGTTTGCCAAGGGAGACTATATCTCTAGGCCCTTAGGCTAGATACGGATATCCTACAATAGCTACGACTGGCAGTCGTGAATCTTCTATAATAGCTCTCTATATTCGCAAAAGAGTTTCTTGACTGACCGGGGAGTAGTGGATAATTCCGCGAAATCCAGATATCGATACGACATTGACTAGGCTGCAGCGCATCTGATCATGTCATGTCAATTGACCGCTCTTAGGTCTAAAAGATTCGGAAAGAGTATTATTACATGTAGTTAATTAAGAAATTAATGAAGCATCAAGAGTCCAATATCGGTCTGTGAATATCTTCTAATGCTCCTGCATCAATCACTATGCAAGTTCCAGATCAAGACGAACAACGCACGCACTTGCTACGAATTTTTGCAATTTTGATACTTTCAGGCATCGAATGAAAACGTAGAAAGGGTGATTGAAAATGTCTTTTTATGATACTTACGTAGACCCCTGATTAACATTCTTCAAAGCATGCATTCGGCCGGGCCTCTGAGCCTATCGACCCCGCTTTTAGGATTGCTATTACCTATTATACTTCTTGATATCAGCTGACGGGAAGGTGGGAGAGGGAAAAGGGTTGAAAGGGCTAGTTCAGCCAATGAATTCTCTCCGATAATCCAGGGATCGATGAAAAAGCAGCCACCCCAATTTCTCCTGCAGCCAGAGGCTCTGGAGGCGTGCATATGCGTCGAGCGACTGAATTATTTCAAAATGTAAATTGTAAATTGTAAATTAAAATTAATTCTTTTTGGATTTGCTCGCTCCCGTGAGCTTAGAAGTTGTCGTGGACAGGAATCCGGTGCAGGAGGGTTTGAGGTAACACGAAGAATTGTTGCAGTTTGACTGGGTACAACGCAACGCCTAATTTCCTCACTTTCAGCCAGCGTTCGAGTGTCTCCACCGCTCGATGTGTCGGTGTGACAAAGCTTCTGTATTACAATCGAGAGCCTTCCGTTCAGTTTGGCAGCTTGGCCGAGTGGTTATGGCGCAGGTTTTAGGTCTTCACGACATATATTCACCTGTTTCTTTGATTCGTGGGTTCGAATCCCACAGCTGTCAGTACTACTTCATTTTTTTGGTTTTCATTTTTTTTGCGTCTCGGTGTTCTGTTTTATCGACCTTCTTAATTTGGTCTCGAAACTTACCGTCGAAGGTTAGTCGAAGGCTTGTCACACGCTAGAGCCGCATCGTGTTTTGACGAGGTGGTTCCTGGGTTCCATACGATTGCCCTCGCTCTCTCCAGCGCTAGCGCTATCGGGTTTGATTCCATTTCTTCAACAATCACATAAAATTCAATTTCAACTTGAATTCGATATTTTTGCGAAACTTTTTTTTGGTTTGGCATTTTTTTTCTTCTTTCTTTGTTGGGCGGGCCTGGCGAGCTGGTTTGACAGGCCTTCATCATTGGGATAAGCTAGCTAAGCTTCGCAGGCTTGAGACCTGTGCCAGGGGTGCTCTTGATCCATGGAAATGTATGATATAAGGCGAATCGAACCAGGAAAACGTCCAACTGCACCATGCGCTTCTTTGATCCAAAGGATCAGCTGAACTGCCCAAAAAGGCCGGGCATCCAGCAGCCCAACGGCCAGATTTTGACTAGGTACGGCCTTGTCATGCGTGGAATGAGGCAGTGCTCGGGAGCAAGATGACTGGTCCGCCCGCACCAAGCTTATTTCAACCTCATGCGACAAACATCGTGGGTCCTGGCCCAGGAAGAGCTCGAGAACCTCAAGCCTTCTTTCGGACTAGCGATATCTTGCATTCGTCTGATGTTTTAGTTGGGGCGTGCCTTCGTGATCTCTGATTTGATGGTGACGAAGTGGTGGGAAATTTTATAGTGCACAGCCACACCAGTCAATGGTGTGGCAAAATATGTGGCTGGTTAGCGTGAAATACGTAACTTGTTTTCGCGCCCAGCTTAAGCTTAAGGAAGGCAGCATTCGCATTTTTTTCAACGTCAGCGCCATGGGACCGCTTTAAAAGCAATGGCAAGAACCTTGGGAATTTCTACTCACCTTTTCTTCATGCTATCTGGTTGAACCGAGCTTTCTCGACTTCTCGTCCGCCGTTTCTTAGATTCCGTACATCGATATACCACAATAGGTGCCGAGGCCAGGCACCTGAAAGGGCAAGCCGCAGATGCGCTTGTTCCTCATCCCGCTCACCCCTCGACGGGCATTCGTTTACGGTCATCACGTAGCACAAGAAGTCACCAAGAAGCGGTCTCTTCTCGATCGGGCGATTACGTACGTTTTAAGTGGCGATTTTTCCGGCATATTTTTGGAGTTGCGCCGTGTATTCTAACTCGATTGGTTGGGGCTGGATAGGAAGTCAAGTGACATTTGGTTGAGGTGGGAGAAATATGAGAAGGGGTGGCAGAAACAGCTCACAGTTCATGGGAATCGGGTATGCGACTTTCAGGACTCAGTATTGTGAATAAGACTCGGGTTACTGAGGGTTTCGAACGTTTGGGATAGTTACTCCGACGGATACCGTACCAAGAATGGTAAATACATCAATCTCGCAGACGACTCGGACGCAAAGCGAAAAATCCTAATACTCTTATAATAGGTCACTTAAATCAATATCAGCCCTGCCTCGAAATATTCCCGACAATGAACGTCAGAAGATTCCGGTCGTTTATCCTCCCTCGGTGATGACACCGGGCGAGATACCAAGGCTGCTACATAAACTAGGAACGGAAAACTCCGGAATGCACAGACGACTCTTGATGTGGTGCTTGATTGGAATGCCAATATCTGCGCCATTCGCATTAGTGCCGATGTAGGCTGGCCCTTGAGAAGAACGGCCTATAGCATTAGATTCGCCGGAAGGCTTGCTAATAGGTTTATGGCAACCAGAATACCGAATATCCCGTTTTTTTATCTTGTATTTAGGGGTATGTTGCTCTGCCGGGGTCGAGTTCATGCTTATTTTGCTAACTCATTTGATTGTAGCATATTCGCACTGGAGAGGTACGGGCATTACTTCTGATTCAACTGTCGCCAGCCCCACTAACTTTCCCAAAATACAGCTTTACAAGGAGGCCGACATCTAGAATTTCTCGTCAAAAATAACCTTCTAGATCCTCAACCTGACACACAACTCGACAGGATTTACAAAACCAAAATAGAAAGAGTAGTTGAGGATGTCAATATTGATAAAGAAACCATCCAACAAGCTGCAGAAGCAGGTGTAATGGATGAAGCGGCGGAGGAGCATCTACAGGAAGAGTTTGAATTGATAGGAGAACCCACTGCGAAAGAGGTCTGCAAACCTTTTGATCATTTCAGGCGAGTCTACAGACTCAGCTAACTCTACTTTTAGGTTGCCGAGGTTCTCAAAATACCGCAACTTGTTGTTGAACTCGAAAGGGCGTGCGAACAAGTCCACGAGCAAGTGGAGGAAAAACGGAAGGGGGTGAAGAAGGAGCTGTAATAGTTATAATAACGAACTCCACACAGGCGCGCATAATCTATAGACTAAAAGTTAACCTAATAAAGCCTAGTTCCATGGACTGCTTCGATATAGTATCAATATCTTTGTACATGTTCTGGCTATAGCATCAAGCTACCTCCCTCCTTCCCTGTCGCCGTGAATTTTGGGGGTTAAGGCTCCGTCGAAGAGCTTTTCATAAGAAACGTACTATGATTTGAGAATGGGACCGCCCACGACTGGCAAGATTAGTATATTGCCCCGCCATGTTCCCATAGCAGTGAGGAACTAAAGCCTTTTGATAATTTATAAATATTAATAATTGTGATATTTGGATATAGGGATTACTATGCTTCGGGGTAGGTCTCGGTAATAACTTTTTTCTAGTGTGGTCTTCTTAGAATACGGAATATAGAGATGTCGTTTGGGATACGAGGAGATAACTCTAAATTTCACTAGCCATGACTATTGATCAATTGAGCGTAAGAATGAGTCGATTTCCCCTACGCGGGACTAAAGCCGTACTAATATCTCGCGCAATCCCCCACGAGGAAGCCCATTGGTATAGCGTGGGTAATTGTATCATGGAAAAGCACCAGTTGATTCTTGCCAGACTTTAAGCATGTTAAGTTGTTTCAAATTTACAAGACGTCTTACTTCGTCCCTTTGAAAGCTTTCTTAACATGGGAGTTCTATCAAGGGGGTTCACGGCCGCCGTATCCCCCCTCTCTCTAATTTTTTCATTGTTGCAGATATTGGTTGTACACGGACGATCAATCGAGGTGGTCCAGTCTCTACGGGAATTCGACCTGAAAAGTGGACATTACGGAGAAGTTCTAGATACCATTACAGCAAAGTTTTTAGATAAGGATTTAGCTTGGACAAGGGATTCGTGTCTAAATTTACCCATCTCTGACAAAAAGTGGGTGGTGGATCGGATAACTTATAAACCGTCAGATGCCAATCGTGAGTTATTTCCCGAGGATTGCTGTAATTTATATTTGTTTCTTTTGACCTTGAACCCTACTTCAGTGCAATCAAGACTGTTTTGAACTACGACGTCGTCTATGATGCTGATATGAAAGTACAAATGATTATATAGCCGACTTCCGATGGTTTCTCCAATACATCGTAGTGTTTTCTGGATTCAATTGCAAGACCAACTATCACGGTGCGGCAGCGCCACCTATCAGAATTGATATTGAGAATATTGAAGAACCTTCAGCTGTGCCCCTGTGGCTACAAAGACAAAATTATCCCTACTTCGGGATGATTGCTGATCCTGTAGTGGAAAAGGGGACAATCAAAATTAAAGATCCGTACAAGTTACTCGGGAGGCCAATGACGGCCGAAGAAAAGGCCGAAGCATCTTGGGCCAAAGGACAAGGGTATCTAGAGAAGCTTAAGTCTCAGAGCCTCAAAGAAAAAGAGAGACAGACTCGGGAGATGTCGGAGGAAGAAAAAGAGGTTCTAGAGATAGAGGCCCGGCGAGAGTTTTTAAAGCTAGAGCCTGTCGAATATGATATCTGGCCTGATTATCAATTCTTTGGACAAGCTAGTATCCGGTTAGTCCACGATGACGAGCTTTTTCATGTTACTTCTGATGAGGAGTGGACGAATCGGGGTGACCTTGGGGAGGAACTGGTTCCAGTAATCACTGGAGGGGACTTTGTTGATGAGAATGGTAATTTTATAGCGGGGATAGATACAAGTGATAATAGATAAATCAAGCAAGATCTAGAGTTTCTTATAAACTAGGTAATCATCGGAATTTTCTGATGTTGTACCATTGGGATAGTCTGCAACATCAGTTGGGTAAGCTAGCAATGAGACAAAGTCGTGGTGGAACACTCCAACGTACAGATGTGGTAAAATGGGAAGATTTCGTGTTGTCGTATGGTTGGCCCAGATTGTCAGCATGCATCTCGCCAATTGCATTGCCTCTTTCTTGGACTGGGATGCCGCTGGCTGAATGCTTGCCTTGACAGCTTGTCAATCGGATTTTACCGGCCGGAAAATATTAGCTCTCGAAAATTTCACATAACTTAGCACTCCGACCTATATCGGGTTTGACCAGGGTTGCTGGCATTGTCAATGGTAGTTATAAACTTGTTATGCAGCCCTGTCTATCCGGCCGAATTATAGATTGTTCATCCATCAGAACCCATTAATACTATGATAAGCCCACACAAAGGAATTCTTGCTCCAAGGCTCGTGCTATTTAAGAGTGTGGAACGAATTTTAATGTTAAATTACATCATTGAAATGTACTTCAAGCCGCAATTTATTTAGGAATCGAATGTAATATCGTATATATACTAATAGGTTAAACGGGCACAAACGATTTATGCGATAGTTCCTTTTATCCTTCTGAGCACAAATGGGTGGGATAATAGGAACAAGGATTTGGGCAGGCGAAATGCGCATATGCGGTTTCGGATCCAAGATATTCCAGTGGGTAACCGGGCCGATTAACTCACGATAACAGGTGAGATTTTGGTTCCTGCATAGATTCATATCCCGCCTTGGTAGGTAAGCATCGCAATGTCGGGAATGATAGCGCCGTAGTTATATCGTTCCCCTTGCTTCCCATCAAAAGCTTCCTGTTATATCGAGTCAAGCGCAACGTTGCGCAACTGCCGTCGCAAGGGACTGGAAGAATGGCAGAATTATCGGACGGTCAGCCTGCATATAAGCGGTACCCTGGTATGGGATTCTATGAGCTTAATCGCGTGATCTTTGTAATGCTTCAATTTGAAAGGCCTATAACCTGGCTTCCTACTGATATCATTTGCCGATGTTCGTATTGAAGCCTGGTATTTATTGTATGCGTATCTGGCTTTGTAATACCAAGTATTCAGTTCAAGCTTATATTCCTCTATGATTAATTAGCGAATTGGAGCGACTAGTCTTTCTAACCCAAATAGCCCAGTCGATCAGCTGCGCAGCTGGAATCTTTGTAATTTTCCCGGAGTCGGCCGAAAGCTCGCCATCTGATATTCTCATTTGTAGCTGGATATATACTCCTATATAACAATGGAGTGCTGAACATTAAATTAACACTGGAGAAGTATAAATACCGATACTTGCCAGCCTGCGAGTCGATAGAACCAGAGCCGCAACTGTATAGTCAAAGATATTTTTAGGTAGAATTCAAAACAAATAGCAGAATATACCCAATTTTAAAACATGAAGTATCTGGCAGTCTCAATACTACTAGTTGCCTCCATTGTGAGTGCCGTTGAGCTTCCGAGAGACACAACTACATTGGCTACTGTCAAGACTACACTATCTGCTAGAGGATCGTCCTCTATAACTACCAAGACGACTAAAACTAAAAAGTCAACGACCTCGAAAACTACTAAAACAAAAAAGACGACTACCTCAAAGACAACCAAAACCAAGAAGACAACGACTCCAAAAACAAGTAGTCCCGTGACAACTACCTCGGAAGCAATCAGCTCTACTACCACTACTACAACCCCAGTCACAACGGAAGCTTCTTCTACGACGAGCTCTAGCTCTATTCTGCCAACGGCCACCGGTTGCACAACTCCTCTGTGGAGTAGGTGTGGCGGTGTGGGGCACACGGGATGTACTACTTGTGTAGGTTACACGAAAGGCTCAGCCTTATCCTCGAGAGGATAGAGAACTTTCGGCTTTCAGGCTCGGTATATGTCAAGGTCAATTACTAACGGAAAAGCAGGCTTCCGGGAAATGCATTGTTTTTAGTCAATACGACTCATTCTGCCATCCAACCGAAGACGTTCCTGGATGCAGAGTGCCTACTGGTGGGCAATGTGGAGGATTCGGCTACGCTGGATGCACCACTTGTGTAAGTTTGCAGATGTATCCCAACAGAGTGCATGAAGTTCGGACTGCAAAAACAATGCGATAGAAGCTAATGACTGGGGTGTGATCCATAGCTTGGGGGAGTCTGCAACGTAGTCGACCAATACCAATCTATCTGTGGATTACCTTAGAATTCTAGAAGCCGGGTGATGAATGCATTTTTAGAGATTTAGATGGTCGTATTGTACTCAGCCCCACCCAAACTGTTTTTTTCGAATTTTCTTAAGATATATACTTAATCAATGTAAAATTTCAAATCTCTCGAGTGTTATAGTATATATCCCGACGCTCAACATGAAATTTTCAGGCCAGCCCAAACTTTAAAACTGTAGAAACAATTAATCATTCTAGAGTTTAAACGTTTTTGAGGAATTTGGCACTAATGCACCTACACAGCATAGTAGGCGAGGCCAAAGTATCCGCTGGCGGACAGTTGCGGGGTCGAGTAGCCTAGTTAACCCAGTACCCCCACAATTGATTTTAATCTAAGCTGCTGTAATCTCTATGCGCAGATCTGAGTACGAGACCAGGTACATGGGGTGCGCATATGCACTGTTTGTTGGAGATAGCTAGGAACACATTTATCTGGTGGTGCGGACTCAACAGGCCGAGCTTCGCCTAGGCTGAGTCTACGAAGAGATGAAGCAAAATTCAGGCACTGAAAGCCCCAGCTCCGCCTCAAATTGCATTGCTGCCGACCCTTCGAGTATTAACGTTAGGACATAAACAATGCTCATCGAACGCAGCTGCAGAGCCCTAGAACCGAAATTTTCCATGCGACCATGAACGCATTGACCAATATTATATTGGTGTGACTAGATTGCGGTGATGTCGGAATAAGGATGTTCGCACAAGGCTCAAATATACTATAGCTATAACGTTATAACTAGAAACGCGCAGGAAAAAAAGAATAATAGTTTAAAGATGCCTGTATAGGATCTTCCGTCCGATCATGAAGAGCATGCATAAAGGTATCCTAGAGTGGATAGGGCGAAAACTAGCGGGATGTCCGGTGACCCCCAATGATCGTAACGGTCCTTACGAGTATCCGCTTAGAATCCTTGCACTTCTAGTATTATATAGTCAAGGCCAAAGTCCCTTCTGTGGAGTTCCGTAACACTGCATTCACCTCTGGAATGTGCATAATGGATATGATCATCATATGATGGTATACGAGCCTAACATCAAGCTGAGCTCGGGGTATCTCGACATGGCGACGTCTTGCCCAACAAAAGATGAGGATTTGATATTTCTCAACTAGGCTAGGTTGCACATGAAGGAAGTATAAGTAGTTCCGATAGACCAGGTTTTGGAAATTGTGTAAATTAAATAACAATAAAGAAAACCTAAAGGTTGAGGGGCTTAGACTCACTATCGCCATTGACCACATTCGCAATCTGCCTTATTCATCTTCTATTCAATTACCACGGGTAGTCTTTAATCTTAGTACGGAGATAGAGAAGAAAGAAGGGAAGAAAAAGAAAAAGAAGAAACAAGCAAGTTTTGTGAATAATTTCCGAGATGGCCGACACGTTGAAAGATCAGACCATATTTGTTCGCTACGTCCCAAGTGAACAATGGCTAGAGGGACAATTGCGGAAGATATTTCCATCAGAACCTTTCCAAGTTAATGTAAGATTCGTTACCCGCAACTAAGCAAATTGAGCAGCATAATTTTGAATTTACTATATTGTTCGAGTTCTGAAAGCACGAGATCATATACTATAATTATGTGTGTTGTTCGTGGTATTCTAACACAAACCCTGGATTACATAGGAGTCGCAAGTCGGCGATCGATGGGTTTTGAGGGTTCCTGAGGAACTCACGAAGGTAAGGAACAAACTTCGCCGAAGGCAATTGTCTAGTGATATAGGAACGTGTCAATATAACGTCAAGCTATCGACCTTCGCATACTTCCATATTTTGCGGCGGGATGGCGCGCTAACTAAATAATGCGGAGCCGACGTCTTGTCGGTTTTGGCTGGCTTAGACCCAAATCCTTGAGCTCCAGAGGGAGGCTCAGAGAGCAAACGCTGTCTAGGGCATTCTTGCCCACCTTGTTTCAAATTGGTCACACTTGTGAGAGAAGAGAGAGAAAATTTTATGATGATCCGCTGTGCATGCATGATGATGTGTCTGCGGTCGGGGTTTGGCTGGTCTCAAGGCTGGAACTTTGGCGAGTTTTATGAGTTGGTGGTGGTGGCATAAACGGTGTACCTAACTATCTACCATTTCAATTTGCAAAAAATTAAAGAGAGCCTTTCAATATATCACAAACCTTCAAATTTTGAGATTGGAATTGTACTTGCATGAACGAGATGTGAAAATTCTTAATAGCGACTACTCAGCCTGATATAGTTTCCCTCAGTTAGGAAATCTTGCGGTTACATCGATCCTGAACTCTCCTTCTTGGATATATTCCTTTATGCTTGTGATGTGGCCATGGCCGCCTTGGTTTGGCACGATGGGATGGCGATGGCATGTATGTAAGTACCTATTTGATAGCTGTCAAAATTTTCGGTCTAAGCTCCAGTACCCCCCCATCAATTGATCAATGGTATGTGACTGGCCTGATCGATCGCATTAGCACTGCTACCTTGATTCAAATTGTACCAATATATGCCGAATACGTGGGCATGTACAACTGTCAGCTGAGTTATCCATAGCTAGTCCAAAAGGTTTGTTAGGTATATATAAGCCAGGGCTTGGAATGAGGTTTTCTTGACATTCTTCGACATTCAAATTCATTTACTATATATGCCAAAACAAGACTCCTAACTAAAGCCGTAAAATATACCTATTTCTAAATCTTCACCTCGAGAACGTATACCTATTACAATTAAAAACTCGTTTACCTATTATTCTTAGCCTTTGTTAATTCCAACCAAATCGTCGATTATCTATAGATGAGTGAGGAACTAAATGACCATGAAGGGGCTAGTGATTCTGGTGGTGAGAGGGTTTGGCATATCTGGCCGAGGGACTGTGCTAGAGAGGACCGTCTTTACACCGCGGTAGATGGAAAGCAAGATTCCAACTTCCTTTCCGACATTTCTCAAGACCGACTCTTCTGTGATGCGGCGGAAAACCTTGTAACGGCAAATGTATACACTTCGGCCGGCTGGGGTCGAATGTCTTCATCAGAAGAGGAAATCGAAAACGTGCGAGGGAAAAAGTCTTTGGTTATACAATCCCTTGATGATTTGGAAACACATCTCGATGCGCTTCAGCTGGACACACCTGCTCAAACAATATCTTAGTAAGCTTTCCTTTCGTTAAGTCTTTTGTAGCAAAAGCCTTCTAGGACTGGGCTAGATACATTTTTTATTTAACTCTTAAAATAACGCGATATTATCTTACTGACATTTTAACGATTCTCTAGCTTTATCGACCCGGAGTATTCTTGGGGGAGGTTACAAGTTTCCGAAGAGGTAGCCAGAAGGCTATTTTCGTCTTTGCCAGTTCACCAGCAATTTATTTCGGTTATATCGACATTCGGGGAGAAGATTAGCCCCGTAGAACAGAGCTACTTGACATATTTCGATCGAATCCAAATCCTGAACCCGTTCAGAACCTTTAGGAACACGGATTCTACGATATTTACTCAAACATGTGGATACGGTATGAATATGGCCTATCTAAATCTCAAAAATTGGGTTTCATTTTAAGCGAGTATATTTCTAACTGAACGCACTCATGTTGCTAGATCTCGGATATTTATACAAGTATGTTGATTTGCATGGGAGGGAGCGGCCAAAGGATCCATTCGCCATTAGGCAGACAGGAGTATATCATAAATATGACCCTCAAGCTAAAAGATCAGTTTGGATATTCATTCAACCTTCGGAAAGCCTAAAGGAACGGCTCGATTCTCTTTTCTCTCGATACAAGGATAATCCTATCGACCTAGCACTCCAAATCGAGATCCATTTTCTGGTCCTTACCCACGCAGCAAAAAACTGGCGGCCGTATATAAAGTATTTGGAAGATACTTTTAGTAGAATAGTATGTATTTGGCGAAAGAAACCCTCCATTTGCCACAATTTTTCGAATTCCACATATCTAATAGCAAGATAAGACCGAAAAAGGATTTTATTCGAACCTAGACCTAGAAACCGATTCCTCGAGCCCTAAAATCAACTTTGGTGATGTTCGAGAAATTCACTTTTTCATGGACAATCTTCGGACGATATTACAACTTATTCAGATGGATTACCAGATTGCCAAGAAAGTACAGCAGCTTCTAAGACGGCTCCGCAATCGATGGATCCAGGAAACAGCTTTAAATATTCTCACACCGCGGCTGGAAGATGTTTGTGACCGATTTGAGCAGCACCTTTACGATCTTTCCGGCCACGAATCAAGACTGAATATGCTTTTAATGAGAGCAAACGATATATCTAGACTAGTACGTTGCAACGGCTTGATTGATGATCTGGTTATATAATTCTACCATATATATCTAACCACTATACCAAATTTAGATACAGCAAATAATCGATTACAGGACTGGGCAATTTAGCCAAGCAACAAATAACAAGCTTAATAGCCTAGTTTCGAACGCTGTTGGTCAAGGGGAATCTATTCATTCATTAGCTAGAAAGGGAGCAAAGGATACCAAGATGATGAAACTTTTCACAATATTCACTGTGATATTTTTACCGGGAACATTCATTGCGGTATGATAGATATATCCGAATTCTAACTCGTAGGGCATTTTTTACTGACGAATAGATTTCAGTCCATTTTTGGGACAAATTTCTTTGCTTTCAGCACCGAGTCGAACCACCTCATTGTTGCGTCAAATATATGGATATATTTCTTGATATCATGCACGATTACCTGCAGCTTAACAGCTGGATGGTTTCTTTACAGACGCATAAAGCGAAGATCACGCTTTAGAGTGGACAAAGACGTCACTAAAACAGTTGATGGTGGTACAGTCGACGAAAAGGTTTGAAAGCGCCCGAGAGACTATTTTAACTTGCAAGATGTCATTTTTAAGGGCGGGAGCTAAGGTTTTTCATTTGAAAGTTCATTTGGCCGGCATTTTTTAATTCAAGTACTGATAAATATCCTGAAATAAGCGATCACCTTAATAACCAGATTGCAGTTGTTACACACAGGATCGATATATTGTTTTGAGTTATCTGAAAGCGCAAAAGTATATGAAATGAGTCTGAAACGGGGTACATACATAAAAAATAAATAAAATAGTAAGGTGACTTATTCGAGAGAACAATGAAATATCGAAAAGAAACTGTATAGAAATTCGAAAACAGAATACCCGAAAAAGAAGGGAAATGCAGTTGCGGAAGGTGCTAAACATCAAAAAGATACATAAAACAGATACAGCCTTCAAGCGTTCAAAGAAGCAAATCCGTAGGGAAACATACTAAACCAAAACTTGCGATAAAATCAATCCTTCAAACAAACTTCCAAACTAAGAATTAAACCGTACATAGCCGAAGATACTTAACTATTCGGTAGACAAAGTTGATATGTATATATACATGGGCGGGTATCGGCAAATGGAAGGAGGCCGGTTAGCGCTTGCGCTAGATAGCGTCTCAAACAGATCAAAACAAAGGAAATTTGATAGGGTAGACCTAGTAAAGCGAACAAAAGAAAAATGATTTTCTGTGCTAGAGTTGGGGGCAGGATTTAGCTCCGGAATATTTGATAAGGTAAACGCAATGATGGAGGTGGAATTCGAGACCTCCTTTATGCATACGGAAAAAATATAGTTTTGTATGCATATAAATATTTATACTGACAGAGTATTTAAGAGGAAGGTCGAGATTCGGAGATGATATTGTAGTTTCTGTCGTAATAAGAATGCCTGTTCGTTGTGAATTGGGCTTGAAAAAGGATCGATTTTGATGAAGTAACCAGTGCTTCATGAATTCATGAGTAGATGGGGTGCTTTCTGAGCTTCTCGGACTTCGTTTATCTCATGAACTAGATGCTACCCCATTCTGGCTCTGTTATCATGCCAGAGCCTAATTTTTTTTTTTTTTTTTTTTTTTGATGACTAGATTTAGGAAGTCCTGTTATACAGCTAGAATACCAGATTTTTGCTGTAGGGGACTTCTGTCCCAAAACCCTTCGTCCTATAAATATCAATCATCAAGATATTAGTAACAAACTTCGTGACAAAGGTATATTGCCTCGCTAGCCTTGGCTTTGGTATGGTAGTAGCTCGGCGCGCGAGGAGCTAATGTATACTGACATTTTTCAATGACTTCGCTTTTTGAGCTGCCTTTTGTGACGTCTGGGAACGAGACCACTTTTTGAACAGGCGACAAATTGAGGAAGTGACGTCTTATAATAATTATAAATTAGATGTTTTGTTTTTGCAAGATGCCTCTATTAATTTCACGGAGTATCCTCATAAACTTACTTCTCATCACAGAAAGACAACCATGACTCTCGGCGTCCTCAGCACTCCCTGTAGAATTCTTTGTGGAGTTTTTGCAGGGTTCGCCGTTTATGAGACTTGTAGAACGCTGGTTCCAGACTTCCCCACCTAGGACGGCCGGAACCGAAACTATTCCCTCAGCAGCTAAGGGTTCGGGTGGGCGGGGGCGTGGGAACTGCGACCAACGAGGTGTGCTTCCATGTATGCTGGGGTCCTTGACTACCGCACTGCAATGAGGATGAAGTGTCAGCCTTTTGTATTCATATATGCATAGGTAAAAATATCAACGTATGGCGGGTATGCATAACCATTTCCTTACATTTTTCCATTTGATGGAAGTTCCCGGGGGGGTGGAATTTTCCCAGTCCCTTTCAAGTGCTTGGATGTGGAGCTTATTTCGCCTTTATTACATCCAGCCAGAAACTCATTTTGGACTTCTTCTGACGATGTTCCTCTAGTTTGTAGAATTGGGTTTCGAAGGTCTGGATGGTGCGGCAAGCACTGGAGGATTTTGTTTGGGAGACCGGATCCCTGGTTTAGGCGAAATTGGATGTTTGGACTGATCAAGTCCCTGATAATAGTGGAGATTCCATGGTAGTCAATCTTCTGTTTGGATCTTCTCTGAAGCTGGATACTTTTGCTAAATACTGTCTGCAATGGATATATAGCGAGTTTGTGGAGTACTTCTTCAATTATATCCTTGTTGACCAAGGTACCCGTTTGCTCACACCGCCGATAAAATGCACCTTGTCGGATTGACTTTTCATCTTCCTGGAAAAGATACATGCGTAGCTCAGACCGCTCCCACCCAAGCGTTGCATATGTTGCCGTCTCAAAGCAAACTTGGCCAAAGCAATAGATATCATAGGACTTCAAACAGTCTCCTCTTGTATTTGCTTGGGATTTGAATTCGCTGCTGAGTGTTCGGGCGGGTGGATTCCCAGTCCTAGTTTCAGTGAGTATCTCCATAATATCTTTAATTTGCTCCGGGCTCGCATGTGCAAACTCTTCTATCGAAGAGAGATCTGAACCTGAGACACCTGACTCGCCAAAGTCACATATCTTTAGGTCACCATTTTCGAATACTAGCAAATTTGCTAGTGTAAGGTCTAAATGATGGTGGCCCTTGCTGTGAAGGAGCTCCATAGTGGTGGCAACTTTTGCTAGTTGGTACCATAAATTCTCTATCGGAATTTCTATATTGGGTCGTTTCTTTTGATCGGTGCATGTGAGGTACTTGTCAAGGCTGCAAATGGCACGAGGGTATACTATAAAAAAGCTCTTTCGATAACGAAAGGCCGAAAGCGGGGCGAGGATATTTTCTGCTGAAGCTTTTGAGGTTATCTCGAGAGCTTTATTGACAGAAAACCATTCACGGAGTCCCTGACAGAGGTCTTCTTCCATAAATCTCTTAATAGCGAATAGGTGGGACTTTGAAGTGTAAGACTTGGTTAGCGTAATGGAAAAATGGTAATATGCAAGGATATACTGATGATATTGACCTTAAAAGTTGTGGTTTGGGGAAAAGCGGTTGGTGGTGGTGGTGGGATGTTTTCAAGGCCTTCAATATCAGCGAAATATATCAAAGCCTCCCCTATCGCGTTATCATCCCGCTTAAGGATTTCAACATTCTCCGAAATTGGAAGACAATCATGATCCTCGAATCTATGTAATGCACGTGGCTGAGATAGGAGATCTCTCATGAAATATCGTGGGTGTGAAGACTCGAGTGCCCGATATTGTTCATGGCCTAGAATCCCAGTTCTTGATTCTCGTGCGCGCTTTTCGTCATAATGGAGCACGAGATCAACACCCCCAACAGAGTATTCAATTTTGCAAATATCCCCTTCGCGGCTTCGGATTTTCTGTTTGGTGTCCAGGACTTCGACTCCGAAGCGGTCCAAAGAGGACTCGGTCAAGGCATTGGGGGAATCCTTTAATTCATTGACCAGTAGATACAAAATATACCAGGGAGCCCCATTTTCGATAAGCCAGACAAAACTTGACAAGTAGGACTCCAATATAAGTCCTTTCAGGGGTGAGATAGGAAAACTAGCTTTCGAAACTGTTGTAGTAGTAACATTAAACATTGCGCTTGACAGATTTAGTTTACAAGGTTCACAATTGCAGGTAGGAAATAACAGGCCTCGAAAAGTATCATCATCAAGATTTTCAACGAACTTGCGAAGTTCGGATTTGGGGAATGAATATTGTTCGTATTTGCTTTGTTTCTTTGAGGGATTGTATGCAGGGTCATATGCGTAGGGCTGCCAGGTCCGAATTCCCTTGATTGGGAATCCTTGGTCGCGGGTCGATCCGAGCTGCTGGATCAAACCCTGAAGTCGGCATTGAGTCATGGTTTAGGTAATAGATACGTATATAGTCTTAAAATAAGAAGAAGAGTGATTGGTAGAAAGAGCTGTGGAGATGTCTTGAAGTTATTGATTACTGAATTCGCTTTTATTAACTCTATCTGGACAACATTGAAAGGAAGATTAATATATATATTTGTATATCATTGGTATTCAAAAAGTTCCTGAATTATCTAGCGGTCCCCGATTCCTCCTCCTCACTGGCTCGGTACAGTTGTACAACTGTCACCGAACGCCTTGATAGGACTTCAAGAACTCTACGGGCCCCAGGCATTAGGCCACTGCGCAAATACTCAGCATCATAGCCGCATGCACGAACTTCCATCAGAGCCAGGCAGCATTACTACGTGTCAAAAGAATAGTGATTTTTTGGGTAAACCAAACGCCCTTAGCTCTAACGTGGGCCAAGGCGAAGTAAAGTCTAATAGACTTAGCACTCAGAAGCAAGAAATGTTCATATGCTTCACCGAAGCTTTCGGGTCGGGCCTGGCAGTTGGCGGGAAAGAGGAACAACATTGATACTGACCCCCAATAGACGTGGCAGTCTAGACGTCTATCGATCAATTCGATAACACGTTGAATCATTTACTATTTAAAAAAAAAAAAAAAAAAAAATTCGTTCCGCAATTCTGTAAATGCGTTTATGATATTCTAATGTTCGACCTCATCCGCGAACCTCGCGCAAGCCTTACTAGTTAAAAAATCCCTTTTTATTTTATTTCTTCTTTTCCCCAGACATCTTGAATCCAAAAATAATTCTTTCTAATAGCAATTCCTTACAAAGAACCTTTGTGACTGTGACATGCATTTAAAAAGTCTCTTGTTACTAGAGTCCCCTAGCTATCTAGAGTTTGGCAGAACAGTTTTATATGCCAAACAAAAAAAAAAAACCATAAGGCGAATGTGTTTCTTCGCCAGTAGTAAGAAAAGTTCATGCTTCATAAATTCAGTAGCAATATCTACAGCTCCCGCAGCCCCCCAGATGAATCGTGTGTATATTGCCATGTCATCTCTCCATTCCCGTGGATTCGTCTTGAGTCTAGGTCGTTGCCAGCATGCACTCCCAGTATGCTGCCAACAAATTTTGAACTCGGCACGGCCTCATAAACAGCAAAGCTGTCTGATAATCTAATTATTTTGCCTTTGCTTTTCTCTTATTTTCTTTTTCTTATTTCTTTCGCATGCGCATTTGTCAATAGGTTAGCCACGATCTTAACCTTGTCAGAAAAAAGCGGATATTATAATATTATAAGGTGTAGTTAAGGCATATTCGACGCAGCGTTGTTTGGGAAGCCAAGTTAACCTGGCCCTCGCGGGGGTTTTGTCTTAAATGTGGCAATACACATAAGCCACTTTGATCCTGCGCAATACGTGCATATCAAGTTTATAGGTGTATCGGACTAACTACATTGACTTATACTACGAGAAACGCAGCTAGTTTCAAAGCCCCTCGTTTCAGAGTTTGGATGCATAGACGCTTTGAATATTGAAGTCTTGAATAAATACCTGTTCCCCCCCAAGTTAACCAGATTCCTTCTTTCCCAACTTTTTTATCCCAACATAATTATAAACAGCCAGTTCATCCCACAGATACGAAAAAAAAAAAAAGAAGATGACATGCGGCCGACAGCAAAAGCCGCAACAAAAGCAAAGTATTTGCAAGTCTAGCCACGCTGTATATGCTATATATGTATTGTCGTACAAATTTACCACTGCGAGGCGCCGGCTATATGAGAGCCGGCACCCGATATAGTCTAACGACTGGCCTGAATGGGAGCAAATATGTTTATGAGAAGAAGGATGAGGGTTGAAGCATTTCCCGGTTTCTTCCGCTCAGGAACTGGGCTTGAAGGGAATTAATTAATAGAGAGTGGGGGAAATATTCCACGGCCACATTCCGATATCCTCCCGCGCAGAAGGGGTTCCAAGCATCACATCAAATATTTGTGTTGAACATCAGAGCTTGTTGGATTTACGGGAGCTAGTGAGACATTATAGGGAGGGTTTAGCAAGATGGCCGGTCTAGATCCTTCCCATGCTTTAAATTTAAGACTTCGATGTCAATATATATATATATCTCTCCAAAACTTTTTTTTCGGTCGATTACGACATATATATAAAGAAGTGGGGTACGGCTCTAACCTGAGCCGGCCCGCACCTTTGATGTGACCAATTGAATTGCGTGTCTTCCCTCATCTCAGCTCTCTTCGTGATCATTGCATAGTACATACGCATACGCATGCAAGCTCTATGCAACTCCTTTATACTCGTCCTACCCGTCTTACTACTGTAAAAAATTAGCAACTACGGCTGAATTAGATGCAGAATGAAAGCCACCGAGAAAAAATTTTCCCTATTACGAGCACTCGAGTGTCTTTTTAAGGCTGCTCTACTCATCTTTCTCCTAAGAAGACGGTAACGGATGCAGAAACTGAAGCCGAGTTTTCCTTGGAGCAAGGGTTGCGTCGGTACTTACATGAAAATTCTCATTAGGATATCCGGATGTGAATGAGCGTCAGAAATTTCGGGTTCACACAGCATTCTACCTCGACAGCTGCCCTTCATATGCTACATTAGATGCAGCATGCGCCGAACTGGCCTTGCATGCTGCTGCGTAGGTCTCTTTCGAAATTTAGGCCGTTGTGTATTCTTGAGATTCTTGCTATGACGGTTATCCATTTTCGAGGTTTTAAGACATGATTGTATACTAAGAGCGGTTTGTCGAAAAGTACTGCGTTAAGTCGCTCGTACTTGACGAACGGTTCAGGAAGCTCCACGGAGAAGCA
Organism: Orbilia oligospora ATCC 24927; assembly: GCF_000225545.1. NCBI lineage: Eukaryota > Fungi > Ascomycota > Orbiliomycetes > Orbiliales > Orbiliaceae > Orbilia > Orbilia oligospora. The sequence goes on along the minus strand of NW_011645561.1, from coordinate 1,199,791 downwards.
TCTGGCCGATTCATCAACTTAAGTTTGCAAAGTAATAAGGAATTATGGGAAAGAAACTTATTGTCCCGACTTTGCGGCCGGTCGGGTCATATGTGCGTTTATGTTCGTGATAATAGCCAAGGTTTGAGGTTTCTTACTTGCCTCTGTCGTGCATGATGTGACCCACGCAAAAATGATGTAGCGATGCGGTTTGGGTACTTTGGCGCGATGAGCAAGGAAGTACATACACACTCCAATCAAGCCTATGGTATGTTCAAGAAACATGTATGCAAGTACTTACTTAAGCAATTACGCCATATACCTAGGAACCACTGAAACCCACCTTGCCCGGCATTATATAACATAGTATCAGGCACAAATATCACGGTATCGTAATGTACTTAGAAATTACGATACTTGTAAATTGCGATAAGTTTTTCAACCGTGTTAGACGATGCAGTGCACATAAATGTCCTGCAGCTGGGCTCCTTTCTGACTTGGCCGACACGTTCGTGGATATTCTCAAATTGGAGCGCAGACTGTCCGATCCTAATTTTAAATTTTATCGTAGCTGGCATTCTGTAGACCGTTTCGAGATATCCCAACCCGGTTGAGTATGCTGTTTCTCGAAGTTTCTGCGGCAAGACAAGGCAGAATGTGAGTCGTGTGAAGATTTTTTTATTTTTATCTATCTTTCGACACAACCTGTTACAAGATATACCACCTGATGCAGATACATAAGAATATCCGCAATCTATAGGATCAACAATTAAGTGTTTCAATTGCCATGCACGCACACCCGGCGGTCCATATCTCGGTCCTTTCTTTTTTGACGGTAAGGTATCGGGACCTAAGACGGCACCGAGACTAGGACTGCATCCTACTATATTAAGCATAATTTATGTATTATATACATTATAGTAGTCTTAAATAATTGCTTTTGAGCCCGCGCGGGCCCAAACTATATCATACCCCCTACTTGCTGTCCTAAGAAAGAGCATCTTTCTTTCCCAACGAAGAAAATTTTTTCAACAGCAGATCTACGCTCCGCCAGCGCTGTGGCGCGCAAGATTTAGGATCGCCGACACTTACAGCTGGCTGGCCCTGCGGCTGCCAGCTCACATCATGTCGAGGAAGCCTTTGTTGCTGTCCTCCTTGATCAAGTCCACCATTCCCTATGTCGCACGGACCCGATATTAGCATCGCGGATGACACGTCTACATCTTCGATAGCTCAGGCCGGTCTACACAGTTGTCCATTCATCCGAAGCAAGGCGAAAAATATTTTCTTCCTTCCTGGCCTGAGGCAGTGTGCAGCTTCCAAACTATCCAAGCATCGACTGTGATCTGGCAAGAGGGTGTTCAACTATACCTCAGGCATGATAGGTGTCCCGTCTTCTCTCTTGACGTATCTAAAGGGCATCTCTGTTGTTTCATTTTTAGAGATTTTCAATTCTGGAAAATCCACGAAGGGGACCTTATCCAGCGGGACTGAAATTTGCAAGATGTTAGCTCTGGCTTCCAAATAACAATACACTCCGGCCACAAATCCCATTACAACGCCACTGACGAAAAGAGTGGATTCCTGCTTTTCTTTCACTCGTACCACACACAAATTTCAAGTGAAGTCGGTCTACCAATGGTATCCTTAGGTTACCTTCCAATAGCCGCTTGTGTGACCACGGGAACCGTTTTTCCCGGACTAACACGGCTCTGCGGGCCCGGTCCGTTACATATATGTAGGTACCAGTCCAGCCAACCGCACGGAAGGGTGACAGGCATTGCAGTTCCAGCCGGCAGCCATCCTCTCTTATGAAAAGAAAATGTCTTTCGCTACACCAGTCCATAGAAACCTTGTAGGTCCAGTGGGGGAAAGTTACTTACTCTTGTCTTCGACTACGAGTCTCGTGACTCTAACAGCGGTATCAGTTGTCATCTGTACCGGTCCAAGTCTTCTACCAGTAAATCCGTATTTCCGGAGTTCAGCAGTGCGGTCTGTGAAGTAAAGGCGTCAGACAAGGTTCCCATGTTTCAGACAGACGGGCGTGATATCATATGATCAGGCCTTACCCCTCGGCGGATCATCTCCTATAGGTCATGTCGTTAGTGCCTTAATCTTCCAGGAAACGATGCACTGCATGAACAATATGTAACAGAACAAGTACTCTTATTATTTTTTTTTTTGCAAATATAACTTCCAGTTTGAAGTGACCGTAGAAACCCTTCTAGCTACGGATTTGTTAAAAACCCGAGCTTTCTAGATATCGTGGATTTTAAGATACTTTCTGCACAGTTGTGAACGCCACTGCGCCAGTTTTATAATGTTAACTCCGAGGCTGACTTTGACTTCAAAGTATTCCCCTTGTATCCCCGTCTTTTGTACGATATCCCCCCAAATATTGTTTATATCGCTTCTTGTATATATCCCCAAGCAAAATCCACCAAAATGAAAAAGAGGAGAGCCTACCAACCCAATATCCCCCCAAACACAAACCACTTAAAAACCTCCCCGTCCTCCGGGCACATATCCTTCTCCGCCCTGGGATCCAACAAACACACCTCCTCAGCCTTCAACCCATCCAGTCTATTAACCTCTTCCATTGTCGCATCCAGATTTTCATGTCCTTTTAGTTCCTCCGGTAGGTTTTCAAAAAGTTCACGAGGGAGCGAGGTTAGATGGAATGTTGGTTCGTGGTTGGGGTTGTTGGAAGAGTTGGAGGAAGACTGAGGACGGGTTTCGGTGGCTATGGTGAGGTATTCGAGTTTTGACCAAGCCTCGAGTTCGACATCGAGGTGTTCGACGACGTAGTGCCTTGGAGTCGTCATGATTTCTTGAAAATGTTCAGATATCGAGGTTAGCGTTTTCTGTGATCGATGCTGATATCAGGTACTAGTGGTGTTGGAAAATTTCTGAACGTGGGGTTAGAAAGAAGGTTAGCTAGCGGGATGGATTTTAGCGAAGAAACTCTTCTGCCGCTGTTCGACAATGGTGATATCACAATATGCTCAAATGGATTCGATGGTGATGGACGAAAGAATTCTAGATTAGACTACCCGTAATATCAAAGTACAAAAGCCATGGATACATAGAATCGCATGAAATCACTACAATCATATTCCAATCTTCTCATGTTTTATCGCTCTAACAGGCACTTTCATCATAGGCTACAGAATCACAAGGACAAGGACAAAAGAAAGGCCGAAACTAAGCATAAAAATGAGAAAGAAGCAAAGGGGTGTTACAAGAATAAGGTGCTGATTAAGTAGGAGTATTATCTATGATGATAAAGTCGTCGTATCCCATCCAAAAGTGAAGAAATATCGGTTCTCTCCAAAGGGAAAAAACAAAAACGTAAAAAAAGCCCGCTTCGATCGATAGTTAGTAAGCCTCATATCCGTCACGCCGTTTGTATGTCATTCCTTAATTCATTTCGTAGTGTGTTATAAGAGGGTAAAGCTAGCAGGTTTAACAGGCGCAGTTGTCGTTTGCAGTAGATCCAGTCTCGGGCTTGATATTGACATCGATCACTAAACACTGTTAGCAAGCAAGGCGAGGGAAGCTATCACGAAGAGTGTAGACGTACTCTGCTTCCCGGCATCATCACCTAGCGGGCCTTCCATTCCAGGCAGAGCTTGGGCAATTCTCTTGAATAGCGTTTTGACATTATGTCCGGCCTTAGCGCTGGTCTCGATGAACATGACCTTGAACTCCTTTGCCTTCTTCTCTCCCTCCTCAGTTGTAACCTGTCTCTTGTCGTTCAAATCGGTCTTATTCCCAACCAAGACGATGATAACATCGTTCCCCCGCTCGCCCCGTACGTCGTCAACCCACTTAGAGGTGTTCAGGAAGGACTGTCGGTCTATTCGATGAAGAAGGTGTTGTTAGTATCCGAAAACCAACGGGAGTGGGTAAATTGAAAGTCGGAGCAGGGTGTGTGGGCGCCACGAACTTGTGATGTCATATACAACGACCGCGACACTCGAGTCTCGGATGTATGATGGAATCAAGCTTCGGAATCGCTCTTGGCCGGCAGTATCCCAGAGCTGCAGTCTGACGGTTCGGTCTTCCAGGTACATAGTCTATATTTCATCTCAGGGTGTCAGTCTCCTAGCTGACTCGAAAATGACGGGGAGTATAGGTAGGCCGGGTAGTTTTACTTTCGACAAAAAATCGATACCGATTGTGGCTTGGTACATGTTATCGAAGGAGTCGTACATGAATCGGGTTATCAGCGAGGTCTTGCCGACTAGATGTTTGGAGCTAGGGTCAGCTTATATTGGAGCTATAGAAGGGTCTCCGGAAGCACGACTAACCGCTCTGTTCACCCAAAAAGACCAACCTGGCGTGGAAAATTAGTATAAGACGACATCGAAAGGATCTAGAAAGATGGTTCCGCGGTATAGGGAAGGTCTCTCGTTACATACTTGAACTTCTTCAAGGGATTGGAATAGGAGGCTGCGTTGGATTGGGTCGCCATGATGTCTACGGGTCAAGATGAATGAAACGTGGTAATCGGAGGAGATAAAAGGACACAGATAGCCGGATATGATGGATGTGATGGTTGATGATATGCTGGTAGGAGGTCGTAGACGGGTCGTGACGATGACGATGACGGTAGTGATGGGTCGAGCAAGGAGGTTCAGGGAGAAGACGGTTTATAGTTCGATTCAGTTAAGGGGAACGAACACACAGACAGACGGACAGTGCAGGAAATATGGCACGTTTGGAGCCAGCAAGCCTTCTTTCGACTATTCGAACAAACAACAGCTGCGCTTTCGGCTAAACCACCAACCAAAGAACTAGCAGTTCCTGAGGAACCAACTAGGTAAAGTGCAAGCAAGCAGAAACCGACCGACGACAAACAGAAGATACTAACAAACCTTCTAGAAGCATATGCAAGTCCGATCTCCCGTTTGCCCAAGCCGGGATTTTTTTTCTCATCCATGGGAGGCTGCATGTCACGGTCTCCCAGGCGGTGGCAGGTCGGGTCGTTCCAGTCTGACACTCGACGCATAGACGTCGGTACGACATGGACAGACGTGGACGGTAGCGGTACCACTTCCATGCAAAACTTATATATTCCCGAATGCTGGCCCCGGGTCAAGGTTCTGCTGGAAATTCAATAGGGACAGTATCTTTCTTGAAGAATGTTTCTGCATATTGGCGTTCTTGGCTTCTATTTACTCTCATATCCGCTGACAGTGCAGCGATGCCGGAAGTATCCGAAGATATTCCACATTGGCTGGGCTTTAGCCGTATCTGCTATTGCATAATGCTACACAGGAGAACCAGGTACGTATACGGTACTTAAGTACCCAATAGGTTGGCTGAACAGCCACATGTATCTAACGTGTGGCTAGAAACTGAATAAATCATCCAGGCCGTGCTGTTGTAATCTGCCTGCTCAACACCATAGTCACTGATAACATCAACCTTCTTCTAACTCAATTTCGACACAGGTAAGTTTTGATTCTGTCCCTTTTTTCTTCCGAATTTCCCGCTAACTGGAGCCGTAAAGCCCTTAGAACGATTCTGCAATTCGACGCTGACACAGTTTGAGTAAATAAGATTAAACAATTATATTTTTCTTATTATAGGAGAAAGCCCCTTACAAGAAAGTACGTCAATGGCTATTTTGTTCGGGATATGGGTATGAAGGGCTCCGGCGTCAAGAACGTCAGACGGGAACCAAAGAGAAGCGGTGTCATCGATTCTAGCGTTGTGCAGCCTTGCAGATGTGAGAGACTCGCTGTATTGAACCATGTACAGTGTTAGAATCCTTGAATCTCGGTCTTGGGTATGTGGGATTTATACCGAGCATCATTGTCTCTTCTAAAATTTTCGAAAGCCTGCTCAACGGCTCGGTCAACTGCCGCGGTGACAGCTCGATCAACAGCTGCAGTAACAGCACGATCAACAGCTGCAGTAACAGCTCGTTCGACTGCTGCAGTGACAGCTCTTTCAACGGCCCCGTTTATGGTCTCCTCCAACCTCCGCTGTAGATCGTCAAACCCCTGCAAGGCGGGCATGTTTCCCAGTTTTCTAATCTCACTACCGAGATCTTGGTGAAGTTTTTCTACGCGCGCCGCATCGAAAGGTGCAGCGGATGGTCCAGACATTTCCCTAAGCAGCCTTGGCAATCACAAGGTTAGCTAAGTTCTACGAATTAAAACTCTATCCATGTACCGCAAGTGCAGATCTGAGGAGGCGTACAGATAAACACAATATTAATCAAAGTCTACGACACATATAACTTCCAAGCACCGGTGCGAACAGTCGTAAAGACACGCCTACACGTAAGTCCGATATTATGGAGAGGAGGGGATTGTTAAGTCGGAGTAGCAAGCAGATGAAGCAATTTGAAACGGATAGTATATAGGCACGTAGACGGATATAAAATAAAAGACGAGAGAAATATATAATAAAGGGCATAATATAAATAATAACTAGCAAATAAACGCATTCATAAAACATACCGGGTAGGAAACCGAATGGCCTCGAGACCGGGCTTATGGGAGTAAGAAACTTTGAAAACTTCTAAGAGAGCTTAGGCTTTTACAACCGTGTGGAACTAAACTGTTTAAAACGCAATGAAGGCGACCCTTCGGGCCCTACTATACAAAGACAAATATATAAGATTAATGTCATATCTAGGCCGGGAAGATAAGGCCAGCGCTTCAGGTACTATCGATATATCCATTCAGCTAGCAAGATAGATCGTCGTCCAAGCCCTCGATACACACGTGCGCGCCATGTCGGCTTCGAATTCACGGGCACTGCAAAATCAAATCATTCATGATACTCATCTAACGCCGCAATAAGTTTTCTCGCAGGCCCCAGCTCGAGCCAAGTAGTCGCGAATATCGCAGTGAAATTAGCATTATTTTTCGACTTTCCAGTACAGTGGAAAAGCTAAGTGAATTTAGAGTATTGCTAGTTTTGGAGCGAGCAAGGATGTTTTTAAAGATGGGCAATAGTGAAGTCAGTACTTATATGTACATCTATAGATCATATCAACAATAGCTCTAACATGTTCAGAGGTATATACCAATATGGCCCCCTCATTGAAATTTGGGTTTTCCCGTGTTCCACCTGGATTGATTCGAAGACGGCTGGCTTCGAGGATGTCATTATTTGGCTCGACGCATGCTTGAAAACCGCTATCCCTATGAGGGACTAGGGTCCCGGCTGCAGTTTTTCCGGTTCGTCTGATGTTTCCCAAGCTCTAGCTCCAAGTACGTGTAGGACTTAACTAGCTATGGAATTTTAAGACTTCACGATTGCAAAAGATTAAGAAATAGAAATATGTAAGTACCATCGAAGTCCTTGGTACTCCAGCTTTTAGCCCCACAAGACTTAGTCGAATACGAGGGCCAGTTCAGCGTTTTCAAGGGAACATATGGAGGGAGGAGTAACAGCTGTCTGGGGTTTGACGGCTAATTAAGAAAAACTAGCAAGCTAGGAAGGAGCTTTAGCCGATTGAGGAGGCCTTTCATACCCCATACGAGTAATATACGGAGTTACCCCATCCTTCTCCTTCTTTGTAGTCTAACTGCCTAGAGTGAATTAAAACCACCATGGCCGACATCCCCCGACCTTCATTCTCCGCACTTCATCCACCGTCTATGTTTTCATACCTTTGTAATTTTTAATTTTTTTTTAATTTTTTTGAGGCAAAGCTTCGTGCAAAAAAAGACTTGAGGCGAAACGATTCGGTTCCGGTGTACCAGGCTATACTTCTTTCGCCCCCAACTCAACCTGCAGCCGCCAGGTACCTGCATATCTCCAGTCACAAACCCGCCGCCCACACCAAGCAAACGTCAACCATTGTCGTGCAAGAAAAAGGCACACCTCCAGCTCCTCCAAGATGGCGATGTTTGTACTACCCCCGCCGCCTCGATACCCGCCCACAGGGTTTTCGCTGGGCAGTCCCTACGCAATGGGTGGTGCTCCGATGCCGGTTATCGAGACGTCGAATAGTATCACTCACCCGACCGGGCCAGAATACACTTTCCATACCGGTGAAGGTATGTAATTACAACCTCCCCTGAACTTGCGATCATGTTCGCTTGGCATAGTTAGATGCCATCCCTTAAACTTCAAAAACTAGTGACTCTAGCGACAGTGCGCTGATGTTTTTCCGTTCTATGCGACAGGTCAATATACACTTCGTGAGGATATCCACCTTGCAACACCTCCTCCCCATCCTTCAGAGCCTCCGGTTGTCTCCCCGAACCCTCTGGCAATACAGCCGGCTCCACCGAGTGCCGGAACAAAGTTCTCGACTATAGTAATCAAAAGCGTACCGGGTACAGATCGCACTTCTCAACTCTATCGAAACTCTGTACTTGCGCAGAACGGCGAACTGGAAGGCGAACATGCCAGCGAACCTAGAACTTCGATATCCACGGAAGAAGAATCGACAGATGGAGGATCGAAGAGTGGAACGGATACAGCTGGAGCAAGCACCGTGGCTACCAGTATGGTACACCTCATGGCCGACAAATTTGGTGGCGAGAATGCAAGCTTAGCCCATGCACCGACAAAGGACAACAAGAGGAAGAAGCCGAAGAATAACATCCAGAAGAGCAATTCTTCGTTCGTCTCGAGGGTTATTATGCACGAAGCGCTTACGAAGAAGCTTCAGGAAACAGGAGCATCCGAAGACTTGTTTGTATTCGCAAACATTAATCGGGCCTATCATTGGCTAAATCTTTCAGCGAAACAGAATAAGGTACTTGGGCGCACAGGGTTGGATCCGCTTTATAGATAGCTAATTACTGCCGGGTATAGCAAGAATCTTTGTCCAAAGTCCTATTCACGAAGAGCCATCCAATATGTCATGATGTCAACCACTTGACCAAGGGCGCAACACATATAGATATTGTTATGGGATTCACGACAGGAGATATTGTCTGGTTTGAGCCGATGAGTAACAAATACTCTCGTTTAAATAAGAATGTGAGTCCATTTATCTAAGATACCGCTGTCGGCTAGGGAAATTATTAACCTTAGATACAGGGCGCCATCAATAGCTCAGCCGTTCTCGATATTCAATGGATCCCTGGAAGTGAGAACCTATTTTTAGCAGGCCACGCTGACGGGTCATTGATCGTCTACGACAAAGAGAAGGAGGATGCGCCGTTCGTTGCAGAGGAGTTCCTTGAAGAAGGAGAAGCATCAAGGAAGCCCATTTCTGGATTCGTCACAGCCAAATCGGTCAACTCGAAAATCCAGAAGTTCAACCCGGTAGCATATTGGAGCGTCGCACAGCAAGCTATCAATGCCTTTGCATTTTCCCCTGACCATAGGCATCTAGCAGTCGTTTCGGAGGATGGCAGGTTGTGTATTATAAATATACTCAAGGAACAGTATGTTGCATCTTTGGGCACTGGCGATGAAATTATCATGGATTAGCCACTAACAACCTTGGTTAGACTTCTCGACGTCTTTAACAGCTATTATGGAGGACTTCTCTGCGTCTGTTGGTCACCAGATGGTCGTTACATTCTTACTGGAGGCCAAGATGACTTGATATCAATCTGGTCGTTCGCTGACCGAAGAATTGTGGCGAGGTGTTCGGGGCATCATTCCTGGGTTACCAGCGTCTCATTCGATCCTTGGAGATGTGATGCCAGAACCTATAGGTTTGGTAGCGTCGGAGAGGACGGAAGACTTCTATTGTGGGATTTCAGTGTCGGGATGCTGAGTAGGCCAAAGGCCGTATGTTGAATCCTCGGCTATCTTATACCCGTCGGAAATTATGGCTAACAAACGACGTAGACATCGAAGCAATCCCGAGGTAGTATATCGTCGGTTCCACTGAATGGAACAGGAAGAAGGGCCGATGGCCACCCAGCTGGAAGGTTGAGATCTGAGTCTGTTGTCTCAAAAGTTGACGACGACGGAGTGGTTCACCATCCAGTTGAACCTCGAGCAAGAACCTCGAATTTACCTGCGATTATGGTATGTCTCCTTTTTATAACTTTTCAAAAGGGCTATCTTTCTAATAATTTTCTTCGGAACTCTATAGTCGAAAGTAGTCGATGTGGACCCACTCTGTCAACTGGAATTCCGAGAAGATTGCATTATTACGACATGCAGGGAAGGTAAGATATATATCCCCAACGCTTTTACGGTGGTGCAGCCGATAAGGTTGCATGTGGTGGTTTGTGATTGTGTTACTGGTTCTGTTGGCCAGGCTTCGTACTTGCCCCACTCATACCTCCCGATAGCTCCCATTGAGGTTTTTCCGATTTGGGGCTGAAGTGCCCACAATTATTCCGAAAGATGTATTTCTTTGCCAGCATCACTAACAAATGCTTCACTTTATAGGACACGTAAAGACATGGGACCGACCTAAATCCAATCTTTCAGTGGTTCCAGAGGGTCAAATGGCTTAGAACCATCTATAGCTATAATCATTCTAAAAACGGAACAAAAAAATTTGGCAAGGAGTTTTAGGGGGGGGGGTTTCTGAGGAGGTTGGAGGGTTTTGCATCTATTCGTTACTACAAAACTTCTGCGAGCATTGCGTAAGTCATAGGTTTTTCTGATTGAACGGGGGAAACTGGTAGAGGCGATACGGAGGTCATCATAGGGATAATTACGATGCATAATGCATAATGAGCGTTCGTTCTTAAAAAAAATCCATACGATCATGACAACGGGGTTAATGATATTTGCTGTTTGATTCCGGTTATTCAAAGTTCTAAATTACTTTCAATCCTCTCTTTTATTGTACGCAGGCAAATGTACCTAACCGTGGTAAATCTGCATCATTATTGTGTTCTTCACCTCTTGTAATGCATCGCATACAGCACAAGGCTACATGTACAACAGTTCCATAGGACTATGGGTTACGTAGACGACCAGCACTTGGAATTTCGAATTCAGGTTCGAACGACAGTTTCACTTCAGCGCTTCACCAACGTCCTGAAGCCCGGATCCATGGATCGAAATTTCGAAGCCCTTGTCCTTATAGCTCAGGGGATAATATTAATATTGCGTCTCCGCCTATCATCAGCCTGCCCAGGGATTCGACGACAAATGCACCCCACAACGCAAGTTTACGACAGCTAGCACTGTCGAATATCGGAGCTGGTATTCATTAGAACCTTCGGGAACGAAACCGTTTTTGTCTCACGATGAAGACAATTCAGCGCCATGGCCTGACCAGAAATTGAAGTTGAAATGTTCGAGGCAACGTTATGGTACCCCAGAGATCTCGGCCGGGTTCTCCAGCAATGTCGCAGAACGTGACTAGGTACTAGGCTACGAGTCATCAACCCAGATCGAATCAAATTAATTAAGCACTCAGCTAGGTAGCCTCGAGGTCCAGGCGCACTCCCAGCTCATAACATATACATGCATAATGTATGCAAACACCATGCATGTAGGCGTGCTTGGATCTTCGATTCTCAAATCTCGACAATCAAGCAAACTTGTGGGACCAATTCGAGATATTATGCATACCTGCAGCCAGACCTTAAATGGTATTGATAAACGAGCCGTCGGAGCGCACCGAAAATAAATACTTTGAAGACCTCGTGATCTCGAACATCCTCGATTCCTTACATCTCAATATCCATTTGACTTTGTCCTTTCATCTTGGCGGCGTTAAATCCAGCTTTGGACCCACAATGTCGATGTTTTAGGTTCCTTCCGTCCCAAAATCCCTATGATCCGAGGGCTTTACTTGAAGGGGTTAATACTGCATAAGCAAGGATCGGTCCAGGCTCCTTTGGATGGAGATTTATTGGGCAAAATAAGTCCCGATCTTCAGGTCCCCACCCCGGGCCACCAGCAAAGTCCTGCAGATTCTTGGAGCTCACAAGGTCTTTCTGAACAAATGGGAAGCTGGCTGACGCAGGTGGCGTGCACCTTAGATCCAAATCGTGCACCCTCCTGTTCTTACGCAACGCTTTTCTCGAAAAGGTTACACCGACATGCGAAAAAGGGAACAACAATGATTGCGATTGGGGTTTGTTGGTGCAGGTGGGTTCCTGGATATGGGGTAGGTGATTGGTGCCCTTTCGCGAATTTCGATGTCTAACCATTGTTGGATCCGCGAGAGACAGCAAGGGGATGACAAGTTAGGATAACTCGAATTTAAGTGAGCGGATACACCGCTGGCGTTTTCACTTTTTTCAAATTTTCTGGGATAGAAGGGCTTTGGCCCATGGGTATGGGGATGGAGGACGGAGTATATTGATCAGAAATGGGATAGTTCAGTTGAAGATTTCGGATCGCAATGTAACCGGGAAGTGCCCTCACGATGGTATTGCTGTTATAAATTTGCGCGGCCCCAGGCACCTGATGGAGGAATTAATTATAGGTTCCTGAAGATCACTCTCTGTGAAGCATCTGGGTATTTTGCCTGTTCCCGTGATCAAAAATCTAGAATTGATCACTTGGTATCAATTACCTCCTCGAGTCTTCGAATATGGATCATTTCTCGAAATCCAAAGTTTCTTCCGTGCTGCTACTGGCACTTGCCAGTGTTGCGAATGCTGAGAATTGTGTATGCGGCAACCAAATACATCCTCGAGCCTAGAAAATTTCTAACTAACGGTCTTACTTTGCAACAGTGCGCCAAACTCAAGACATTAGACTCCTCGAAGACGTTTTACCCTAATACCTACACCTACGGCGCTGCCAATGGCGCAGGCGGTCTTCTCCCAATTCTGGGCAACGTTCTTCAAAACGACTTTCCCTATTGGGGTATGTATAGCACCTTACTGGCCTTAATCAATAATTAATATGTCTAACGATACTAATTAACATGCTCCTGATACAGCAAACCAAGGGATAGCCGCTCCAGGTTGCGTCTTCACAGCAAAATCCACCGAAGATGTCTCAAACGCTGTAAAAATCCTACATCAATACCAGTGTGAATATGCAATCCGCTCGGGTGGCCATAATCCCATTCCGGAGTGGTCGAATACATACGGTGGTGTTTTATTAAGTACATCTGGTATCGATGATGTAGCTTATAATCCAACGGAAAACACAGTTACCTTTGGAGCGGGCTGCAATTGGAAAGATGTTTACAATGAACTAGACCCCTTGGGCGTTGGTACAATGGGTGGTCGAGATAATACAGTGGGGACGGGTGGGTTTTTGTTAGGCGGTGGTATTAGTTATTATTCTAATTCGAAGGGATGGGCTGCAGACCATATTACTGCTTATGAGGTTCGTTGATAATGACTGTTTTTGATATCCGAGACTTGCATTTTATTAACCTCTTATCTTGATCTCAGGTCGTATACGCCAACGGCACTATTGGCACCATCACCCCTTCTAACTATCCAGATCTTTTCATTGCTATGAAAGGTGCTGGATCTTCATTCGCCATCGTTACACACTTCACCCAGGAAACCTTCGAACAGAAAACCTATAATGCTGGTTTTGTCTTCTACCCCCCGGGATCCATCCCTAAGGTCCTTAATGCTCTCTACAACTATTCCGTAGACGGCGCCATCGCTCACCCAGAATCGCACATAATCCCTGCTTTCTCCTCCGTCGGTCCAGATCTGGTAGTTACAGAGATTACCCTCGGCGCTTTCTGCTTCTTTTACCCAACCAAACTTAAAAATTTTCAAGAAACGGAAGTATTCAAACCATTCACGAAAGAGATACCTTTCCTAGCCAGCACTAAAAAGAACAGAAAAGGCATAAACAGCATCTCCGGTGAAATAGCGGGCTACAGTGGGCCCGGAAAACGTCAAAGTTTTACCGATATGGCCATCGTACTCGACAGTGCCGAAACCCTCAAGGTTCTCTGGGACGCATATCAAGATGTTGCAGAACCCTATAGACTTTGTATCCAGGGATATACGGCATCTTTCATCTTTTACCCCTTGACGAGCACATTCGTTTCCCAAGGAACTGCGGGGGGTAAGAAAAATAGTATGGGACTCGAAAATACACCCGCAGGGCAAGACGGCAAGACGATTATGATTATTAGCATAAACCTTACTTGGTTGTTAAAGTCGCAGGATGCATTGGCGGCAGAGTGTGTTGGTAAGGTGTTCGCGAAGTTGAGACAGATCGCAGAGCAGAGAGGGATTTACCATCCGTTTTTGTATATGAATTATGCCAACGGAACGCAGGATGTACTCGGTGGATATGGAGCGGCTAGTGGTGATAGACTGAGGCAGGTGAAGTTGGAGGTTGATCCCACGAATGATTTTGGAACTTTGGTGAAGGGGAGGTATAAAATACCTGATGCCTAAGTAGGGGGTGTACATATGGGTTTATATAGATAGTTATGGTGTATATCTCTGGTCTGTCGTACCAGCACTGTGATATGCCGGTTTGAGACTGTAGATACCAATTTGTTATAGTCGTAATATTAATATAGATTTATAATTGAAAGAAAGGGCCATTGTATAAGCCTAGATGCGCTGCTTAATCCAACTTGTGAAACCACACCAGAGTGTGACTGTGTAACAGCATTAAATTGCAGCCTTGACTCTGGCTCCATAGAAACCGTATTACCTAACAGAAATCCAACAAAAGCAGAACAGAGCCAAGTGTTGGAATTGCCTGTCCCGGGTTCTGCAAGAAAGAACTTCACAAGGCCGCGGGGCGCCATAATGCATAAGGCGATAATTGGGCACATTGTTCGCCGGATTACGAAACACGGTAGCTAGATCGCACGGAAGCCGCTAAGAGAGAATCAGCCTCGAAAATTAAATATAAGAAGTCCATGTCCTTATCATCCCCTGGATTCAGTTTTATCCTAAGTATCATTAAAAACTAAATTTTATTGTTTATGCATAGCGCGAGGTTAACCGATTAGCCCGGTATAATCCGTAGAGATACATATATTCTCAGCCCTACGCTTCAAATATATCACCTCTACCATCCCACACCTTCCCCCCTTCGTAAACGACTATTACAATATAACGCAAAATACAGATAACCAACAGAAAATGCCACAGAATGCCGCTAAATTTAACTACGAAAATGCATTCCGAGCGACGGCAACAAAAAAAAAATCAATTGCAGTGCTGGCCCGCGCACAGCTGTTTTATTCGTTGTGTCTATACGAGGCGGCAATGGATGCTCGTCGTTCCTCCAACGCTGCATCTTCGTAGGTTGGCGGACCCTGGTAGTGCTTGGAACCCCAGATGAAGTACCATCCGGCGGAGATGAGGGTGAACCCGACGAAGACGACGGAGGCGTAGTTCATGTATTCGAGAGTGATGGGGATGAAAGATGGCATGCAGAAAAGTGGAACGGCGAGTAAACTCCATCCTGTTATTGAATAAACGAGTTAGTAACGATATCCCTAGTGTTATTCTGAGAATAAGAAGGCGGGTTTTACCAATTGCAATACAATTACAGATGACACCAAAGATTCCGAAGTCATAAACACCAGCCGCGAGATGCTTCCGTCCGCCAATAAGGCTGACAGCAATTGGAACGGCGTAGCTGACGGTCAAGAAAATAACACCGGCGCCAGAGAAAGCGTTGAAGGCAGCGGTGGAACCGAAGTAGATAGTTGCGAGGAGAATTTCTACGACCATGGCGAGCATCATAGCATTCAATGGGACATCCAACTTAGGGTTGACGACTTTCCACCATTGGGATCCGGGAATAGCACCATCACGTGCGAAAGCCCAAGTAGCTCTGGAAGAAGCAGTTGTGCAACCAACACCGCAGATGATAGCGAGAACCATCAGTGGAATCAATAGACCGAATGCACCGCCGGAACTACCAACGGCCGAAACGATAATTGATGGCAAGGGTTGACCGGAAGCCAGGGCACCGAGGACACCAAGATCTGGGATAACGAAAACCAATGGGATCAAGAAGACGAGACCACAGATAGTGTTGAGAATGATAGTTCCAACCATAGCCTTAGGAACCTGGGTGGATGGTTGGCGGACTTCCTCGCACATGCTAACCGTTTTACATTTGACGTTAGCGGCAACACTCAACAATCTAACATCCTGGATTAGGGCACACATACGAGATAATCATGCCTGTCGACGAAGTAGCGTATCCAGCATGGAGCAAACCAATCATGAAGGACCATCCAGGGGTCCAGCCAGACTGGGGGGCAAACTCGGTGAACACGAACGAAGCATCATGTCGACCATTCTTAGCAATTGCGAGAACGCAGACGATGAGAGAAATGACACCGGCGAATGTCCAGAAAATAGCAAACGTCTACAAAGCCAAAGAAATTTTGATCAGGTTAGCCTCGATGCACTCCACAGTGGGGCCGCTGCGAAACACTTCGCTAATTACGTAAAATCGGCGAACTTGTTGGGGGGAAAGGAAGCATGGAAGTTCTAGAAAAATACATACATCAAGAATAGGCAACCATCTATTTCCAAGGGACGAGATAGAGTTTGTTAGGAAGGTGATGGCCAAGAAGATTAGGAAAACCTGATATTTCTTTGCATCAAAGACACCGACGCCGGGCTCTGTTTCAAAGACATTGACACATGCGACGAAAAAAAGGGTTGTTCCGAAGTTGACGGCTAACGTAATTGTGATGTTTCCGGCGACATAAGCCCAACCACAGATCCAGGCAGTTACCCGCCGGCACCAAGTAGGCGAGAGCATGAAAGTCTGGTAATACACTCCACCTGCCGTCGGATACACCGATGTGATTTCACCGAGAGAAATTGCAACGCAGAGAATGATCAACGAGACACCAAGCCATCCCCAGATGATTGTAACTGGGCCACCACCGATGATGGGATAGTACAATGTTGTAGCAAGACCATATGGAATCGATGCAAGGACGAAGGACATGAAGGCTACCTGCCATGTCGAACGGTTTCTTGTCAGTTCAGGCTGAAATCCCAGGGCCTCCAGCAAATTATCGGCTGAAGCAGTTGCACCGTCCTCCTCGTTGGGTCCCTTCTCTCGGTTCGAAACGATGGATCCCTTCTGTGGGTAAACAATATCCTGGGGAACGACGTCCCCGCCAGTTACTGTGGCCATTGTTGGATGAGTGTCGAGAGCGTATTCCGAACGTCTATTCTATCGAATCACAGAAGCACGCGGACAAGATACCTCAGCATATGCAATTGTGGAAAGGAAAAGATATATAATTATTCAAAGGGAAAAAAACCGCACACAGACTTCATATCTTGGGTGGCCTAGCTATTTTAAAGGAGATGACCGCTGGAAGCGCAGGCACCGAGGGTGCTAAGATAAAATGATTGTCGCGTGCACTTGCTTGACAGAATGGGTCCAGGTCTCACAACCACAGTCAATGATGCAGGGTGGGGGCCCCGGACCTGCAGCTTTGGGACTAACCAGGCTCATGCTCGCACTAATTGATAAGTGCCGCCCACTAGAAACGTCCAAACGAAGCTGCCAGTTCGGGTTCAGCTGTAAGCGTGCATATCAGGCATCTACTTTCTACTGCCCTGTTGGCGTCACTCTGCGCCACCAAGACTTCAGGGACATGTGAACCCAGAAAATCATCAAACAGCTCGGATCCGCCTACGCACAAATGGGAAATTATATATTTTTCTGTTTTTCGACCAGTTTCACATCTCAATTTCCGGAGAAAAAAACACTTTCCTGCCTAATGGGTGTCTCTGGCATGCTCCAGAATACGAGAGGACTTCGAACTTCCTGGTAGCACAAGAAGATCTTTTTTCCCACCTCCCCCCGAAACCACGCGGGCCACGGCACTTTCGCTAACAGACCAATGGCCATGGGCAAAAATAAAATGTGATACTATGCATGCCATTATAGGGCCTTGTCAATAAAATGATCTGCAACTCCAGTTTTTTTTTGCAAAAGCTTGTCAAACCCTGTTACATCGACCTGGTCATGCGACTGGCTTATCTTCTTCGTCTTTGGAGAATTATGTATGCCATGCGTCCGACTTCGATCGGGATGGGCAATTAATCAAGGCTTCTATATCTTTTGCATGTACGAGTGCATATATTTGAGGAAACCTTACCCCCCCAAACTGACGGAGCTAGGAGACTGATAGGAAATGCAATCCCCAACCATTTTTCTTGCAGCTCGTTTACATGCACTGAGTGCGAGTATAAAATCACCTGATACAGTTATCGCCGCTCCCAAGAGTCTTTCAGACTCCAATCGAAGGCCGGTTCGGACACACTACATGCTTTATTTTCGTTGACTGAGCATGTGAAGGTGACCGAATTTGGCGGAATGGCCGAGAAGCACAGACCACAACCCCCCCAATCTCACACTCCCAGACCCACTAGTGAAAAAATTTAGAATACTATTACGCTGTGACACTTGAATTCGGCGTTTTCGTGGGATGGATTTGACAAATACTAACGTACCGATAGGCTTAAGGTTAGCTACTTTTGGTCCTGGGGACTGGGGACTGGGGAACTCTGTCGGAGTTGGGGTTGGCGGAATCGAAAAAGAGAAAAAAACTTATCAACCCTTGCATATATTTGAGGCTAACACATACTACTACTACGTAGCTCATCACCCTCATCGAAACCTTCAAAGGAATATTAACTTCTTGACGTTAGTCGGTCCCACAATAGCTCCTGGGTAAACTCAGCACTCAGACGACAATACAACTGGCTATCGCAATTCTACAAAAACTGATATTCAGCAACACCAATCAGCGTACAGGCCAAGATTTATTATATTAGTACAAATAAAACTTAACTGGGTGGGACCTGACTGATCGCTACCACCGATATCTTACTAAAGACCTCCCAACTGCAGTGTTACTATTACCCAACAAACAACTCACAACGGTTTAGCTAGAAGCGTCGTTGAAGATATCGATAACGATACCGCTTGTGTCGAGCCTCAGGGTTCAAAAGTACAAGCCACCCATATACTACAAAAACAGGGTTCCCCAATCGACAGAAGCAGTCTAGCTACGGTATTCGGATATTTCATATTTGTTCTTCTAAAATGTCTCATTCTTAAATTCCAAAATAGGACTCTCTCAAATTGGTATCCTGGTTCCAGAAGTTGATAGGGAGATTGAACATCTCGTACCTGCCCTTTTTGGATCCCGCCTTTCATAGGATTTCGAACACTGCTCATCCTCACACCATCGAAGAATCAAAAATAAAGATGAAGAAAAATCGCAGAAGTAGTACCACAGCTCCTTCAAAAAGGTCTCAGATATACAACCTATCCATGGTCTCGAAAACATGCCGACTGAAACCTCCAAGAAGCTTGTGGCACTTTAGATGACATCGATTCGTGTTACCGAACGTCTTAAAAATCTTGCGCAACTGCCGATGGCCCTACAATTCAAAGCCTCTTGCGCAATTGCCTACTAGGAACAACTAATTACATCCCAATATCGCAGGTGTTATAATAAACACTATCTTTTTGCCAGTTAACTCCATTGCTCGGATAATTATGGTTCCCGAATCCCAGGATCTGAGACGGTGGCAGATATTGGCTAATTGGCACGTTTGAAGCTTATGCGTCCAAGAGATCTTGAGTGTATGGAACTAGAAGGTAGGTTTAGTCGCAAGAAATGTGAAAGGAACAGATTTACCTATTTTTATACTACGCTCGAGCTCTTTGTAGATCTGTAGTTGCATGGCGATTCAATTGGCAGAGACAAAGACACGCGCCTCCTCATGACTACTGCCGTTGAAAAATCTTTTCAGGAGCTAATGCAGTAATTGATTTGGACCAAAATCTTACATCTATACAGTATAATAATAGAATCGTCGAGCCTTAATTCGACATAATCAAAGTAATTTACCAGCCAAGTGGACACATAAATAGATATTCAATAGTCCAACAACGCCCATAAAGTACCCAATGAGGTATCATTTATCATGAGAAGACCTTGAGACCGACAATTGCTACTTGGCATAATATAAGGCACCTAGGCCAGAGAGTCCAAACGTACTCTTAGCTAACTTGTGCATGCTGTCTGCCAAGTCCTTCAATCGACGACGCCCAGTTGCGGATGTATAATAGTTGTCCAGATGGACGTAACTTTTGAGTTCGTCACTTATAAACCATTACTGCCATACATTGCTGACCCCCTATGATGCGTCTGTGTAACCTAACCGTAATCGATGCTGTCATAATACCACGAGGCATGTCACACAGACTCTTGCAGATCAGGAGCCGAGAATATGCAGATCCGCATCTGTATCCATGGCAGAAGCGGACCATGGGGGGCCAGTAAATTACAACACGAACAACGCGTGCACTTCCATAGCATCGGGTGCGAATCGGGTTATCGAAGTTTTAGTTGGCTATCGAGTGGACTGCTTCTTAAGGCATTAAAAGAAACTTTTTTACAGGCATACCTCGGTAGCTTGTCCTATTCCTGGCCAAGGTTCATGTATTTAACTACTTTCGAGGTTAACATCTAGGCATTTCTGTATATTTGTTGATGCATCTTGATGCATCACCATGGTACCAGAACAGGATCTTAGGAGAGGCATGAAGAACTGATTGCAATTATCTAGGATAATTCTGGAATGGTGTCTTTATTTGCTAGTACCTTGAAGCCAAGTAATATAAGGGCGATTGATGGCTTTCCAGCTCAGGTGGTCGAGGGTGAAAGTTCTCTGGCTTCACTCAGTAACAATCTCATCTTGACGAGACCTGTAGGAGGCCTTGATGATATTCTGATGAACTCTTGTGGTGGACTTCAACAAATACTCATAAACATATTAACTAGTCCCATTTTAGCAACCCTCTTAGAGAAATATAAAATATGTAAGAAAGATACTAGAAGATAGATTATCTACTATATCCTAAGCTGCAGCATTGGGGTTTAAAGAACTACCACCCCTAGGGAATCGAAATGTAGGAGTATCGGATACAATTATGCAAAATATGATGTTCAATCAAAGAAATCCAATTGGCCAAATGTACACGAATATATTTTTGTTAGGAAAGAAGCGAGAGCGCTGTGAAACCTTGCCAGATCTGGCGGCCAAAAGAGATAAGAATGAGATGTGAATGAGATGTAAATGAGATCATTGTTTTTCGTAACACAATTGCAACAGTACTACAGTAAGGATATGCCCTTTTTCGGTAATAAATGGGCCTACCTCTAAACTACACTCCTCCTGCCCGTGGCCCATCACCCAACTAGCTTATGGACTGGCGTACATACTGGTTTATAGGCTAATTCATAAGCTAGCCTACGTGTTGGTTCACAAATCGGCTCACAGATTGACCTACATGCTAATTCATAAACTAACTCACGAACTAGCCTACACACTAGTTCTGGTTAACAAACTGACCCATAAACTAGCCCCACGCGGTGATTCTATCTAACCTACGTACCAATTCACAAGCCAGTCTTATTAATTTATATAAGACTAACATAAACCAGCCAACCAGCACCTAAGCCAATCTATAAAGCAAGCAACCAACCAACCAACCGACACTCTAGTCAGTCTGTAACCCAGCTTGTGAACTAACACAAAAGTCCGATAAACCAACTTGTAGGCCAGAACCAGCGCATATGCCAGCCTGTGAGTCAGTCTGTAAGCCAGCCTGTAAGTCAGCTTGTAAGCCAATCTATGAACTAGCTTATAGGCCAGCCCATATACCACAGGCAGAAAAGGTATAATTATGACCCACTTCTTTTAGTGTGGTACTGAATTAGATATGGTTAGAGCCAAAGAAGGCAGTTTTTCATTTTCATTTCATATGATCATTCCGGTCCCTTTTGACCATCGTAATAGAAAAACTAGGAAATATCTATTGTATTGAATTGATTTGATATGTAGCGCCCACGCCGGTGAGGGTATTAATTTAGACCAAGGAACATCCAACAGCGAATGAAACAAAATCTTTTTTCAATCATCAACGGCTAGGGAGCAAGTAAAGAGAAAAGGAGTTTATAGGCAGCCGACTTGGAACTTTCTATGAAGCTTCTATCAAGTCTCTTCAAGTCCTAGCTACCCGATCAATACCTATCGCCTACTCCAGGCAAAGTCAAAAAGTAAAAAAGAACAGCTGAAGACCAGACTTTACGAGACCAGACCAGACCCAAAATCTTACACCCGTATTCTGTCCATAAGCTGGAAAACGCTCTAGTGTATTTGAACTAGCAAAGGAATTGTCGATAATAAATCTTTAGCTAGTAAATCGTGCCGACTCGCCCAACCAAGGAACAAAAGAAATGATGGTCTAAAGGAAAGGGTATAAAATACGCCTTTTGTAGGCACCTGAAGAGCGAAACCAAGATATTCAAGGACACATAACGCCGTCGGAAGATATTTTAAAGAAATAATTTAAATAGGTGCGCATTTTCATTGATACCTTGCGAGTTCAACCCGTTTTCTCAAATAGAGCAGCGTACTCTAGTAGTAGTCTGTATTCGTAAATCGTCATGTCTATCGGCCGCAGGGCAACTTTTACCCAGGAAGTACTCTCGGCCGCAATTTCTTCTGCTTGTCGGGCACCTTCGGTCGAGAAAAATCTGACAAGATCCTCAATTTCATCCAACCCGATAGTGACGGGAATGTAATGAACCCATGGAATAACGCGTTCATCATGCCATTGCTCTACCAGCGTCTGTTTGAACACAACGCTGTTACTCTGCAAGAGCCGATAGAATCGCCCCGAGTAACCATTCCCGTCCATATCCATGACGAATTTGTACTTGAAAGATGCGTTTTTGTCGGCTCTTGGTGGAAGCCCTAGGGCCTGCTCCATGGCCTGGCATATATCCCAGTCGCACTGTATATAAGCCGTCATACCAACATCAAAAAGGTCGGTATTATTTCGGACTTTTAGCATGAACCGAGCTCGGTGATTTGTTTCCCATTTCATTTGTGGGCTTGCATATGTGCCTGTATTTGAGCCTCTCCAGTACAGCTTGTTCTCCTTAGAAGTAAAATTTTGGGAATCGACATCGTTTTTGTTTAGAAACCCTTCATTGTGATAGTCGTGCCCAGGAACTAGGACGTCGCGCATCGTGGAGACCCGGGCCACTGAGAACACTGGAACTAGACCCTCTGTAGCGACGAAAGTGCACGGCGAAGTGAACATTCCATACTGATCCTGATAGGCCGGGTTGCGACATAGATCTAGGGAAGTTTTGGTCGACTCTAAGAAGTATGGGTGTTGTTGCTGTTCTAACTCGCCACTATCAGTCTTTTGGCATAATGCTGTCAATCTTTCCCAGGAAGGTCGCCGCCCATAATTGTGAAAGGTGATATCATCTTTTTCTGGCTGAGACCCTAGAACTCGCGGTTCGTCGAGCTCATTCAGTAGAAACGTCATATCGGGAAGGTTTTGCAGAACGTCCTTCAATGATTCCATGATTGGTAGGCCTGCCAATTCTGTAGTTCCATTTTTTATCGAGACAGTTTGCAGCCGTGAGCCTGCCCTACGTGCTGATTCGATCCTGGATTCGAGGTGTTCCAGCCCTAGTTGTCGAAAGGGTTGTAGTACCTTTTCAATAGTGTCGAAATCATCAATAATGGTGGAGTTTTGCTGCAAGGCATACCGAACCCAATCTGCGAAGCCAGAAGGTGGGCTCCTGTTATACCGAAGTTTATAGTTGGTGATAGCTTCCTCAGGGCTCTTTGATTGTCGCTTTAACAATTCCTTGTATCGGAGACGCTGTTCGTGTATTAACTGATCGATCGGGTGTTTTGGTGGGTCTGGAATAGTATTGATATGAACGATTCTCTCCCGTGAGAAGACGTAAAAATTTCGTAAAGGAAGGTTGTGAAGGAGTATTAACACTGTAACTATGATGGCGATAACCTTGGTGGTTGGGGAGCGTAGACTCCGTCGCCATAGTTGTGGGTGTACACTCATGTCGAGATATTAATGTTTTGGACCTGCAGACCCGCTGCCTGGAAAGGTAACTGCGCCCAGGTAGAGCCAGACAAGTCCCTAATGTCGTAGAAACCCCAAAATAGATTTAGACTAAATCACTCCTCATAAAGTTAAAGTACTTGAATTCATGGCTTGAGTGCTGTGGGATTCCGGGATCGAGATGATATATGATAGTAATATTAGAATGATAAATTTAGTGAAGATATAGAAGCCCAAAAGACAGTGCGAGAAGAACTGGTAAATACTGCCCAATATAAGCTCGAAGGATCCCAGGAATATTCGAATCCGATAACCGGAATATCAGTTGGGGGTTCCGCCACCCCAGATTTATGCATGAGCTCCACCCATGTAACAGTGCTTATATTGCCCGCCCGCACTAATCTCACTTTCCCATTTTCCAAATCGGTAATATTTCCAACAGTCTCGAAACCACATAATCGTTTAGAAATCTGATGTTTCGTTTATTGTGTACCCATTCTCGGTTTTTTTTCTCTTGCTGTTATTATTTTTGAGTTATAATTGTCGGCAACAGAACATGAAAGTATCAGGCTAGAAACTTGTGTCTACGTATAGTATTACGTTGTTGGAGTCTGGAGTAGAAGTATCTCCCTTCAGTCCGGCTTCCCGGCACTATTTTTACCTTGGGGTTACACCAGTCCGGCGGAGCCAGGCTGGCTAATTAGTTTCGGGATTGGCGCTCTCATTTCGTTAGTCTTTTCCCTCATAATAACACAACCTCAATTGCCACCCCCTGTTTGTACATAGAAGAAAACGTGCAGGCCAGAAATATATTCAATGGGTATATAGCTGTGCACTGCCCTCACGTTGGGGAGCGGCTCAGTTAGCCGGGTCCTCTCCGGTTGGTTTCCAAAGGCCATGTGTATGCTAACATGTTTAAATATGTTGCAACATTATAACGTTAGCACTGACCGTCGCTTCGATCAAACCCCTTAAACGGATTGGCGACTCGTAGCTCGTATATTTCCGTCATAATTTATATCTGTCTTTCATACTTACGCCGTAGCCCTAATTTTTGGGGCACACGAAGCTTGTATACCTGAGCGCGATTACGTAGGACGAAATAAGTGCTTTATTACCTAGGTAATTATATTTGTAGTAGTGGTTATCAGTTGTGCCTCCAGTGCCTCAACTTGGCTTCCACATTGGTTCTTATTTTTTCTAGGCGGCGTTTACGATGCAACATTATCAACGACATTCTCTCCATTATCGATATATCTGGTTGCAGCCCGTGCCACGGATCCGCTTCAATGTTTTAATTGCCCGTATTACCTTTTTGATCAACCGCCACCTAGGTTTTGGGTAGGTTCGTTTCCATTCCATTTGCCATACATACTAGTACTATGAATTCCACCACAGGGTCCGTATACCGTATATTACGAGATTCCTCTATAGATCTAGCGTGGTGGCTGCGTCCTAAACTTACCTATCGGAGGGGGAAAATATTCCTAACTTAAATGTTTTTTCCGCCCATTATCGAGGCCTTTCTCATGTCACCACGGCAGGTCTCCCTTTTTTGTAAGTGGGGGAATCCAAAAGTTAAAATGCATGCATATGGGACGACTTCTTCGAAATTGAGAGTCGACAATGATGACTTGAATTCCAATCTGTACTGAAACGCTGTCATATGCATAGAACCTGATCAACTGACAGTTTGTGTTCCCTTCTGAAGCTTCTGGGTGTCCTGGTATCCTGTGATACCTGTATACACAACCTCGCTGAGACCGGCGCGATTGTATCACGGTTGTGGGCAGTGTACTACCTCACCCACTAAACCCCAATCAACTTCATTCAATATTCAGTAGCCTTAGGAGGCCCTGGGTTTGCGATAAGACTCGAATTACGGGCCGATTAGGCGTTTCAATTTTAAGTCAATCGTTGTAAATAGATTTCAAAAATATATTTCGTAGGTATTAATATTAAAGTTAACGAGCCAAACAAAAAATAAAACATATAAGGGGGGCATTCCTGTAGCTCTGAATCCTTTAGTTAAATTTATAAGTTTATAAATTTATGCTTATAAGCTGAATGGGATGACAATGCCTCCAAGGTGGAATAGAATTGAAGGAAGTTCACCATTCCAATATTTCTTTTCTACTAGTGCCCTTTCCCAAGAAAACCCGCAATACTATTGCTGTAGAAACACACATATGTAGATACATGACGCTCAACCAAGGCTGGCCTTGTTCCCAGAACTGGACTACGAGTTTCTATTTGAAGATTTGAGGGCAACATGGCCCGGCCAACTGTATCCATGTATCAAATGGTACTAATAGCGACATTTTCGGCCAATTGCAACTCAGCCTTGAATGTCGAATACAGGCATTCTTGAGGCAGAAGGCCAAATCTTCTTGATTTTCGAATTTCGGCTTCGGAATTTCATAATCAAGCTGTATTCTACACTTTCCAATCTCATTCTAACGGCTTCAAATATACTTGCCTGGCTGCCCGATTGGCCAAATCCATTTCTCTTGTTAGTCTCGGATTGCAGACGCGGTCCACACTTTGTTCTCTTGTATACGTTTATGAGCGCGGAGGCCGAAACAAAGTCAGGTAATGAGACTGTTATAGAATCTACGGGAGAGTCTTCCACCGGGTTTCTAGCGGCATTTATGAATCTAAAGCTCGATCATATGAAAATCGCAAATTATGGAACTCCTTGTTTAGTAACCTATGCCCCTATGAACTTAGCTATAGATAGTTTCGCACTAGCTCAGGAGCATACTTAAATTACCAATAAAAAACAGCTTTGGGTTTATGGGCAGTTATATTTGAAGACGATATATATCTTAATGCCGTCGATCTGGAATTTGATGTTGGAGGCTATTCGATATTATATAAGTTTATATATATCACCTGCCCCTTGGGATTATGAAAAACACTTGTATGCACACCTGAGGAGTCTGGCAACGAGACAACTTGTATATGTCCATCTTTCGAGGCTTCTCGGATATGTCTAGTTTGCAATGCAAGTATTCTCTGTAAAGGATACAGTCCGCGAATCCGTGCCATGAATATTGAACACCTGATTATACTCATAGAAACTCTCAAGTTAATTAAGTAGAGTCAGAATTTCGGGCAAAGTGTCCAGTAAACCTGAATCTACAACTATGGTATTTTGTATCCATGCACGTAGCCAAGTCTACATTTCAATATATATCTCGATCCTCTGAATACGAAAATTAGGGCTCTAATGATGCATTTACGGGTTGATTGACTATGCCACAGAGCTCCTCTACTTGAAACTTACAGCCCTAACAAAAAATAACAAATCTTAAACCTATGTTCCTGGTGGATCGTCTCTGGACTCGGAACTGAATCCCGAGTCCCTGAAGCCGATACGGGATTCCGAACTACAAAATTTTGCGAAAACTCGGACCGAATTCGGCATCCCGAAACGACCATACCGAGCTCCTCTTTCCCCACCAGTATTAAAGTTAAACCACTCAAATTCGGAACATCTCGGGATGCCGAAAAGATAAGCATGTTCTTCAAACTAGGGAAATGATAGGCCCTCCTAACAAAAAAAAAACCTTCCTGTAATTTCTGGAAGTTCCACATTGATAACCCTCCAACTCTAATTTCCTTATAGTTCCTGGTATAAAATTCCTTTTTACTTCTAAATACGAATTGGGTTTCTTGTGATAGCATGTGAAAAACGGCTTGCGGATCCTAACGACGTTACATAAGAAATACGCGAACATCAAGCTTCAGCTTGTCTTAACTCGAGCTGCGTGGCTCTGTTGGTGAATCCAATTGATTTGATCACATAAGCTCAAGAGCGCTTCGATGATAATGCTCATCGACCGATCGCAATGATCATTGGATCGATTGGATTCATCGATCTAATATTTTTAGAATGTAGCTGTCGTCAAATTTGCATGTGAGTTCCGACAAAAACCTCAGATGTGACGTCGACCAACTTCGTCGACCGAAAAACCACGCCACCAGCGTGTCTCTGTTAAGTATGTATGCCGCCCCCAAAGGAAAAGAAAAGCGTGGGCGTCATTGCAGCGGTAAATCCTAAGACAGCTATTAATCCTTTGTTCTCGAACGCCAGTGGAACATGCAGTCACTTTGCTTCATTCAACATTTTCGTCTTCCTTGCACGCACTTCAAACTTCAACCTCGTAAAAAAAGAATTTTATATTCACCAGCTGGGACCCCCAATAACTTAGGAGTGAGCCGCCGCACTTTTCGTCCAATCATTCATGCCATGCATGGGGTAATGTACTAAACCCTGAGGGCTTTTTTTCGGGAACGGAAGACGCCTACGCTACTGTTGCAGTCACACCATTGTCAATTGTGCATATGAAATTTCTCGTCTTTGCTTTTGCCGCTGCGTCTTTTTCTCGATTCGATTAAATCCCCGATACGCGAGCTGTGATTGAATCATCCTAGCTTGCTAAGTTAGTAAGATTATGGTTGGGAGGAATAATCCGTGGTCTGTTTTCTTTTTCTTCTTCTTAATGGTGGTTGGTATATTTAGTAGGCGAAGGGGGGATTGCGTTCGATTTCGACAAATGTTATCAGCACTAAGATAGCTGAAAAGGGTTATTTGTCCCTGATCGAAGCTTTGATAGCTTTCTAGAGCTCTCTTGATGTATCTCCTGCAAAATTTCGCCCCGTTCGTAACAGGGGATATAATTTTTTTTCTGTTGGGAGATAAGGAATCCGGATATGAGTCCTGATTTCAGAGAGTTCGGATTAACTATCTCACAAACTAGCGGAAAAATTTTCTATAGGTTGGGGCGGAAAAATATTGTTTGCTATTGATAGAGCTTTCGTATTTTTTCTCCTATCCACTTTCGTATTCTTTCTTTCTTTTGTTTGTTAAATGAGATCCGAAAGACGATCCGGTGTATGTTCGTTTTTGGATCATATGAGAAGAAGAAGTTAGTCTTGATAACTGAAAGCGGTGTTGCAGACGTTGGCGAGTCCTCGGGGCGCTTTGATGCATGACACTTTTAAAGCTTCGGAGGACCAGGATATGGACCCCGGGATCATCCCATGACCGTTTCCTTCGATGTTTCTTAGATGGAATATTCTGTGGCACGGATAACTAGTTATCCATCGCTCGCACAGTTTCACGGCCGAACATTTACTGACCGATGTGTAACCGCTCTAAGACTTTCCCGAGTACCGAATAGGGCCTTGGCTTTCCATAGAAATGTTGGGGCTTTGAAGCTTGTTCCGGTACCCACGTACGAGTGGATGAGCAATCGTGATCATGATACTGATCTCATACAGCAAACAAACCACCGTTTTCCAACCGGTTCGCAGTGTACACCTTCCGTCGGCATACACATATTCGTAGCACATGAAAGAAAAACTAATAGGAGGAAAGAAAAATGCGGAGAAAGAAACGTCACACAGAGACATCCGGGTAGCCACCGGACGGGTAAAATAGGAACCTTGTGGCCGACTCTTTGTCATTTTTGTTTTTTCTCTTTCTGCTTGTGCGACATCGAATTTGAAGAACGATATATTATCATGTGAGATGCCAGATATATGCACGAGAACAGCGATTTCGCTTAGTTCCTGTTTGGCGAACGGTTACGAAACACGAAGCGCAAGCACGGGGTACGTTATTGGGAGATCAATATGTTCACCGGTATATCGGGGTACTCCTCGTGTGAACGAATTAATTCACTGAAATTCCAGATTTTTTTCTGATGTGTCGATGGGGGCCACATATGCACATTTGATCACGTTGGTGCTTGCGCAACTAGGTGTGGTCATTGTGGTGAGCTTTTGACTGATACTCCAAATGGAGAGAGCTCAGCTCATCCCACGCTTTATCGATCGGTATCAGCAAATCGTACACGTTGGTCTGTGTTATCAGTTATAATTATACTATACGTTATGAATATGCAGTCGAGAACGCCGCAATTCCAGAGACGGATTAGGTGATCGATGAGTGCCTGGAATTCCCAATTTAGCTTATCTAATGCCCCGCAAGGGCCATATATCGTTGAGTAAAACATAAGGGGGTTCAGTTTCATTGTTTCGTGTGAAGGCTCCTCACATCGACGGTATTAAGTAACTTAACCATTTAGCCCGCACGATGGCGTTCCTTGGAATATGCGACCTTCGAGCTATCAGTGTTTTCGGTGACTGTAGGAAACTATCGCCGAATAGGCATACATGAACAAAAAAGCGATCCAATGAAAGGCTGCCGGAACGAACGGTGGGATGATTTTTGGGTGCCGTTTGGGGCGCAGGTTTAGGCCAGAACTGGTAGGCCAAACGCAGGAGGTAGCTAGGCGACTGCCAGCTGCAGCCTTGCAGTCCTTTTGCTCTTCGACCGGGTCCATGTACACAGTAGTATACGTAGTCTAGCCAACAAATCATATAGGCTCTTATCGAAACATGCGGCTGTCATGGGCTCGACTCTTGGGTCAAGAGGTCTGCAAGCATACAGACATACCTGCGAAGGGGCTGTCGGGATGGCAGAGCCGTCCGCGCAGTCCAGTGGGGGTTAAGTTACGCCTCACCATCGAATCCGTAAAAGCAAAAGATTGCAACGTTGAGAGCGAGATCCAGGTCTGGTCCGGCCAGTCCCAGGAAAATGATTGTAACCGTGGACTTAAGCAGCTTTATGCAGGGCTAGAGCGATATGCCATCGATTTTAAGCTGTCCCAGGCGAGGAAGCTGCGGAACTGCAGTACCCCAGGCCTTCTCCGAGGCTTGGGTAGACATGTGTACAGGTCGAACGACCCCCCTTCCAGTCCAGCCCTTTTTTCGTGTAAGGGAAAGAAAGTGGGATGCTGTTTACGACAAGTGTGATCAATAAATACTGGAGCTAAAGCCCACACGATCGAAAGTCGAAGCTTTTGAGTGATCTCGATTTCGAGCCAGTCAGTCAGTCAGTCCTTGATATCTGTATCATCACCACAATATCATCAGCGTCGATTATATTATTAATCCAACCAACGTTCACGAATTTTATACACCCACACAAGTGGAAGGTTATATAGGACCTCAGCGGAACTCACCATAATTTCTTTTCGGTCTCGCACTGTCGCCCTATCCCGAGAGCCCTGTCTCAGCTACTCCCAAAGCTTTTCAGGTACCGACACACACCCACAAAAAAAAACAATTAGCTCCGTTGGGAACAATATCGGAAAGACCTTTTTTTTTCCTTTTGAGAGTTTACTCACCGCAAACGAGCATTAAATCCCGTTCAGAGACAACGCAGTCCCGCTGGATGCGAACACTTCAAGGAGAACAAGAAAAAATAAATTGAAAAGAAAAATAAAGAAAAATAAAATAAAAGTAAAATAAAATCTGGAGCAAAAAAGTCTTCGAGCGAAGGAATCTTGATTGATAACGTAAGAAAGGGAACCAGGAGAGAGCTCGGGCGGCTAGCTTTCAGTCATATATTGGCACAGTTAGACTTCGGCATTGCATAACATAATCGTTTGATATAAAATTGACAGACAGCAGTCTTGTCAGTCCTGCAGACGTTCTGGAATATTTTACATTCCTCGTTACCAAACTTGAAACGACAAACGGCCCTACGAAATTCGAAGTCAGATGTTATTATTTTCGGTTGTTTGTCCATCGGTACGTACTTACCTGCTTTGCCATCTGCTCCGTGTAATTATAATGCAATGAGGGTGGGTGACTAGTCGGGCGACCAGGGACCGCCCGGATCTGGATTACATGACGATGATGCAGCTGTGCACAACAGTGGGCTGATTTTTAATACTCTCAAACAGCCATACATCAGACATTTTCCATTTTTGAATACTTACTGAAGTAAAGTACTAAGTACTTACTTAAGGAAGCACTTTAAATATATCTCCGGCATCTGCCATATTCCGAGTACTTTTATAATCCAATTGGATCATAAAATTGGTCGCAACTGCCAGCCCGGATACGTTAGGATATCAGCACAGCTCAACTGTCCGCCCAAATTCCTGCAAAAATCGGGACATCTACACATCTACATCTACCTCTACATCTACCGTTCCTCCTTCCTACTTCTCCACCATCAGCATCATCATCATCAGCATCATCAGCATCATCATCGTCAGCATCGGCAGAATCATCAGCACCATCGCCTGCATCATCCAGAGTGTATCATTATCATTGTCACATCATCCTCCAGCTTCGGTTCCATAGTCTAGCCAGTTACCAATTTCTTGCTATCCAACTGCAGAAATACACTAACCACTTCTAACGCCATTGCTCGCTTTATCCAACAAGCTCTGCAAATCTGCTAGCTATCCGTGGGGGTTACAGCGCAAATCGTATCTTCGTGTCCCTAGCTGGTTTCGCAAACACCGGACCCACTTGGTGTTGTTAGCCTGCATAAGAAACAGCGAGCCTGGGAAAGTTCGACTCCTTACGACCCATATAAAGGCACTTCGCATCGGGGCCGACACTCTTTAAACTCACCGAGACGGCAGGCGGACAAATTGGACCTTAGCAGCCTTTGACCATTTGTCCGAGGTTTTTATTTTTTTATTTTTGGGGTTGTGGGTCTTAACTACAATTTGAAAGCATTCAGTCATAGTGTCGAAAACCGCTACAGTTTTCGGAAAACCTTTCCCTTATTTCCCTCCTTCTTGACCCTTTGAGTTTCACGACTCTGGATCGTACTGGTCTTCGAATTTATTTTCAGACATCAGGTCGGTCTTCGGAAACAACTCTACTCGACTCGAAGCCCCTACAAGGGAGCTTCTCGCTCTTCGGTTAACTACATCAATTATCTTGGCAACCTATTCTGGACATTCCCTGTTCACCATGAAAAAGATTACCCTTTTTGACATTCGGTATGTTGTGTTGTTCAAGCTGCAATTCAATTTAATGGGATGAATTGAAAGTAGCAACAATTTTAACTAACCGTGTGGGCTTTGTATTGTAGTCTCGATGAGGATGTTCTCGTAATACGTGGCGATCCTACGGAGGCTCCGGCCGTGCAGCTGAGTGGGAGGGTTATCTTGTCCTGCACAGAGCCGGTCAATGTCAAGTCCCTTTCCGTCAAGCTGAATTGTCAACAAAGGTTTCGGTCCGTGGTGTTTTTCTCTCCATTCCTGGGACGAGTCTTGGTTAACTCTTTGACATAGTGTAAATGAAATCTTCCACGGACCTTTCGGGCCAACGATGAAAATGTTCAAACATGATGGTATTCTTTTCTCAGACCGAAAGGTTCAGATCGGGGAGAAGACTGTCATCCCCGCTGGGAACCATGAATACCCGTTCCAATGGCTTCTCTACGGCAGTATGTTAACCCCTTCCCATGACCTCCGGTAACCGTAACTTGTCTAACGGCAGTTTCCATCTAGATGCACCAGAGTCTGTAGAGGGTTTCAGCGAAGCTAGCATCCTCTGGGATCTTCATGCACACCTCGAGCGAAGCGTTTACCTCTCAGATCTTCATGCATCCAGGGTGAGGCTGAAGTCTCTCTAAATTCATATACGTGTCAGCTTGATTCTAACTCGATGCTTTAGCACTTCCGTGTCGTTAGGACATTACCACATACTGCTTTAGAGTTCTCTCAGACTATGGCTGTCGAGAACGTCTGGGTAAATAAGATCGAATACAGCGTTACTACACCATGCAAAGCCGTCGTATTCGGATCTTTTATCCCAATCGAAATCAAATTGACACCTTTACTCAAAGGCTTACTAGTGAACAAAATATCGGTTTCTTTAAAAGAAACCTACGAATTGAGTCCTCATGTGGCCAAAGAAATTAACGGAACACGGAATATTCTCGACGTTGAATACCCTGGATGGGAGGATCCGCCGAGTGATGAGGATGATGGGTCTTGGATCCTCAACGAGAAAATATTTCTCCCTCAGACGCTAGCCAAATGCCTCCAGGACTGTGAGGTTGGTAAAATAAAGATTCGACATAAACTCAAATTCGCAATCCAACTCAAGAACCCTGATGGCCATATCTCCGAGGTACGTGTTCCCGCGTCTGGAATAAATGATCAAAGTTTCTGACGATATTTAGCTTCGCGCCACTCTTCCCATCATGCTCTTTATCTCCCAGCATTATCTTGTCAACGATCAGAACCAAGTCCCGGAAATAACAAGCTTTGTTACCGCCGAGGATGAGACTGCCGCACCCCCGCGGTATGAACAACATCAACTAGACACGTTGTACGAAGGTGTCGACTTGAATATGTACCTGAGTCGGACCAACTCCCCAGTCCTGCTTAGTAGATCAGGGTCTGCAGAGAACCTTCAACAGCTACAAAGTGCTGGTCTCACACCCCTGAGCTCGCTTTCTGGAACCTCTTCCCCAATGTTCACCCACGATGCCTCGACGTCACGCTCTAGTAATGTATCGTCTAGCTATGGTACAAGTCACCTATCTCTTATGACTGCACACGGCCATGCCGACCTCGTTGCTAGGTTGCAGCGAGCTCATCAGCGGCCAGCAGGCTCGAGTGGTAGCTTGAACGCTTTGGCGAATAGTACGTCGTGGACCAATCCTTCTAGTGGAAGGCAGTCTCCGAACCCTGATTCACCAACTCTCGAAGCCCACTCACTTTCTTCGAGTCCGAATACCGCTCTTCACATGGCAACTATTTCACAAGTTCCATCCTACAGCACAGCAATAAGAACGCCAACTCGTAATTTGAGCTTTGAAAGTTCTCCAGCCTATGAACGAGTCGCAAGCGGGCCCCCTAGCAGAATTACTTCCTCATATAGCCTGGCTGATATGGCTGAAGTACCAAGTTTGTCACGTTCTTCTAGTTCAAGCGGACATAGTGGTCGCGGTCAAGCCTCGCCTGAGGAACATCAGAGCACTGGAGGACAGCAGCCAAAGCAAAATACACCACCCTCTACCGGCCAGGGACATCGTGCCCCGAAGCTATTCGCGCCGAGATGGAGAGGCTAGCTTTTATTTTTCTTGGCTACACCTTTCACAACATCAATCGATCAATCAATCAATCAATCATTACCCGTCGTCCGGCATGGCTAGTTGATTACTCCATAAGTTTTCTTTTTCACTGTATCATACTATTCATTGTCCTCATTTTTCAAAGCAAACGTTGGCAGGTGCCATACTTGCTTTTTTGCTTTCATATAAGTTTTTCCTTTCTATCTCTCTCTTTCTTGTCTCCCTCTTTGTTTCCCATGGCATTGGCTTCCTGGAAGTCGGCGTTTTTTTTTACACAAGATACACAATAGAATATCAAGCGGGGTTTACGGTGTTACTTAGTACGGGTTGTATCATGGATTTCTTGTTTTTCCCCCTCTCAAATTTGGGTTCATATGGGCTCGGCTTAAGCTTACAGTCTACTTGCGTGTACGCAGATGCACATGAATCATAGACTTTTTCATTTGTTCAAGTACTACGTACTTCTGCATTATCATTATTTTTTCCATCATCAGGTTTTTTCTGTCTCGTGATCCGGGACAGCTGTCTTGTACATACATACTTGCATATCCGGATGTTCCGGATCCGGGGTCTTTTTATCCCTTCTTTGGCTAACGAAGCGGATAGTCGGGTTTTCTCCATTCACTTCATTCACATGCATAAATATCATTCCACTTTTTTCTTTTCTTTTACCACCATGGAAATTGTGTAGTAAATTTACGTATTTATAGGACGGCGTTTTCATGTAACAAAAATACAATCTCTCATCTCGGCTTAGAGCATCAAGCAACGGTTTTTAGTAGAATTTGATTAACTAATGGGATGACGGAGGTTCATTCGGAAGATTCCGTGGATGAGGCGACTTCATGAGACCAACATTAACAGCTGTAGATATCTAACGGAGCTTCATAGTCTCAGGCATTGCGGCTGACTACAGCTACCCAATGTCTGGTAAACTTAAAAAAGGTCGGTAAACATGCACGTACATGTACATGCATAACGGAAATTGCGAAGTTGGGTAATATAATTGAACATCGGGTCAAAGAAGTAATATACAAAGTTGTCCTGTCAAAACGGTAAAGCAAGTAGGTAATTGAAAGGGCTATAGCATCAATGGATCAATAATATCTACTATAGTACTAGCTGACTACTTATAGAGCATCTAAGCTAGAAACATTTCAACCAACTGAAATCGAAATTAAACTAATAAACCTGGAAGACTACCAAAGCGTTTTAGACCCTATAGGTCTATCAATAAATTCCACCCCCCGATTATTTACTTCTACAGATAACCAGGTTTTCGAGATGATATATTATCCTCTTCATTAGATACCATTTCTCGTTTAACAAATCCTGAACCGCCCCCGTCTCCGCCTCCGAAGCCCCCAGGATTATCGTAATAATCTCGCCAAAAGAAATCCTCGTCAGTCGGGCCAGATAGGTAAAATGGCGGTTCCGTAGAAGGGGCAACATTGACTTGTCCAAAATGGCTGCTCCTGGTGACTCCCGTACTTGACCCCTCGCCCGGGTCGTTTGGGTCATTGAATATCTCGCCGAGTGTGGGCGGGGTGAGCGAGGGTAGATCCGCTTCACCATTTGAAGGCAGAGGAGCCCCGAGGCGAAGTACTACGTCCCCTGGACCGGTTGTATTGGGTACTCGCCACTCCACTCCCGCGTTTGCGGGGGAATTGCGGATACGGTCTGGTATTCTGAGTGCCAACTCCTGGAGACGGTTGAAATTGAAGAGTCTCAGGCGTCGGATGGTGTCGGTCGGCTCGGTCAATAACTCGACCATGCAGTAACATCCTAATATAGTATCCGAAGGAATATATCAGTCATGAAATAGTATATATTAATTCTTTCAACAGTTAGAGTTAACTTACCGTAGATGAAGTTGCAATAGCGAGCATGAGCGGGTCCACATCCTGTCCTAGTCGTACCACCGGCACCGTAGGCTCCGAGTGACGTTCGAACAAGCTGCCAATTGATCTTATTGCAGCTGCATTTCATACATATATTTATTGCTTCCCTCACTAGCCGTCTGGAAGAGCTTTCTGTATTTTTGCGGATGTGACTCCACCGACGCTTAAACGCATCTAAATCATTAGGGCTGGCACCTGGGATATTATAGTCTCCATCAAATACCCTCGAAATCCGAGCTAGAATCTGGGGTTCATCAGAACTCGAGGGACATTGGATTCTTGGCCGCAGGCTTTTATAGAAGAGCTTTTCTGTGCTTAAAATACCGTTGCCGCGTATGTCAATGCGGCCAGCGCCAGAAGAGTCGAGCTCTTCTGACTGCTGGGGTACCTGAGTTAAACTGCTCCCTCTTTCCTCTCTCTCAACTTCGAGATTTGTCCTTGTTAAATTCTTAACATCTGGGGCAGCTGGCAGCCATTGTATTGTCGTATTGGCAGCTATGTTGGTGTTATTTCTGGAATTGGTAGGGGAAAGTGGGCTCTTTGGAGATAAGTGATTTCCCATATTCAATGGGCTTTTTGCAAGAACAGCGGTATCAATTGGGGATGCAAATGCTGTATTATAGCTCGTGAAAATGAAGATGGTGATGCAAATATTCTTGAGGATACTAATATTCATGTATACGCCGAGGGATACTGGGCAGGGCCCCATGCTTACTGCGGTGAGTGCCCAGGCTAAGGGGTTCCATAGATGGCGCACCTTAATCCGATTTGACGTAAAGGCCCGCAGAATCATAATAGATGGACCACTTATACCGCGGGAATCTAAAATGAAGATCGAGAGTGAGAGAAGAATAGATTTTAAGTAGGGAACGTATTAAAGTACAGACCGACCCAGTACAGGCGTCTAAGGTACGTAATTTATATTTATAAAGTATACCCACTGCTGTGCAGGAAAGTGGTGTTTTCAGTATACCGTTCGATCGCAAATCTGATTATGATTGGTAAATTTCTGCTTTTTAAATATACTGCTCTAATTCGTATTGAACACCGTACTACAACTAAAAAACTGTATCAATACGGTATCGATGTCAATATTAATAAGTCCCCTTCTGGCCCGATGAGTAGATATATATAAGTGTTTATAGGCCGGCTTCCGCTTGAACGTAAGACCTGGGGCTGTGTTTTCGCCGACCTATATCGAATCGTCTCCATAATGCATTAATGTTCTGCCGGTCTAGCCCAAACCTTTGCTTCCCAGTTTTGCGAAATTCCCTCGAGCCTCGCGGTATATGTTGAGTCTAGTGACACGTCTACCAATTTTATCATTAACTAAGCAAATTTCAAAACATGAAACGTTTAAGGATGAGATTTAATGTTTATGCTAGCGGAGATTTGTTTCTAAGTACATATGGCTAAATTATGTCTAACTACGATATGCATACGGCATATGCATATTTCTTTGAAACTTCCAACAGTATTCACTAACACAAAAAATCCAACAAATCTGCTTGGTCAGTCTTGTAATTGCGTGGTCACAAGGATACTAGTTTTGAAACAGCTGGGTCTCATACCCGCTTAGGTTGGTACGCTCGCCTCAAAACCAATGCCACCTCGCTACTATATCATCAATGTCCTTGCCCTGGCTTGAATACCAGTACCTTCTTCTTCGTTGAATCTTTTCCTTTGTTGACCTCTTTGCTAGCCTTTCTGCTGTTTCATTTGCCTCTTTCAAAGAAACCAAAACTCTCTGGGCAACACCATCGGTAACAGCTTTCTTAGATGCTTGGTCCAAAATCTTCCAAATTTTGATTTCATTTGAATCTGCATTTTCATAATCCCATTCGCTGTCCTCCTTAGAGTCCCTGTTCGTTGACATTTTCGAAATTCCTGAGTAGCTCCAACTACCCCAGCTAGAGTATTCCGTGCTTGGTAGATCCTTGATGAGGTACTGATATCGCTTGGCCTCTGCAAGCTCCAAACTGGTCATACCGTTTGCATTTTCAGTGACTACGGTTTCTGGTACTGCGGCAGCAAGAATTTTCTTAAGAACATCTACCTCTGACCTCTTTGTCGCAGTGTGAATCGGTAAATCACCTAAAGAAGTTCGGATACTGAGGTCCGCACCCTTAGAGTGTTGTAATATCATCCCAACAGTCGTGACGCATGGAGTTGACGCCGAACCGTAGTAATCACGGTTTCGGGCCATGTAGTATGCCAAAGGTGTGTAGGCGACGTCATCTCCCAATGCACGTTGAGTGAATGCCCAAGCCTTGAAATCTTCCGGAAGAACCTCAAGACAGCCAACAATGGTCTCCCACGATCTGGATTTACCTGGATTGTTTTCGAAGGGTTTGCAGTTGTTTATGATGGTGTGTACTAAGTTGCAACCTGTTTCGCCTTGTTTGGCGTAGATGTCTGCGCCGAGATTAATGAGGGCTTGGATGGCGTGTTTGTTGGTTGCAGAACCGGCGAGTAGGAGCGGAGTCACATTGTATTCGTTTTCCTTCGATTCGAGTAGCTTGGGGTTACGGTCGAGGAAATATTTGATGTTGTTCGTGTACCAAGCAACTTTCTCCTCATCAGACTTTTCTTTGTCCAATGTGACTGTCTGGTTTAGGACAATGGCGTGGAGGAGGAGTGGGTGATCAACACCAGTCCAGCGCTTGATAGTTGCCTCGTCAGCTTTACGGAGTGCCTTGAGAGATTGATTATCCTCTGGGTGCTTGAGTCCCTCAAGTTTCTTCTGATAAGCGCGAAGGGTGCGCTCTGGACCGTCAGTTAGGAGCCATTCGAAAACCTTGTGTGAACCGTAAAAGGCGGCGTAGAGACCCATCGGTTGGCGATACGATCTGGTAACTGTAGTCGTGTCGTTGGGGTTCGCGGCTTTGGCCCAATCCGTACGCTTCTTTCCATGGATGCTCAGGCCGAGGTAGTGTTTTGGTTTAACTGGGGTTTCTTCCTCTTCCTCTCCTTCCTTTCCATCACCAACCTTTTCAGCAAGGAGTGCACCAATACCATCCCATTCCATAAGGGTTTCAAGGATTTCAATGCGCTCAAACTCAACTGCTGCACGGCCATGGTCGCTGTTGGTGTTGGTGGCGCAGAAAATTCTTCCGTCAAACTTTCGACCCTTAGGTGCGAGCTTGTCCATGGTTGAGGTGATGTATTGCAGAAGTTCGGTATCACCGACTCTGACGGCCTGGTAAAGTAGAGTTGATTTATCTTCCTTTGATTTATCGACACCCTCGCCGTCGAGGATGAATGGAATGTCAAAGTTGATCATCTCGAGAGCCGAGATATTGCTCTTGACTTCTTTGCCTAACTTAGCAACATTGTCAATGGTGAGTTTCCCGTCTGTGAGGTCGAACTGCTCAACGCGAAGCTCCGCATTTTCATCATCCGATTCGGCATCAGTTTCGTAGTCGTCGTCAGAATTCTCGTAGTAAGGGTTGTACTGCTTCTCGTTCTCTTCCTCTGGGCGCTTTTGGGCGGTTGCAATGCTGAGAATAAGATCGAGTAGCTCCTTAGGGTGCTTCTTGTAGGCTGTAATAGCGAAGATGCTATAGCCCAATTGGTTCTTGCTTGTGATCAACAACGGAGTTTTTTCTTCGTCCCATGAAGTAGTTGTATACTTTTTGATCATTTCCTCGTTACCATCCCAAGCCGCTTTAAAAAGTTCGTGGTAGGCGGTCGTGAGTTTTTCGTCTTTGTGGGCATCTGTGAAAGTGAATTGAATTTCAAATTTCTTTTCCGGCTTTGGCGCTTTCTTTTTAGAAGAAGTTTCGGACCCTTCGCCATCACTAGACTCATCATAGTCGAACCAATTGCCGTTGTTCTCATTCTTCTTCTTCTTCCAGAACACAGGCTGCAGCTCTTTGAATGGTTTCGCGCCCTTAGCGATCATCCAGTCAGAAAGTTCTTTGTACTTTTTCTCTAACGCTAAGAGTTTTTCCTCCTTGAGTTTAACTTTCTCTGGGTCAGCGTGATCTTGATGCCCCTCTGTCTTGCTTTTCTCGAGGTTTTCATTGAAAGTTTTTCGAACGCTGTTCTCTGATTCGACCATTTGGGAAGCCATCCAATATTCATAAGAGCCCTTTTTGTATTCCGCCGGAACCGAAAGGATTTCACGCGGAACGCTATCGTCAATCTTCTTTTTCTGTGCTTCGCGGTGGTTCTCGAGCGCATTTTGTAGATGCCTAAGCTTCTTGCGGATAAGATCCAAGTAGGCAAAGAACCTAAAATAGTACGTTAGTATGATATAAAGACTCAAGCTTAGTCGGGTTTTTCTTACTTCTGATTGTACCGTGTCGAAGGGTAGTTGCCGTCGCTGTCGAGTTCTGGAACAAAACTTCCAGCGCTGTAACTGTTCAGATCAACTCCAAGCTCGATACATCTCCGGAAAACATCTGGCATTTCAGCTTCTAATGCTAACTCCGCAGGCTGTTGGTGATATTCTTGGAAGTTGCTGTGGTGAGTATCTCTGTTGTGGCGATATTTATTGCCTTGCCGTTTAACGGCAGTCATAAAGGCATCGAAGGTGACTTCTGGCGCTACACCTTTGTCAAGGAGCAACAGCGCCTTCTCTTCATCGCCTTCACAGATGCTAAAACCAAGTTAGAAAGTATCCTAGTCGGAAAGCATCCTAGCCATAGATGCTACAAAGTTTGTGGTTGAGACTTACGCGACCATAAGAGAGCTAGTTGGGGAGGGTCTCCAATCGCCCGATATAGCTACATGCTTCGCGGCAGCG
Organism: Orbilia oligospora ATCC 24927; assembly: GCF_000225545.1. Classification (NCBI taxonomy): domain Eukaryota; kingdom Fungi; phylum Ascomycota; class Orbiliomycetes; order Orbiliales; family Orbiliaceae; genus Orbilia; species Orbilia oligospora. Next base: position 1,158,501 of record NW_011645561.1, on the reverse strand, counting down.
AGTGCTGTTGCAGCATCTTCTTCAAAAAGGATTTTTAGGCAGTCAATGTCCCCCATTTGCACGATGCGGGTGAATGCACTGATTCCGTTCATATCAGCTTGGCCGGAAGAAGCTCCGAGTTCCAGAAGCGTTCGTAGCATCTTTTCACGCTGTTCCTTCTTTGGCAATTTAACTATTAAGTTGATGGTTAAGAAGGCAGATCGCGGTTGGCCATTGTAGTCATAGCTTATCTTGATTCTAAATGAAACCGGATTGTTAGAGATCCTTATATTTGGGATGAAAAGGGAGGACTTACGGCTGAAGGACATCAGCGCCAAACTCGGAAACTAGGAGTTCTACTACATCAGCACGGCCATTGACGATAGCGTAGTGCAATGGGGACATCTGGTAATCCCAGTCGGCGAGGTTAATATCAAGAACATCGTCCTTCTCCTCTTCTTCACTACCCAAGGCGCCAGCCTCTGGTTCGTCGTTTTTCTTCTTATTAATCTCTACAAAAGACGAAGCTCCTGTTCGAGCCGTTCGGGCAGTGACTGACTCGTCCTCAGATATCATGTCGATATCCTCATCCTCGTCTTCTGCCATTTCTTCATCCTCATCCTCGCTTTCCTCTTTCTCTTTCATTTCCCTGCCATTGAAATCAGCATTTATTGACGAGATGTTAGGCTATAATATACTCACTCATCTTCTGCACCTTTCTCCCCTTCAGATTTGGCCGGAAGACCCTTGGCAGCGCGCTCTCTATCTTCTCTGTCGTCACGAATTTGCTCGTTCTCTTGGCTCTTTAGTAGTAGGAGTTTGACAATCTCTGGATCACCCCTAGCAGCCGCCATGTGCAATGCGGTACGCCCATCGACCAGACGCCAGATTAATTTTGCGCCAGCGTCAAGAAGTATTTTCACGATCTCGGGTGTTGAAACTAAGGCAGCTAAGTGAAGGGGGGTTCGACCAGTATGGTCCCGTCTGTTAACGTCGTGGCCCTCTTCGGCAACCCACTTTCGGATCAGTTCGACATCATTGGCGACGATGGCTTTACACAGGGTTTCGTCATCACCAATATAGGCCATCTCGGTCCAATCTTCTTCAGTAATTGGATTGAAACTTCCGATCTCTTGACGACCTGGATCATCTCGAATGAATGAGATCTTTCCACGAACAAAGAATTTATCGTCTTCTGCTTGTAGAGCCTTCTCTTCCTCGGACGTAGCCTCGGGGCAATATCCACAACAGTCATCGATGATATCTTTGACACTGCCGATGAAAGCTGGGTGCCGATGGAGATAAGCCGGTCGTTCTTTTTGAGCCCGTTTATTCCACTCGGCGTTGAGAAGCATGTCCTTCTGATAGATTAACTTCTCAGACCTTTTGGCATTATGGGGCTTTCCGTAAGGAATAGAAACAGTGTGATAGTTCGCTTGCTCCTCTTCCGTTATATCCCATTCGGGGACTTCGGCTCCCTGGGCTTTTAAGTCTCCCTTTAAAATCTTTCTAGAAGTATAGTTCCTCTTATTGGGACGACCACGTTCGCGACGCCTGTCTTCAAGATAAGAATCCCGTTCCTCAACATCTGGAAGTCGCTCTAGGACGAGTAGTTTCGCGAGGCCTTTCAACCTATTGATGCTCCGCTCGTAGATCGTAGGATCAATCTTTTCCCGAGTAAGAGCGGGGTAGTAGACTTCGAACCCACGCTTTCGATACTTTCCGAGACGGAACTCGTAAGATGGACTGCGGCGAGTGATGTCAATATCATTGCACTGTAACATCCAAGATGCAATAGCCCGCGGGTTTGCGTAAACCTGACTTCCGTCATAGGCGACACAAGCACAGTTCACGTCAAATCCAGTAAGTATCTCGCTGATGCTGGAGTAGAGACGGAGAACAATCTGAACATGGCGATTAGGGTACTGGGATATGATAGTAATTGTGTTTTTCGTACGAATGCTGCTAGTTTCCCAAAGAAGGTTGTCCCGGATAGTAGCCTCGATAGACTCCATCCGTTTGATAGCAACTTCTTCATCCTTTGTGCCATAGATGAAGAGATCAACATCACTAGATGGAGCTAGTTTGTCATGATACCAGTCTCGCATAGACCGTTTGGTTTGCCTGTGTTCTTCTGGGATAGGAAGCAACGGAGTTAAAACACTGCTACCTGCCGCGATTATGTTGGTCCAGTCCAAATTCTGGAGAGCACCTGTCATGAACGATATGTAATTAGCTTCTACACTCCTAATAAGATTATATAAGGACCCTATCAATTAAAACCTACCTTCGCTAAACAACGTGAAGTTCGTCTTGAAATCATCAAAATTTACAATGGCTTGTTCACCATCCTTTTTTCGGATTTTAGCATCGAGCTCCATGAGATACTTAGCCTTTTGCTCTGGCGTTTCTGCATCCAGATCGCGAGCCTGAACCTTGATGTTGGCTTCCTGCCCAGAACCGTAGATTGGAACCAGTCCAACAGTGTTGTCCTCCAACACTGCATTTGAGGGGTCCTGAGCAAAAAGCGTACGAAGCTTACTCTCATATTCAAGATATGGCGGAAGCAAATCTCGAACAGATTTAGTAGAGTTTTCAGAGAGATATGACAAAAACGACGCCGGCTCTGCAGGGAGAGACGGGAGGGCTTCTGGGCTGCTCATAATTGTCGTTGGTCGTGGTGGGGAAGTTAACGAAGTAGAGTATTTGCGAATGTGACCTAGGACAAAACGACTAGGAAATCTAGAAGGACAAAGGCTGAGACTAGAATCTGCCTTGTAATTGGTCAATTGGGTAGTTCCCTTCTTGAAGTTGTAGGTCGAAGATAAAGATGGAATTGCCTAGCGAACGGTGGTTGAGTATCAAATGTGGAAGCAGCTTCAGGTACCTTTATACTTTGACCGATCCAACTAATCATGCTGTTGGCAGACCGCCGCAAACATCCAGCGCTGCCAGCCCTCACCACAATCTCCAACATTTTGAAACCTCGTCCGAGGGCCAAGGGCCATCGAAGCACCTTCCCCACTTTTAATTTTCACGGAAGTTCAAAGCAAGATCTTTGGTAAAGTTCCCGAAAGACATTGACCATAGGCCGGATCTCCACAAGGAACCAACAGTTAGCTCTTTCCGGTGGGTCAGCTTCAGCTTGGCATTGCTCTGAAGTTAATCTTTCGCTAAACTAAACGAGGCGCGGCAGGGGTTTGTAAGACTCATACCGGAAGCATCGCCGGGTGCAACGTGCAACAATGACTCCGTCGCGAATTGGAATACGGATTCAAGCTTGCACATTGCTGATCGAGCTTCACGAGGTCAGGTGGGATGGCGTCCCATGTTAAGTGATTTCAATAGATGACTGTTTTTTATTACGAAATGTCGGGCTACGCGAATAGCATGCACCTTCGACTCATCGTCATCCTGGAATCAAAATTTTAATTCTATACTTGTAAGTCGACCTTGTCGCGACTCTTCGGTTAAGCATGAGGCCTGACAAGGGCTTACAAAATCGGCGCCATGCACATGTGCACCAGCATACATTTTATATTATGTAGGTAAGTACCTTAGCTCCCTAGTACCACCATCAGTAAGCTGAGAACCCCGGACTGGACTTCGAAAGGTTCGACATATGGGTTTAACATGCGATTTCTCTGTAAGCCAAACTGCTCTGACAGCCATTTCATCTTGGTGGTTAGTGTCGATGACGTAGAAATTGATATCGAGCGCCTAAAATGTCTCGTATTAAACCACATATGCATACGAGCATCATGACGACATCATGTTCAAGTTTCTTCATAGATGACCCTCACAAACGTATACTTGATCCTGACTGTTGATGTCTATTCAACGACCAAGCTGTGAATAGCACCTCAGGCCAAAGGTTCATCCACTCGAAGTCTAGTCCTCCTACATTTGTCTTTATAATAACATTGTTAAGCTAGAGTCAAACTTTCTGGCTAGGTCCTAATGCAATGCAAAAGACGAGCAAAATACAGTTGAACCCCCATCCTGGCTCAACGGCGGAAGAAATAGCCAATGAGCCTGACTGGGCGGGTCGTCATCACCATCGCATCGGGTTCAGGAATAGCGATGATAGGACGCCCGGTCTCACCCATCATATCGATGGCGAGGAGCCTGAATATAAAGAAGAAATCGAACATGCTAGAGAAGACTTGGAAATTCTGAGCCAAGAACGGGGGGAAGGGAAGCCTATAAATTTTCGAGAGTTAATTGATAGACAGGAAGATTTCCATCTGCGCCATCCGGATAACAGGTCGCTGGGTTGGCGTTATGTGCTTGATACGACGGAGGACTGGGTTAAGAATCAAGAAAAATGGCCAGCCAACTTGAGGGTTAAGGGAAATGAAACTAGTGCAGATGAGGGAGCAGAGAAAGAGGAACAAAAGGAACAATCCAAGCACCAAAAAGACCAAAGCAACGAGCGGCAGACCCGGAAAAGCTCTGAAGATCGTGCGCCCAAGAAAATTTACAGCCCTGAGAAGCAAGTACTCCTAGAGGTTCTCAAGCGTGAGAAAGACTACATTTCATCACTTAAGGTCAGTGACGGAAACAAGTCTGCTCCGCAAATCGAGGATCGGGCAGCTCGTGTTATTGATGAACAGGATCAGTTTACCCCTGATAATTGGCTTCCACGTTCATCAGACCTCATTCGCCTGACAGGAAAACATCCATTGAATGCGGAAGCACATCTCTCTCACCTCTTTGCGGCTGGCCTTATCACGCCAAACGAACTCCATTACGTGCGCAACCATGGCTCTGTTCCGAGGATTCTCTGGGAATTTCACAAACTTGATGTTGAATACGAAGGGAACACAATTTCTTTGTCAATGGATGATCTCAAACACAACTATGAGCCCATAAATATTCCTGTCCTCTTGGCCTGTGATGGGAATCGTCGCAAAGAATTTAACATGATCCGCAAGACTAAAGGATTCAACTGGGGTGCCGGTGCCGTTAGTTGTGCGTACTGGAAGGGCCCGCTCCTACGAGACATACTGATCTCCGCTGGAGTCCCCAGGACGCTACCCCCCAACACCGACGGGGTCCGATATTGGGTCAACTTTGCTGGCGATGATGAGCTACAGGAGGGGAGGTATGAGACATGCATCCCATTTGAATATGCTATGGACCCTACAAACGACGTGATCCTAGCCTATAAGATGAATGATGTCTTCCTCCCACCAGATCATGGATATCCTGTCCGCTTGGTAATACCGGGATATGTCGGCGGCCGCTGTGTGAAGTGGCTTAAAAAAATATGGATTACGGACAAGGAAAACAGTTCATATCATCATATTTGGGATAACCGTGTACTACCAAGCTTTGTCACAGACATAGACGACGAATTTGCAAAAACGATGTTCAGCCATCCTGATACATCTTGCAATGAACAGACCCTTAATTCAGTCATTGTCCGGCCAGCACAGGGTGAAAAAATCAACTTCTCCGAGTGTCAGAAGGGCCATAGCTACCGTATCGAAGGATACGCATATGACGGAGGCGGACACGAGGTGCAGCGCGTGGAGGTTTCACTTGATGCTGGAGCCACGTGGTTGTATTGTACACGCAATTTCCCCGAATATCCCATTCGCCACGGAAAAAAATTCTGGACCTGGCTTCATTGGCACGTTGATGTTGAAATGACACGTCTACTGGGTGCGCAGGGCATCACTGTTCGTTGCTTCAATGTGTTCAAAAACACACAGCCAGAAAACCCTATTTGGAATATAATGGGTATGATGAACAATTGCTGGTATATTGTCAAGACCGAATTAATCGAGGGTGATGAAGAAACAAATCTTCCATCAGTGATATTCAGACACCCAACTGAACCAGGGACTGGTGAAGGGGGTTGGCTGAAGCCGAGTGAAGAGATCAAGATTGCCCAGGCGAAACAAGAGGCCGGGACTCCGGAGAAGCAGTTTACTCGCGAGGAGATTGAAAAGCATGATAAGGACAACGATTGTTGGATTGTCATTGATGGGAAAGTTTATGACGCCACAAGCGTGATCGATTGGCACCCTGGAGGCAAAGCTGCTATTCTCTCGCACGCCGGCAAAGTCCACCAACAGACGACAGATGAGTTCGAGAGTATTCATGACGACTATGCGTACGGGAAACTGAAAGGTAAAATCCGGCATATAAGCTTGCGATAGAGAAATGCTAACTTCAGATGATGGTAAGAATGCATACTAGGATCTATCACCGAGAAGGCAAAGAACTTCATTAAGAAATCAGCAGAAGCCACAGCGCAGGAAGATGTTGCCGACGGAAGCGAGCATACTAAACTAGCGCTCCAAAAGCACAGATGGGTCCCAGTTAAGTTGGTAGACAGACAAGAAGTCTCAAAAGATACACGTAAATACACATTCCAGGTACCCGACGGCAAGGGCACTCTGGGGCTTGGTACCTGTCAGCACATATTGATCGGGTTTCACCTACGAGACCGGATGCTGGTTCGGAGTTACACTCCGATTCGCCCACTGCTTCCTGCAATTCAAACAGACCAAGACAGCACTTACGAGTCATCTGAAGAGCAAGAGAAGTCAGATGATAGGCGCTCTCCTGTTAGAGACGGCCATGGAACCTTTGACCTAATGGTTAAGACATATTTTCCAGATCCAAACCAACCCGGTGGCGCAATGTCAAATATCTTGGATTGTATTCCCGTCGGCGAAGAGGTCGAGATGCGTGGACCAACAGGTGATATTATATATGAAGGGTCTGGGAAGTTTATAATCGAAGGTAAAGAGCGACAGTTCACTCAGGTATCACTCGTCCTAGGCGGTACAGGCGTTACACCCGGGTTTGCTCTTATTGCTCGTATCTTACTCACCGACGGCGACTCTACGCAGCTACGAGTACTCTATGCCAATAAGACAGAAGATGATATACTCCTTCGAGATGAACTAGATCGTTTCGCCAAAAGTTCAGAAAGACAAATTAAAATTACACATGTGCTGAGTAATCCTAATGAACGGTGGAAGGGTTATCGCGGCCATGTCAACTCCGATATGATTCGGGAGAACTTGTTTGGGCCGGCGGACACTAGTGTTGTATTTTTGTGCGGGCCTCCTCCCATGATACAAAAGGCGGCGCTGCCTGCTTTAAGAGGTAAGCTTGGGGCCAAAACTTACTAACCTTATGAAATGGCCTTTGCTAATTACCAATTAGATTGGGGTTATGTTGAAGATCAGAACATGTTCGGGTTCTGAAGCATGGTATTCATCTCGAATACCGTAGAAGTCTTTCTGCAAAGTCATGACGACAAAAGTTTTACTGTGTACAGTTTTATCCTTAACGTTTCCAACCAAATAACTCGAGTCGGCCTCGCAACATACCATAACCAATTTGTAGTGCAGTTTACCTACTTGTTTAGGTAGTTAGTAGCAATGGAGGCTAAGTCGGTAGTCTTGTGCAATCGTGATGCCTCTTCACACACCTAGTATAGCCTAGAGATATGGCCAATGAGGAAAAGCCTACGCTGTTTCTGAATTTACATATTGTAATATTGATATTGCGGCTACCAATTGGCCAAAAAATGTGGCGAACCGGGAACCCTCTTTCTGATAGCTAGGACATACGATAGACGGGAACCGTACCCATGTCTACATTATTATTACAATCGAGTTAAATATTTTAATGCTGTAAAGTACCTACTACCTAGGTAGTTAGTAGGTAACTAAGAAGACAACGCTTTACCTTGTTGGAATTATATTAATGTCAAAATATCTAGCTCGCGGTTACTCCTCATATGGATACACACAAGCACCTACATTGGAAATCTGCAAAGCATAAGTGCATGGCGCGTGGATATAGCGGGAAAATTAATTTAGATTGGCAATACCATAGAGACCCCGAAAAGACTAGCACTAGCTAGCATGAAAACAGTTGAAATCAATTTTTCGCTCCATTGTCATATATTCATATATTAGCCTCGAGACTATATTATCATGCAAGTTGTCAGCTAGTTTCTATAAGGTGCAGTGCATGGACCCAGAACTTCACGGGCTTTCTTCCACCTCATCAGGTTTGAAGTTAACTTTTTAACTATATAATCTGGTATATAGAATAATCTGGTATATATAGAGTAGCGTATGCGCGCCGACTGCAAAAAAGAAAAAGAAAAAAGTGCACACCTCGCTTCTCGCAATCGACTGCTAAAGACCACTTCAATTTTTAGTCTTGCGCCTGCTCAACGATTTAAGAATAAAAGGAGTGATCTAGTTGAGCATCCGCAAAGCAACTTTACACGGCATTAGTGAATCAATGACAAAACATATTGGCTAGGTGGCTAGAGGGTATTTATGGCAAAATACTGCGAAGCAATAGGAGGTATGAGCATAGAGCATAGAAGGGTTGGGATGGGGCCCGAGATTTTGACAACGGTATAATAACATGACATGGATGATGGGAAGGGTGCACTTTGGGGATTGAATACGAAGTTGAAGAACACCTAAGGGCTCCTATAGCTATAGCAAAAACTGGGGCTAGCTAGATCGGAGGGGCGGCTGCGATCGCCCATTTAAGGGTCCCGAGTCTCTAATCGTATATATCGTGTGTGGGTCGATATCGATATATATCGGAAAGGTCTTTTCGAGCCACGAGTACATTTTCCCAATATCCCAATGCCTAGAACTATGTATAAGATTAATAATGAGTACGAATATGAGCATAATTACTAAATCCACGAATTCGCGACATGCCAGCATCTAGGCTTCTGGGGTTTCGCGGGACTTAGCGATTTCGAAAACCGCATTGTATGCCTCTACAAGATTTTTTGAAATAGTTAGCAGTTAGCAGATAATTCAAATTCTGCTACGATCACAGCCTAGTACGATCAAGTTGCATACGTATATACGATATTGGGGTAAAATAAATTCGGGGAAAGCAGAGTGGTACTTACTGTGCCGCGAACCACCTTTGATGCCGGTTCAATTCGAATCCGACAACCATCTCCTCTCTTCTATTCTCCTTGATCAGCCATACACTAACTAAGATCAAGCCGGACCCACTCCTAAGCACTGGTACTGGTAATTTATCCCCTAAAAAGGTATGTTCCAAGATCACGTTCACGAGGTCCCTAAGTTTAAACGCATTGGCTTTTCTATAAACGTTTCCAATTTGCGATCGTGTTCTCCAGGGAACATGTGACATTTCAATTCTGACACCCTTATGAGCCCGCGGTCTAACAAGTTCAACGGATGGAATAGATTTCATCATGGGTAGGTCGTAGATTGCAGCTGATAGAGCAGGGGTACCCCACAAATGTTCTGGGATTGTGCTAACCGCGTACCAAAGTTTTTGTATCCCGTCGACGTAAGGGTGGGCGAATTCACAGCGGCCCGTCCAAGGTGATTGCGGGTTATCTGGCATTTTTGGCGGTGACTTCGCTTGTTCTCTTCGCTTTCTCGAATTTAAATAGATTGTAGTCTTCCCGTGTTCACCTTCATCTGATGAAGAAGAAGAACAGTATTCCGAATCAGAAAGCGGGACGGGCTGGACGTAAAAGTTATAGTCCTGGCGGACTAGGCGAGGGAGATAGGTATGCTCCCACCGCCAGGTTTTCCACCGGAGAACTTGAGAGGTCTTCAGTATTTCGCACCAGGCCTTCGAAACTAATGGGGCGACGATGAGGGTCGCATCGTCCACACGTATGAGAATTTGCTCCAGCAGTTCGTACGTATTCAACACTTTTATTGAAGCCGCAGAGGATATTGCTTTGTTGCCATTCTTTTGGCTTTTGATGACTAGGCTAGGGTATCGATCTTTCATCTCGAGTTTATCGAGACTGACATGATTAATATCGTTGAGTGGGCCCGACCTCAACCTAGCGTCGATTTCAGGCGCGAGAGGCGGCGTAAGTCCTCCATGTGAAGTTTGCATGGAGTCTGCTACCATGCGCATTCGGTTCAAGAAGGTTTCTTGCATTTCTCGCGCATAGACATACGGATATAAATTATATAATATTCGAGTTTTATTGATGGAATTCCAGGATCCAGCTCCAGTTGAACCGGGATTATTTCAGCCCTGGATGAGACGAGCCCAAACTCCCTAACGTCGCGTTCCAACCTAGGCTATGAGTTCGATTCAGGCAACCTGAAACTTGCACGAACACGTGCCGTTCAACTGTTGATGTTTCGTTTCATGAATATCGAGTATTGCAACTGGACGCGCATGTGAACTGTAATGTAGTGTAGTGGATTTAGCTGATAGCTGATTATGGATTGCTTTGTAGCTAAGTTGCACATATGGCCATGCAAGTAGCATTGCTAATTGACGTCGGTGACTTGTACTCTTAGAATAGGTATTCGCATCGATTTCCGGAGCCGACTAGCGGCATAAGCCGCAGCATCATTGATAAAAAGAGAACCGTTAACCAGTTTTTTTTTTTCTGGCTCCAGCCGGTTATACTTCCAAGGCTGGGTACGAGACAACAATTATACCAGCCCTAACTTCTCGCTTGCGCTTGACTTTTGGGCTTCTAACGCCAAGATTAGTTGAAACGGTGCCATCAGGGTGCAATCCGTTGAGATCGTGATAGCACATCTCAATCAAGGAAGATTCCGGGCGGCTTGATATCTTTGGCTAGCCGGATTGGCTCGTTTTGGGCAGCCGAATCGTCGGTCTGACGTGAGTCTAGATGTGGGGAAGACAGGACTGCGGCACCAGCTAGCCACTGCCATTCTGAAACGCCTAGTTCGACCTTGCATTTCGACCAAGTTTTGATTAATGGCCTGGACGTAATTCTGTAATCGTCCCAAGATACATAATATCTAGCACGAATCATTCGTCTGGATGCAAGCAAATATAACAGGATCAAGAACTCCGGCCCTGATCCCGACCCCCGGACCATCCTGACTACAGTCTCTATTTACAGCATCCAGGTGGGGGAATTTCGAAGGCATGGTGACCGCATAACGGTTACTTTCGTCTGACGATCTAAGTTCTGTCTCAGAAGTTCTTCGAACGTTTTCTCAGGGGTCTGTCCTCTCACGGCATCAGGGCGACGGGGAGTAAAAATAACATCTCATCTCTGTGTTCTATTTTTTAACCACGTCGACGACAGATTAAATATTTCCAACCCCCCCTAGTCATCATAACTTTGGCCTCTCCCGTCTGCTCATCTGTGCAGTTTACATCGGGCGGTACTTCATACATGTGCACCGACCGAACGATTGGTTTAACACGCTGACGTTGACTAATGTTTGTGCCCCTTCCTTTCGTCTGCATTGATTGACTTGGCCCCTCCCCTCCCACAACTGGCCCAGCCCTGACCCGCTGCCATTCGTGCGCGCGCTCGTTTTCTGGTGTAGTGACGTTCTGTCATACATTACATTCTCGTTCCTTTTGTTCATCTCCTTGCTGGTGTCGGCATCGGTCCATATTCTTCTGTATATTCCATCCCATATGTCAATTGCCATTATTGTCGCCTGACGCTGTTGTTTGAAGTCTCCACCATATCGGTTGTTCAAAACTAGCAGTCGGAACCAGTCCCCGATAGGCCTAAAGCACAGTGCATGTGCATACTTGACATTCCTCCATTAATTCGTCCCTGAATTCGACTCACTCAGCTCCAATATCCCTAAGATTATCGACTCCAACATTTGCAAATTCAAGGCGCCTGTCTAAGTTGGTGTTTTTTTTTTTGGCGTCGCAGGAGCGAATGCCACAACCTTAACAGGAAGTGGATAAAAAACCCAACAGCCGAAGAAGCTAAAATATCATTTAAGAGAAATAAATTAAGGAATTCGAAAGAAGGGAAGGATCGGTCATTTAGACGGGGGAAAAAATCTGGCACGAAACGAGGTCGTTTCTTCTTTTCCTTTCCTTCACGTTTTACTTTAACGCTTCCCAGGGCGCAAATTGAAATCGCCGCCAGTGCAGCCCATCGGAAAGGAGGGAGAACCGCAATATATTCGAATCCAACGATAATCAAGCCCGACCACGAGGGCATACACGAGGGCAACAGGACAGCGCACGATCCAACATACGTATAGAACGAGAATCATCGAGCCCATTGTATTTTGCTAAGGGTGCTGGCAAGAGTGCACGAAAAAGCAAAAAGCGTAGTCTCTCAAAATCCTGCTCTGAACCGCTGACCCCTCGCATTGAGAGAGGGTGCAGTTCGACTCGATTAACAGGCAGCCCGTCCGATAGAATTAATATATTTCCAGACGATGCCGATGGAGGACTCCGGCGCGAAGGAGAGCAGTCGCTATGCATACGGTGGCGCACCTACTGCTCCTTCCCACGCCCCTCCTCCTCCTCCCCCGCCGCTACCTCAGAAGGAGAAGGACCATCCAACGAAAAGACGAGCGTCGAAGCTGCAGAAACCGCCGCCTCCAAAGATCGCGACATCAACCTGGGGCCATCCGAGTAATGCTGGTAAATCACGGTCGTCCACATCTATAACCCGTAGTCAGAGTTCAAGGTCGCCTCGTCCGAGGGAATATCTTACCGAAACACCGTCGAGGTCGTCGAGGCACGAACGTACACCGACCTCGCCCAATATCATCGCAGGCGAATACCAACCTACGGCGTCGTCGACATCGCTGGACCGGGCTCTTAGGTTTTCGAGCGAGTACAGCAGGCAGCCCTTAAATCTAACAGACCCTAACGATAGGGAAAAAAGACCGCCGGGTGGAGGTCTGTCTGTGGTGCAGCAAGGTTCCGTTTCAGGTGGTCGACAGTCAGAGGACGGGGTGGCCCATCATTTGTTGACGTCGACGGCGTATAAGCCCTTCAACGCTCAGCAACAGCAACCACCCTCCTCGCAACCTCAATCTCAACCTCAGCTCCCACATCACCAACCTTCACTTCATCATCATCCATCTCATCGCGACAAACGAAACACTCTTCAACCAAAAAGCAACATCACCAGGAATCAATCTGGAGCTCAGCAGGCCTCTCCTTACTTCCTACCGTCTCAGCAGCATTCAGACCCCTCCGTCCCCTCTCTCACACCCTCTTCATCTAACTTGACTGACGGGTCTACCACAATGGCTGCATCTACAAACTCAGCCCAATCGAAACAGTCTAAAAGAGGCTCACGCTCGAGACCTCCGAGCCCTGATCTAACTGGTAAGATGGCCATAGGCACGGGTGCCACTAGTCCGAAACGACTTTCGGACGAAGGTCGGCATCCTCCTAACCCTATTAAGAAGAAAGGTGGTGGTCTATCCGGTTTCTTCGGGTTCGGTGGCAGCGACAAGGGTCCCAAAGGCAAGCCCGAAATTTCTAAACCTAGCAATCCTGTCCATGTCACCCACGTTGGGTACGATTTTGAGACTGGCGAATTTACGGTAGGCCTTGTCGTCCTGATCGTTTTCATTGGACCACGACTGACTGACAAACTATGCATTCAATAGGGCCTTCCCGCAGAATGGCAACGACTGCTGGAAAGCAATGGTGTAACGAAAGAGGAGCAGGAGAAGCATCCTCAAACTGTGATGGAGGTTGTTCGCTTCTACAACGATGCTACAAATTCTACGAGATTCGAGGAGGACGTCGTCTGGAGCAAGTTCGAGAAAGCACAATCAAAGGACCTCACAATGCTTATCCCGGATACGATGCCCGCAGAACCCAATGGCCACAGTCCGATAAGCCCTCGATTCCCTAAGACCCAATACACGTTCGAGAATCCGAGAGCCGCTCCTCCAATCCCATTGAAATCACCCCGCCCTAGCGGTTCACAACCGTCACCCGCGGCACTAGTTCCTACCCGGCCAGCTCCAAAGCCGCCAACTGACCTCTCAGCACCGCTCCGATCACCCCCCGTCCCGCCAAAAGAGCCTCTCGATGGACGCCCTTCACCAACGGAGGTGCACCGGATGCCGCCTCCGACTCGGCCACCACCTGCTATGCCGGTTGAGATGCCCCAAGTTCCCGAAGGCAGACCCGGTGTACCCCCCGAAATTATCCGCAAGAATTCACTCAAGGCCGCGAACGGTAGACCCAAGGATACCGACATCCCAGCCTTGCCAGCAGGTGGAATCCCCGATGCCTATAACGCGAATTTACAATTGAGCCAACAAGCACAACAGCAACAGCTGCTCGCTCAGCAACAACAGCTGCTCTATATGCAACAACAGCAGCAACAACAATTGAGCAATCAGATGAACAACCTCGCTCTCCAAGGCCCACCTCCAGTCCCACCACACCCCCCCGCTAATTCGTATAACATTCCGGGCAGCTATCAGCAACAGCAACAGCAACAATTCGGGTCCAAACTTCCACAGCAGCCTGGAATTGGGCAGAGACGCCACACTCGCAACCAAAGCAAGGATGGGGAAATCATGGCTCGTCTCAAAGCAATCTGTAGCCCTCAGGATCCCACCAAGATATATCGCGGCTACAACAAGATTGGACAAGGTGCTTCCGGAGGCGTATACACAGCGTACAAAAATGGGACAAATGCAATCGTCGCTATCAAACAAATGAATCTTGAGCAACAGCCCAAAAAAGATCTCATCATCAATGAAATATTGGTCATGCGCGAAAGCAAGCATCCGAATATCGTCAACTTTATGGATAGCTTTTTGATTCGAGGTGACTTGTGGGTTGTCATGGAATACATGGAAGGAGGTAGCTTGACCGACGTCGTTACCTTCAATTTAATGACAGAAGGTCAAATCGCTGCTGTCTGCAAAGAGGTATGTATTTTATATTCTTTGTACGAAAATGCGACAGCTCTAACCCAATAATAGGTCCTACAAGGACTCCAGCACCTTCACTCAAAGGGTGTCATTCATCGTGACATCAAGAGTGATAACATCTTGCTCTCCCTAGCAGGAAACATCAAATTAAGTATGTGTTCTTCCTAACTCGCTAGGAATCTACGTTAATTACTAATTTCGTTTAGCCGACTTTGGATTCTGTGCCCAGATTAATGAAACTATGCAGAAGAGGACCACGATGGTCGGTACCCCCTATTGGATGGCACCAGAGGTAGTCACTAGGAAGGAGTACGGCAGGAAGGTCGATGTTTGGAGCTTAGGAATCATGACAATTGAGATGATCGAAGGCGAACCACCATACTTGAATGAAGCACCACTGCGAGCGCTCTATTTGATCGCGACAATAGGGACGCCAAAACTCAAGGAACCAGGGGATTTGTCACCAGATATGATGTCTTTCTTAGACACTGCTTTGGAGGTTGACCCCGAACGACGTGCTTCATCATCCGAGCTACTTCAGGTAAGAAATCTCCTTAGCCTAGAACAATTCAGTTCCAACTACTGATCATTTTTCGATACTAGCATCCCTTCATGACTCACGCTGAGCACTTGATTACACTCGCCCCACTTGTTAAGGCTGCTCGCGACCAGCGAGCGAAAGAACGCGCACATCAACAGCGTTAGGGACGCAGTCCGCCGCGCGAACGTAAACCACCACCTAGGCTACCCAAATTCGCCCCACGCCTTTTGTATGCCTCTCATCCAAGCTATTCGAACGCATCGCCTCTTTCCCACTCCGTCTGGAATCCAAGATCCTGAAAATGCACGCCTTCCAAGCCTTTTCAAGCCGTCGCCAGTATTCTACAACCTAAATTCGAGACAACTGCCTTTTCTTCTTTTTTTCATCTTCTGCCCCCCTTCTTTTTTTTCTCCTTTTTTCCTTTCCCCCCCCCCTGCGACATAGGAACAACGTCTACTCAACTTCTGGATCATCGCTATTCGACAGCTCACCATTTGCCTCTTGGGAAACAACAACCCACCCAAGCTTGCCCTATTTTCGCCCTCATGATAGAATTTATGCCCTAGCGAACCCCCCACAAATCATCCGGTCTTGAGTACAAAATACGTACCTCGAACCTTTTCTATATCGAACTTCTTCTTCACCCCTATTTGTCCTGCACTTTTCCCTTATTTCCTAGACTTCGCCAATATGTTCGGTTGCCCTTTACCCTTCCTCACAACCCTCCCTTCGATAAAGCAACGTTTTTCAAATCCCTTACTACGGGATTCTTGTGATCTAAGTATCATAATGGTAAGATGTGAAACATAAAAAGACTGTTTCCGTTCTTCTATGTTCGTTGTTCTTATCGAAACGGCTGAGGGGAAAAGCTGTGTATTCTTTTTTCTGATAAATACAAGATGGCATGGTTGTCTATTGCTATTTTCTGGCTTTCTTTTCTCTTTTTTTTTTAGCTTCTATCGCTTTTCTATGGGTTTAATGAGGATGGTTCCTTTTTTTATTTTTTTTTAGCACGTGCTGTGAGAATTAGCAGATGGTTTTCCTTTACTGTTCAACATCTTTCTCTTCCAATGCAAATATTACTGGGCGACGAGCTCATTGCCCTTTTTCAATCTTGGGTAGATTGCGGTCAATGCTAATGGTGATATCGCCATCGATCCCACATCTGAACCTTTCCGACGAGTGCCGCAGCAGTGTGGACTTCTCTTGCAAATTCGTGTGCGCCGGCTTCATCCGAACTCTGGGGTCGATTCTTATCGATAACAGCATGATTCGAGATGTACGATGTTTTCCAATACGACTTCCAGTTGATTAGTCACACATTTGTTTGCTGGGGGATCTGACAAAGGTCCCTTCCTACAAGGGTCTAAAATCAAGGCACAGGGAAAGCTCAAGGAGCTACCCATCCGGATCTAGCTAGTATCGTATTATATAACTTTCTTATGTAGCACCCGGAGTTGATTACTATGCAAAAATTTACCTGCACGCACCGTATCGAGGTCGGTATGTATGTATAAACCGTGGACGAACTTCAACCAGGAAGTATATACTTTGGTCCCAACCCCCGTTTCCCAAACCTCTGCACTCCATTGGCCAATTTCCTATATCACAACAAGTACCTACTGTATTTTCCTCTTCCATATCTACCTAGTTCGAACTTTTAATTACGTAGAAGACAAGGGCAACCTTTAAGCTTCCTTTAAAAATTTGTAAACGTAATCAACGTGTAATGCGCTAAGATGATCGACCTGCGCATCTGCCCGCGCAAGTTCCGGACGTAGATTTACCGCACGTCTCCCCATCGATCAAGAGATTTAATATAAAACCCATACCCGTCCCATCCGCGACACTTCCCATCAAACTGCAATTCCTCTCATTGATAAAATTGTTTAGACTTTAGCAATCGCCGTAACCACTAGTATTACCACCGGCCACCGCACGGTGTCACTAGCAGCAATTATATTTTTAGAAAAGAAGGAACAAAAATAGTTTTTTTGTTGAAACAGAGTACCCTCATTCTCATCCTCTCGCTCTTGATACTTCTTATTACAACTCTCAACCTTATCTACACTTTTGAATTATACCTGCTCAAGTTCAATCTTGATCGTGATCTTGCATCAACAGCCCCACCATCACCGAATTCGGAACAGCTTGGTGAGGCTTGCGATTTACCACACGAACAACGCATTTCTCAGGTTACGCAAACTTCGTCAGCTTATCCTAGTTCTCTAAATTCGATTACAAAGTACCCGGCGTGGTTTGAGGCACTTGATCTAGCTACTGCTGCCCCGTTAAAATACCCAGAAGAGAGTTTAGACTCGAGTTTATACAAGATGGCTAGTTCTGATGAAGCAAAAATTAAAAGGATCAGGGATCCGAGGTTGTATATTGTTCGACAGTATGTGATACCACCCTTTTGTTTTCATATTAGAGTATTGATGATGAATGACTAACAAATGGGCTTTGATATTGCTCTTGATGTATAGTGGAGAGACTGAATGGTCTCTCTCAGGCCGACATACCTCGGTCACGGACCTGCCGCTTACAGAGCATGGTGTCTCTAGAATCACCTTGACGGGCGAAGAACTCATCGGGGTTGACAGTAAGTCTTCCTCCCCCAACTACTAGAAAACCCAGCTCCCTTTAATCTTACATATCATATAAAGGTCTAATCGATCCCACCCGCATCGGCAAAATCTACGTCTCCCCACGCACCCGCGCCCAACAAACCCTCAAACTCCTCAACCTCCCATCAGACATCCCCATAGAAACAACCGAAGACCTAGCCGAATTCAACTACGGCACCTACGAAGGGCTCACCTCCAAGGAAATAAAAGCCAAATGTGGGAATGAAGACTGGGAAATCTACGTGCACGGCGGCGGAGCTCCAACCGGAGAGACGCCACAACAGGTTTCGGACCGTGTTGATAGAATTATCAAGAAGATAAGAGAGGAGAATCATAAGGCGGTGTATGATGCTCATGAAAAATGTATTTCTACGGGACAAGATCATCATCTTGATGATCCGGAGTTAAAGACGCCGGATGTATTGTTTGTGGCTCATGGGCATTTGTTGAGAGCTTTGGCGGCTAGATGGTTGGGCTTGGAGATTGCCAATGGGAGGAATTTACAGCTGGACGCTGGTGGAGTTGGACTTTTGAGTTATGAGCATCATGCTTATCAGGAGCCGGTCATTGCGAAGTGGAATTGGGTGCCTTTAGGGAGGTAAATTGGTACCTTCCCTTGGAAAAACACTTATTGCTTCCCTTCATTCTGAGGGGGTGGACAAAGCATTGAGGCTATATTGTAGTTTGAGTTTATTGCATTACAGTTTTCTCGATAACATTCTCAGTAGAAAGGACTTTCTTGGGAGGTGTTCAATTAAAGTGTGCCTAATACATTGCTTCGCACTGGAGCGCAGTTATGTGTACTGGGTAGAGCTACGTGAAAGTTGCCGCCAGAAGACGTCATGGAAAACACTTTGTGCTAATCAGTCGAAAATAAAACTTGAAAGAAATGGATATAGAACTCAAAGAAGAACCAGCTAAAAAAAAAAAGAATCCTTCGCATTTCATATGTACTTTTCACATCCTCAATTTCAACCCCTTCCAAACAATCCAAACTTCTTATGTGACTTCTCCCCTTTCTCAGAAGTGCCAGTTGTGGGGCTCTTGACCTTAGCGGAAGCAGGGGCAGATGTTGAGCCAGAAGCTTCTGGCTTTGCAGCAGCTTTAGTATCGATCGGTGGGGCGGTGGGCTTCTCCTCAACTGCAGCCTTAGCTACAGCGGGCTTTTCTTCAGGGATGGTCTCGCCAACGATGACTGGAGATGTTGGATCTGAGACCGGGGATTTGGTCGACGCGATGGAGTTCTGGCGAGTAAGTTTTCCGGTAGTAAATTGCTCGATAATGCTGTACCATTTCATTGCCTGTGTATGTCATGTTAATAAACTGAACCCTGATCGAAGGCCCTTCTTCGGGCGGGGATGCTGTTTGTATATACCTCATCGTGTCCACCGGCCTTGAATGAAAATTCATGTTTACCAGTGAGGTGCTGGTTCTTGTTCGCATCCTTTCCAGCGACAATAAACTTGGCTTCTCCAGCCGCAGGCGGGGCTCCAATCACACATTCAGACAGGTATAACGAAAGTTCCGGCTCAGGGTTTTCCTTGAAATCGTTATTCTTGCTAAATTCGTGCAAATAACCCGCCGGAGTAACAGCATAGTGATATGAATCGTATGACTTCATAATCTTGCCTTTGCGGCTGAGCAACCCATTTATAAGAGGCTGCGAGGAACGGTGATTCTGGTTAGGGAATTTGATAGCATCAAGGCTACGATTGGGGGTTGTGGGGTCGATGAGAATTTCTGCGGAACGAACGGTGAAGTTGGTCCATTCGAATTCGTCGGGGATGTTTTGGAAGTTAGCGTTTACGTCGGCATAGAACTGCTTGTTTTTATCGGTTTGACCGCCGGCGATTTGGAAGAATTGGCTAAAGGCGCCGCGGAGAGTCTGGGGGACAAGTTAGTTATATCTCAATCTTCAGAATGAAGACGCAAAGGGGGTTTTTGTACCTCGAGAACATGCTTTTCGAAGACCAGGAAGTTGTTCTGGACGTCCAGAAGATCCTTCTTGTGTGCATTTTCTTCGAGAACCTGCTTGTGCAAATGGTGCTGCACCGCTCGTTGGATGATATACGGGTCTTGGACTGGTTCTATCTTCCCACCGACGCTATCAAAATTGGCGGTATTGGTACCAAGATGCTCGAGTTGTTTCTGTGTAAGTCCTCGAGCCCTTTCGACGGCTTTGGCGCCCTTGGCGGCCCCGGAGGTGAGTTCCTTATGTTTATTCTTGATCTCGGAGTGTAGACGGTTAAGAGTTGGAAGAAGTTGCCCTCTGAGAGCCTTCTCGGTCTCCAATTGAGTGTTTGCAAGGGCCTAACATTCGTAGATTCTGGTTAATTACAGTACGGGGTGGGTGTGTGGAGGGGTTGCGACTGAGGGGTAGCTCGTACCTGTGTATTCGCACGGATATTCTCGAAAAATGAGGCAACACCGCCGTTCGCCTGAGCGAAATGGTGGCCTTCTCGTAGAGGCTCATTTACCGTCTAAATTCAAAGTTATTCATTAGCTATTAACGTTGAAACTTGCGCATAAATAGTCTTGATAGCTAGATATGTGGATTTATACCTTCAAAACCTTATCATAGTCCCTGGACAATGATTTGTGCAAATTCGCTGTCGCCTCGACGTATTCCTCAAGGTATCCACATGCATGCTTCCATGCATCTAATCTTTCAAGAAGAAGAGCTGCGACATCTCCCTTCTCCTGAGGAATAGGACTGGTCAGCGGATCTTCCGCGACAGCCGCTATTTGGACAGCTGCAGACATGGTTTCGGGTTCGGGTTCGGCAGAGGGGTAAGAGTAACAAGGGTATGGTCGTGTGAGTGAGACCGCCTTTAGCTAGGTAGCAGAAGCTGTGCGACTAGACAAGGATATAGCGAGGGACCCTTTTAGAATTCGATGGATGCTTTCGGGAATACTAAGATTGAATGATTTCCAAAAGCCAGAGGATTTGCGAAAAAAGAAGTAGCCAGCTTAGCTTTATATGTGGACTAAATTCGCGATTCGGAGGCCGGTGACATGGACAAAGTGTGGTTTTTTAAGATTAAAGCGGGGCAGCTTAACTCCGCGATTGAGGAAGATACACCTGGTCATGCAAGATATCACGCCAGAGCGAATAGAGGTGTTCTTAAGTTTGCGACCGCCTTGTCATCAGGCTTGGGAGCTCAGTTATGGACCGTAGTGCCGACCTGGGTAAATCAGGAACCGGGGCTATACGATATCCGGTATGACGACAGACCCTTGTAATAGTTGTGATATCGACACTTGCTGATTGGAGGGAAGCAAGCAATTGGAGTGGAGTCGAATTCAGGTTTAGATTGAATCTGAAGAATGAAACTCATAAAATATACTGTACATAGATACGATACAAAGGACGGGTACAGAATATAGTCTCGAGACTGCGCTTTTGGGAGCAGATGACGTCACAGGGAACATCGCAGGAAAGCTTGGTCGTTTCTCTCGCGTGTTGGCACCGATAGCTCCAAAGATCGAGATCTAGATCACCTCAACACATTGCATCCAACAGTTGAGGTTCGAAGCTGATCGTCGATAGCTTATGTTACACACACAGGTATATACTTGGCTTAGTACTTTCCTATCTATGTAGCATGTAGGTATCTATTAAGTCGTAGGTATGCATATATACCTAGGTAGTCGACATATAAAACTGGAGCGAACCCATATCGAGGCTTACGTAGACTGGGACATACTCTTCTCCACCTAGACCCTGCAATTAATATATATTAATGTTAATTAACATTAACTCTTCAGGGACCTAAACTGTACCTGAGTAGTTCGGCGGAAAATCAAAGGGCCGAAATTAAAGAAATGCTTACGAATTGACATCAGCCCCAAGCAAGTCGCCTATGACTTTAATGAATATTAACCGTATTATTATATACATTTATTTTTAGTTAATCGAAGTACGAGATTTAAAATTATAGAGTCAGCGTTTGGTACGTATTAAAAGGTACTACCGAAATTGGGTGCTTACATTGCATTCATGGTCGCGCTCCGTTTGAAGACGGAGAGAATTCGATGGAATATACGATTTTTTGAACCCATCTCATGTGTCTCGTCTAGGACTGACCAATTAGGGAATGCTTGAGTTGTCACGATCGATCATGATCATACCTTAAATCCTTTCTGGTTGAATTTGGGAGTCACATCGATACCTAACTCCCAAGCAAGGCCTGATAACCAGTGGTAAAGTTAATTTGGGTTCCGCGCTATAATATTAATATCCTCTACAAATACATACCATCATCGGCTCTAGTTCGTTCCAACATTCGAATTAATTCCTCGGAACATTAAATTGATCAATTGCAACGAAACCACATTCATTCAACACAGAAATCTCAAAATATATTCATATCCGGTCCACCATCTTGAAGATGTATCTCTCCAACCTTGCGCCTGAGCTACTTCTCAATATCATATCTTCCCTTGAGGCGAATGATCTCGCACAACTCGTGCAAACGTGCCGATATCTATATAACACTGGCAATGAAATTAAGATCCTGCGCCAAGTCGAAGCTGTCGACGCTGACACATTGAAATTTATTTTAGGGTTGGAGCAACCCTACGTAGAAGGTTGGAATTATAGCATTGTTCGGCGAGGGAGCATGATGTTCGCCGTTTCGTTCACCATTATAGATGTAGAACCCGGATCAAAACCCCGGGTCTCTACTCTAGATTCCTCATCATCAGCCATATTTGACGTATTGGCAGATCAAATTGCAACGAGAAACAAGAGAATTGTCGATGGGAAATTCAGAGTTGGGAGCGGAAGTAAGTTGAGGATTAGCCCTAGGCCGCACTACCTAGGCTTCATGAAACTGCATGTCATACACAGAATCGAATTCAATTGAGGATCGCTACTTACCAATTCCTATTCATACTATAGTTCTCGACTGTGATTCCACAGGCTCAATCCTTTTCGCACTTAAGAAATACTCCCATGTTCATCCAGCTTCGGAGTTCTCAATTGCCTCCCTGTCTACTGAATTTTCTCTCAGTCAGCATGACTTGTCAACCTTTTTTGACACCCAAAAGCTCACCAAACTCAGTCTAAGATTTCCTGCGGCGTTTTGGGAATACGATTACAGTATGGGCTTTCCTAGCTCTGAAGCCTCACAGCAGGCGCACTTTGCTCTCAATAAAAAATTACTGCGAGATATAGAAAACCTCAGAGATCTACTTCTTAAAGTCTCAAATCTCGAAATTCTTTCCCTCAGGCCCCATGTAAGCTTCTTTAGAGTCATCCAACCACTTATGGTCCTACCTCCAGCCTTGGATGGGCTCGGACAAGCTGTCGAAGGGCTGACTAAACTACACACGCTCAAAATCAGCGAATATCTCTTTCATCCGGCCTTCTTCCTCCCGGTCCCTAAAACAGTGAAAAAATTACAATACAAAAAGGTCAACAAGCTCTCTCAAGGATGGTGGTCTCGGTTTGCAAAGGCGCCTCTTACAAATGTTGAAAGCTTGTCGATTAGATCAGACGGCATTGGACTCCGCCCTAGGAGCGTTTTCCGGGAGAGCGAAAAGGGGTTCAATATTGAAGATATCGAGATCAAAAGTTTGAAAAGGTTTATATGCCAGGGCGTGGAAAATCCTTGTCTACCCAAGGATTTGGTTGAGTGTATTAATCGAAGGAATACGGGACTTGAGCAATCAGTTTCTTACTAATAATGTGTATATACCTGCATCTCTTTCGATTTATGAGCTGGCTGGTATTTTATCCCAATTATATATTTACCACTATTCACTGATTAAATGCGAGTTCACAGCATTGCCTAGTATTGAATCCGATTATGCATAATTACGGATTGAAATCTGCCTCTCTTCAAAGCCACTAAACATACCTTTGTTATATATTTCGCGTTGTCTGGAGCCGGGCTTGAAGCCCGGCTCCGGCGCGACCAATTCGAGAGGATAGCCTTTCTTTCTCTCACTCATACAATTGAAGGTCCCACGGTATTATCATGATATATATTTATTTAGGCTTGTTACGCTCAATATCTGTGGAAAGTTACATTCAGTGCATGCATGAAGTTATAACTAGGATATATATAATAGACTATATGCCCCACCTTACTCATGAGTCAATGCTGACACGTCGGCCCAAACGTCCTTCGAGACGTATGCACTTAAGGCGCTAAGCTGACCATCCGAACCTAACGCGCTGAATAAGGTCTCGCGACATGTCAGTAACCAAGGAACTTACTATCTATGCATATAAATACCCACTTTCGCGATCGGGAATTGGATGATAATTGTTGTTTCTTCAGCGCAATTAAACCCAATGCGATTATAATTCAAGACTTGGACGCTACTATTAATTTTCAAATTCCTTATTTTTTAAAAAAAACCATGAGTTTATCCGAAAATCCGCTTTCACACTTCCAGATTCTCGCTCCCGAACTGGTTTTCCAAATATGTTCTTACCTGGATAACAAAGATCTTCCGAACCTTTTGCCGACATGCCGGTACCTTCACCATGCCGTGTCAGGGTATCTGCACGACAAAACGAGCAAGACCACACTAAAAACGCTTTTGGAAGCGAAATCTAATAACTTCTATGGGATCGAATTTATAAGAAAGACTCAGAACGGAGATGCTGATACTACCATAGGACTGGGTGTGTTAATTAAAGCCATTGAAGCTCTTTTGAAGGAAAAGAGTAAAGCGGTTATTATCTCTTTCAAAGTCGATTCTGAGAGTAAGTAATTGTTGAATTCATTGGTGTTGATTGACTTCATGACATATCGTCTCGGAGTTGGCATCCAGGAAGACTGTCCGTATTCACATCGAGATTTTATTCATTCATTCCACACAATTTAAAATTTATCGATCTTGTCACCACCATTGCATATTACAAATCTCTTATATATCAAAAAAAAAAAAGTATTATCGGTTTTAATTGAATTCCGTATATGTAGGCGTCAGACCAGAAGGTCATCGGGATCTACTCCTTTCACTCAAAGCCTTCTCATATACACGTCCCGCCAACCAATTCGCAATCAACCCTCTCACAGCCAATCTCTCACCACTCGAAGTAGCTCGAATCTTCGACGTCCGCAAGTTGACCAGGTTAAACCTCACCTTCCACGTTAACCAGTGGAATAAAATCCCAAGATACGACTCCGGCGTTTTAGACGTCGAATGTACCGAATACAGAGATGGAACGATAGAATATCGTCAGTCCCTTCGAGAGAAGGCATACGAAGAATATAACCTCCCCAGTCCCGAAATTCTAGAAGATATATCGGGACTTAATAAATTGTTGACACGAACTCAGAATTTGGAGCATTTACAATTATATCCCATGGTACTGCACTACAAAAAATTCCGACCACTTGGGGATTTACCATCAGAACTTGAGGAACTTGGAAACACGTTCAAGAACCTAAGACGGTTACGATCACTCGAACTTGACGAATTCTTATTCCATGTATCCTTCTTCCTCCCCGTTCCCGAAAACCTCGAACGGTTGCAATTGAAAAACACACAATATTATTCAAAAGCATGGTGGTTACAATTCGCAAAATACAAATTTACGAATTTGAAGGAGTTGTATATCGATTACGACCCGGTCTTTCGACAATACAGCATGTATGAATCCGACACTTCTTTCTTACATAGGGACGGTACGCTCAAAACGCAGGATGAGATCGACAACGGGTTTAAACTAGAAAATGTCGAAATACAGAGTTTAGAGAGGTTTATTTACGAAAGAACTCATGCTTCTTTGTTCAATAAACACTTTTGTTTCCCTGCGGATTTGGTACCGTGTATTGTTAGGAGGAACGAAGGGTTAGAGCCGAAGATAAAGCGGGCTTTAGTGAGCCGTTATGCGGAGGAAGTGGTAGAGAGGTGTCGTGAAAGGTTGGAAAGGGTCATAGGGGATTGTCGAGATGCTATCAAAGGCGAGCTTGTGACCGACTTTTTGGAAGGCGGGTTTCCGGATGATGGTCTTGAGAAATGTCTATCGTCGTATGGACGTTATGTATTAGGTAAACCGCGGCCGGCGGTATGAGGGAAGATGTGCCTCCGACTTAAAACTTTTGTGCACTCTTGCTACCAAACCCCCTCTATGTTCCTCTCGTCTTTGTATATAATTAGATTTATGGAGCTATGAGCGAGTGAGCAACACTCCTACATCCTGGCGATGTCGTTATAAATGCTGTTTTTACGAAGAGAGGCGCGGTAATTGTTATGAAAGGTTTCTGGATTGAATTGTAAGACCGCATATATTATCTCAACTGTGTTCAACTGAGCGGCGCTCCGAGACCGAGGCTAGTTATCTCAGCATTTTGATAACCAAAATGGTCTATAATTAACGCAGACTAGTCCTTAAAGAGCCCTAGTATGGTTTACCAGTCTGCTCGCTTTTTGATACCTTCGTTCTGAACAACTTCAATCCAATATCCATCAGGATCCTTAATGAAAGCAACATCCTTCATCTTGCCATCAGTCAACCTCTTCTTCCAATTGACATTCAACCCCTCAAATCTCTCACACGCAGCGTCAAGATCGTCGACCGTAACGCAGATATGTCCGAACTATACATCTAAACGTTAGCTTCTCCCCCAAAATCTTCAGCCATTTAAAAGAGCGATGTAAATACCCCTTGTGGCTCCGAGTTTCCGTCATGATATCCTGCAAAAGTGCTATCCGGATCATCCGTGCCGTAGTTATATGTCAACTCCAATAATCCTTCTCGGTCTGAAGTTAAACTCTCGTTCTCAACCTCGCCCTCACGCTTATATCCCAAAAAGTAGAGGTCAAATTTGGCTTCTGGGCTTTTATGGGTGCGGAGTAGAGTCATTCCCATGACTTCGGTGTAGAATTTGATTGATTCGGTACCACTTTTGACCCTGATCATGGAATGATTCATGCGGTAGGTTCCAACATCGGTTGGAGTGATGACTTGGTCTTTAAGGCCGATGATTTCAACCCTATGCAGTCATGTTAGATTAGATTAGGTAGGGGCGGATATCGAATTTGTAGGCCTTCAACTTACCAGTATCCGTTCGGGTCCTTTGCGAATGCAATACTGTGCCTGTTCAGCGGATGATTGCCACAGAAGCAGTTAATTGGGTTCCTTACTGTCGCATTCTACCTTCCGAGAGCTTTTTCTTGAAGGCAACACCAGCTTCTTCAAGACGATCACACGCATTCTGGAGATTGTCAACCGAGATGCAGCTTTTATTTTCCTATTAGTGATAATTTCACAACAGTCGCCTCTTTCTCTCCGCCTAATGATCCGTGAAACCTACATATGACCGAACCGTATTTTAAAGTCAGTACTAATAATGTTTCCATAAATTCGGTTGTGGAGTACATATCTCTGTGAGGCTCGTCATTTCCGTTATTAATTGTATACTCAGGATTTGACTCCGTCCCATAGTTATGAGTAAGCTCTACGATGCCTTCTCGATCGGTCCAGTGATTACCAGCACTTTCGGCTTTTGGTGAGTCGTAGGCGAGGAAGTAGAGATCAAAGCTCCATTGTGGATTTGGAATCCTGATGACATATGAGTAAGTTCCTTTTCTTCCGAGTTTTCTTTCGACTAGATCGTTTGTTTATACTTATTGATGACTTTCATGCCCAGAAGTTCGTAGAATTTGACTATTTTACGAAATTCCCTCATAAGTATGAAAGCATGAACATATCGAGACACTGTATCATTTCGTACCACTTTCTACTGGGTCTTTCACCCGTAGCCTATCCAATTGAACATAAGCATTTATGTAGCTTAACACGAGTTACATATATGGGCGCAAATACATAGTATGGTTGAGCCTGTATTTCCATTAGCTAATGCAAATGCCTCTTCTACCATTGGTTGGGAAGCTAGGTAGCTAGCAATACAAAGGTGACAAACTTGTATCTTGAAGTATCAGTAGCCATTGTGCGAAACTGGTACCGAAGCGGTAGTGTACGAGATGTAGATGGTGTTATGAAGCAGTTGAGTCTTCGAGTAAAGATTCGGGGTATGAGCATTATTGGAACACAAGATTTCGTGACGTCGTTTTTAGCAACCGTCTTCGAATCCCACCTTTTATCGATAACACCATGATTGCCAAGCCGGGAATTAGCCTGCTATTGCGACAACACGGTACTTGATGTTGGATTTTGTGGTCTCTCGCCAAGACAGCTGAATCGGGGATTTATGTAGTGTGGGTTATGTTATGGAGAACTCGAGATCGGGAGGATCGATCCACTGGACGAGGCGATAACGTTAACATTTAATATATGCGAGAAGGATTACCAACGTAAAAAAACAAATAGAAGGTCCACTATCACTCTGCAGCGTCACATTCAGCCCTCAGGCTTAAACACGTTTAAACTTTCGTCCCAGCGAGCCTCAGCAAAATGGTCAAAATTCAGGTCGTCTCCGACCTCCACCTCGAATCTGGCTTCGAATACGATGCCTACGAACTTGATCCTGTCGCTCCATATCTCGCTCTCGTAGGTGATATTGGCAATACTCGCGATCCTGGACTGTTCAACTTTCTCAAGCGGATGCTCAAGCAACACGAGCTCGTATTCTTCATCGCTGGAAATCATGAGCCTTACCACAGCAGCTGGGACTCCACACATGCAAAGTTAAGGGAGTTTTCCGATTTGGTCAATAAGGAGCCTGAATTAGGAGCAGGAAGATTCATATATATGAATCAAACACGATATGATCTTACCAACGAGGTCACTATTCTGGGATGCGTGTTATTCTCGGCCATCGATCCGAAGTACATGCCGTATGTTAGTCTCAGTTTGAATGATTTTTATCACATCCAAAGTTGGACAGCCAAGGATCATTGCTCAAGTCACGAGTCGGATCTCGCATGGCTCAATGCTCAGGTTTCGAGAATTATGGTTGAGGAACCGAACCGCAAAATCATAATCTTGACGCATTACTGTCCGACTTTTGATGCTACGGAGCCAAAGTATAAGACGAGTCTTATTACATCGGGATTTACAACGGATATGACGAAGGAGGAATGTTGGAAGTGTGATAATGTGAAGGTTTGGGTATTCGGGCATACGCATTATAATTACGATGTTGTGGAGGAAGGTACCGGAAAGCGTATTGTGGCGAATCAGAGAGGGTATAATTTCTCGACGGCAGATGGATTTGATCCAACAAAGACAATAGAAGTATGAAAGCTCCTTGGTCTTGCGTTTAATTCCTTATGAGGGGTGTAATGAATGTTCTAGATAGCGAGAGTTATCGGTATTGTTAGTCCTGTATACATGTAACTGCCACAGTTGGTAATCAATTTGAGGATCCTCATATAGTCATGGCCAATTCGGCTGAAATATTCGAATAACTTTTAATAAATAGTATCTATAACCTGCCAGATTTAATGATTTTGAAGTGAGGGCTTCGACTATAGGCCACATTAATTTCTAGCAGCATCATAAGATTCAGGCTCAAGGTCAGAGTCAGTGCTGGTGGCCAGTGGTAAACCACAAGCTGGATTACCTAAGTTATAGCACGTGACCTTTTTGAGCTTCCAAATCCATTGTCGTGACAGACTTTAAGGTTCAACAGGTGTAAAGTTTGCTGAGCGTAAATTTTTGAATCTAGAATATGTCACGTGCTCTAGAGCTCCACAATATTTAATATTGTATTTTGGAGTACATGTACTTCCAGGGGATACTTGCCTGGATTTGAGTCTTGACCTCAGTCTGGAGTAGTTTATGGGGGGCTAATAGGACAAATGCATATATCTCTATACTTATACTTCTGGCGGGTCTCAAAGTTATCCTCATACATGTATCTCTTGCGAACAGATACTGACTTACTGAGGCATCAAGTATTCAAGCTACCTGTACATTTAAAAACCCGCCCTGTTCAAATTAAAACCATGAATGGAATGTGGATATTTGAATCTTCGTGGTATGCATTGATTGTATATGACCGCACACGACCCCTCTGACAAGTCAGTACATGCAAGTGTTGACGGGAATAAAATCCAACAAGGCGGGCCCTCGGAACCCAGGGATCCCGTCGGAGAAAAGGGCGAAGATCATACCATTGGTTGGGGTGGCAGATTACGAAATCGCAGCGAAGGAGTGGAGCAATATATATCAAACCATGTAACGGTATTTTCCAAGTTTTGGGCAGATCAGAGGAATGCAAAATGAAGGCCCCGCCGGAAGGCTAGCCGACCGAGTTAGGTCGTGGCTCCAGCAGCCAAATTTAGTATCACAATTACCAATATATTAGTATTTTCCCGCTCTGAAAAAGAATGCCATATGATATTTGCCATTTTCGATGAGAAAAATAATAACCTTTTGGGAGGAGAAACGCCGTAGACGGACGATTAAACATATTAATTAGTAGGTATTTAGTGTGAAGAATCGAATGTGTGTAATAGTTATTTGGCGCAAAATAGTGGCGGAGAAGCTACCGAGAAAGGGTAAAAGGTTACATCTGAGACGACAAAACGGAAGCCAAGAGATCTGGCCCAACAGCTTCAAAATAGGGAAGGTCTGACAGATCTGCCCGAGTGTGAGCTTGGTTGGGAGCTTCCTTCGCAGCTGGCTGGAACATGACCCCTCAGTTAAGCCCGGAGAATGACGATATATGTTCTGGCCTGAGGCAGACACAGGACATTCATTGAAGCATGTAAATTCAATACTCTGATACGTGAACCAGCGTGCGAGTGCCCAGAAGGGTGTCAAGCCGGCAGATTCGGCTGCAGCTGCAGCCCAAGCTTGTTTGTGTTCGTCATCCATCCATCCCAGCAGATCGAGACAGAGACAGAGACAAAGACAAAGACACCCGGCGAGGCGACAGGGGCTCTCCATCGGTGTGCCTTGCAATGAAGTGAAGACTAAAAATCTTGAAATCCCGCTCAATTGCAGCATTTTTTTTAAAAAATTTTGATATCAGACATTTTCTTCTTCTTCTTCTTTTCTTTTCCCTTGTCGCTGTGTGCTCATCCATTCATTCCCTTTCGACTTCTCCTCCCCTATATATGCAATACCGTTCAATGCAAGCAAATGCATGCATGCAATCCCCTGTCAACCTATAATTAAAAAGTCAAATACCGGTACATACCTTTTCTCACATTCATTATAGTTACTCTACTCCGTACACTCGTTTGGAATACGAAGGTTAAGTTGGGTCAAGGTGCAAGCTACCTTGTAAAGACCGTTAGGGGCTTCACGGGCCTCTAATATCCATCAACAGACAACCGAACAACATCTGTCGGCTTCAAGCTGCAAAGGGAGCTAAATATCCGAGCTGGCTCGAAGAATCGACCAATTACTTGCTGAACCTGATCCGACCTATTCTTGGTAGGTGTAATATCCAATTCCCTTTTGATCATTCCTCTCTCCCTTCTCATGCATCGTATATTGTTTCTTCTCTGACAAATTACCCGGCTTTTCTTGGACTTCAGGCTCTCAATCGAAATCATCCCTTTTGAACAATAACCTAATCTTTTCGGGCATATCTCCATCTTCACAATCTCTCCAGCCTTCCGAGTTACTGCGATTATTCATCGATAAAGAAACAACCCAAGACATTCCGAATCGCGACACTCTTTTTTCGTACCTTGTGAACCTGCAAGTTGTGCTTGCAGCTTTGGCCGGCCTTTCTGCCCTGTTTTTTCCCCTGCGACGAACGGTTTAATGGTTCTGTGGTAGACACATCCAACACATTTCGGATCCAACCTTCAACGGCGCGGCGCACGGGGATAAGGACTAATAGGCGCTCCCACGTTTTTTCCCTTCTTTTTTTATAAACATGGCGACGACCTGTCCGTGGTCGTCGTCCGGGTCGTTATATAGGCGAGATGAAGATGCCGGGCAGAAACTTCTAGGCCTTTTGCGCAACAGTTATCAGTACGTAATTCCTATCTAATGGTCATGCTAAGATATCAGGTACCGTATCGAGGCCGAACCTCGTAGCTAACACTGAACTCCGAATATAGACGTTCGTTAAATTTTAGTGATCACTCCTTTTATACATCCCTTGGAACCTCGATAGGTATCTCTTTCGGTATCTTTGCTCTCTTCTGTCTCCTAAGACCCCACAACGCCACTGTATACGCTCCTAGGCTCAAATACTCCGATGAGAAGCATGCCCCTCCCCCAATTGAAAAGGGATATCTGGCCTGGCTTAGTCCAGTTTTCAAATACAAAGAGGATGACCTAGTCAACAAGATCGGCCTTGACGCTATCGTATTTTTGCGTTTTCTTCGAATGTTGCGCAACCTTTTTGCTACTCTATCCCTTCTCGCCATCATAATGATCGGAGTAAACGCCGGCTGTTCTGCCAAAAACAAGCACATCCTCAATGGCACCGGAAACTTTTTCATCTTTATGTCGCCTCAAATTGTCTACGGCGAATGTCTTTACGCTCACATTCTCATGTCTTGGGTATTCCCGATAGTTATCTGCGGGTTTATCTGGCATTCCTATCGCAAGCTTCTGCAATTGAAAGTGGCGTATTTTGAAAGCGAGGAGTACAAATCGAGCTTGCATTCGAAAACTTTAATGGTGACGGATGTTTCGAGTCAATACATGTCGAATGATGGACTCGCTGATATCATTAGGAGGATCAATGCCGACCCGAACATTAAGGACGACATGAAGGCTAGGATTGCGAGAGATATGAAGGAACTACCAAAACTAGTCCATGAGCACGAAATGACCGTTCGAAGACTCGAGAGCGTGTTGGCAAAGTACTTGAAGAATCCGGACCGATTGCCACCGAATAGACCGACGATGAAACCATTTAAGGATGATAGAAAGACTAAGGGAGAGGGAAAGATAGATGCAATCGAGTACCTAGACGAGAGAATTAAAATGCTAGAGACAAGGATCAAAGAAGTTAGAGGAAGTATCGACCTAAAGAAACCACTACCATACGGATTCGTCAGTTTTTCGACAATGCAGAATGCGCATACGGTAGCATATGCGACGAGGGGAAAGAGACAGGCCGGGGCAGATGTCAGACTAGCACCGAGACCTACTGATTTGCTTTGGCACAACCTTTCGTATGGCCCCCTGAACCCCATACATATCAAGATACTCTGAAGTATAAAATACTAACACGATGCCAAAAATACAGTAAGACCAAGGGTGAACGTCGCTGGAGTAGGACCTGGGGCTGGATGCTTTATGGATTTTTCACTGTCGCTTGGATCGTCCCAAATGCTTTCATCGCCACCTTCCTACCGGATATCAGTCTCATCGGGCAATTGTGGCCAGCATTTCTACAGTCCTTTATCGAATACAATAGCTTCTGGGTCTTCGTCCAAGGTGTCATAGCCCCTCTACTAACATCACTAATTTTCCTCGTCCTCCCCATAATCATGCGCAGAATTTCCGCACGACAGGGTGACTTCACCAAGACCGCCAGGGAACGCCACACAACTACAAAGCTCTTCTCTTTCTTCCTTTTCAACAATCTAATAGTCTTCACCATTTTCGGCACAGTTTGGAACTTTGTCGTCAGTGTTATTAGCGACACTGATGTTAACAAAAAGTCGGTTTGGCAGGCAATAAAGGACTTCCGTTTCGCTACCCAAACCATCTATTCGGTATTCCAAGTCTCCAGATTCTGGATCATGTACCTTCTTCAACGAAACTTAGGTGCGGTCTTGGATTTGATCCAATTCGTAACCCTCTTTATGCGCTGGTACTCTCGTAAATTCCTCTCTCCAACACCGAGAGAGATGATCGAGTGGTCCGCGCCACAGCCCATGGACTTCGCAAGTTACTATAACTACTTCCTATTTTACGCTACTATAGCATTCACCTTCGCACCGATCCAACCTCTCGTCGTCCCCGTCGCATGTCTATACTTCACCATTGACAGTTTCTTCAGAAAGTACGCATTCATGTACATGTTTGTCACCAAAACCGAGTCAGGAGGAATGTTCTGGCGGGTCCTAGTAAACCGGGTGTTAGTCGGCTCCAGTTTCGGAAATATCGTAACGGCAGGTGTGGTTTGGATCAATTTCAACGGAAGAACCGCGGTGTGGGCTTTATTCCCGATTATCATCCCTATCGGCTTCAAAATCTACTGCATGAAAGTCTTCGACAACAAACTCGATTTCTACACCAAGGTCGTCGACGCAGAGAATACCACTGGTGGAGCAGCAAATGTGATTTCCGAAACAGCTCAGAAAAAGCATCGGGAAGACCGTCTATCAGACCGTTACGGCCATCCAGCACTAACTCGAAAACTCCTTACCCCCCTCGTCCACGAAAAGGCCAAACATGTTTTGGCCCGTGTCTACTCCATCCGTAATAACGAAGAAGATCAATTCTCAGCAGTCAACGGTAGCTTCCCATTCTCTCAGTCAGGCGATAATAACGGTATGAACATGCAAAAAATGCAATCCGACAAACCAGGACTCCAAGCTCCACCGACAGGATTAGAACACTACGGCTTCGTACAGGAGCATCAATTGGACTACAACAACCTAGCAGGTCAACAACGTCAGGAATTCAACTATATATTCGACTCGGCTGCCGCTAACGTCGGAGGAGTCCAGAGTAGAGGTGGAAGCCCCTCGTTAAGACCCATAACACCGGGTGCATTAAGCATGTTAGATAATTCACGACCAGGAACACCTAGCGGACTTGGTCCTAGTGGATATGCAACAAACCGGATGCAATACACAAGCCTAGGAAGCCCGGGTCTGGCACCCCAGCAATTAACACTACCAACTGGAAGATCGGTATCTCCACTCGCAAGGGACGCATCTGCTTCTCCAGATCCGAATTATTACCTATCACAACCTAGATTACCAGAGGGAATGGCAAGCGATAGCGATCTAGCAGGCTTACTTGCCGCACCAGGCGGTGCAGGTCATGCACCCCACGACGGATACGATAGCAGGGCTGTCTCTAGAGACGGATACGACAGCAGAGGCGTATCTCGGGATGGGTGGGACGACTATAATTCAGGTCAACAGCAGCAACACCATCCACAAGGACCGGTATGGGGATACGATCAATACCAGCAACCGCAACCACAGCAGCAGCAGCAACCGCAGCAGCAGCGACAACCAGGTTCTCAATCACCACAGTATCACCAGCAGCAGAATACCCAGCAAGGTTACCAATCCCCACAATACCAACAACCACCCACCCAACAAGGCTATCAATCTCCACAATACCCGCAGCAGCAGCAGCAGTATCATCAACAGCAGCAGCAATATAGCCCCCAGAACCAGCAACAGCAAGGATATAACTACCAACCCCACCAACCCTCAATATCCCCACCACCTCCACAGCACCAACAGCAGCAAGGGACTGGCGCTTGGTCTCCACATTACGACACCGGATCTCCTCACCGACACCAAAGCCCTGCTCCGGGACCGCAGCAGCAGCAGCAGCAGCAGCAGTACCAGCAACAGCAATACCGGCAAGGATACGGACAAGGACAGGGACAAGGTCCATCATCAAACTACTAATCCTTCAGAAACGGTTAAAATAAATACCACAACTTTAAAAAAAAAAAAAAAGAAGAAGAAGAACAAAGAAGAAGAAGAAGTTGAAGAATCCCATCCCATGAACGGTTCATACCACATATCTCATCACAAACCATAACGACACCAGCGAAAGAAGTCCTCCTTTCTTATAAATCTTTTTTTTCTTTTTGTTTAATCTCACATTTTTTGTACGCGTATGTATTATCTGTCAACTCACACCACCCAGTGAATTTAAGAACCCCGGCGACTGGCGTTACTCTTTTGTCATTTGTTTCTTTCTTTACTCCTACTCCTACTTCTTCTTCTTCTTCTAAGAGAAACATTTATCCAATTGTAGTCCCATCTTGAACCTCTTTCTTTTCACTTCATACGGAGGGAAGAAAAAGAAAAAGTTCAACACCATTCATGTATAAAAAGTTTTAGCATTTTTTTCTTTCTTTCTTTCTTTCTTTCTACGAAAAGGGTCCTTCAGTCTTAGCTAGTTTTATTAGATTAGGAACACGGAGGGAAGCAGGTAGGGGGGGTATAAAGTATCTATATAGCGGGGACAAGGGGAGTTGTACGATATCTTAATTATTAGAATAAAGCATGAAAGCATATGATCACATATTCATTTTTTACAACATAATTCTCACGATCCCAGAATATATATATATATATATATCACTTCCACAAGAGAATGGTATCGTTTCTTATTCCGCAGCTACCGGTACAAAAAAGCCCTAATCAATCGTATTCAATAAAAAAAAAGGGTGGGGGTTGAATGAGAAAAAAAAAGTTGGTATTAAAGAATGAAGAAAAGCCCCCCTACACCAGCAACCACAGAAACAAGAACCCGACACAAAATTGGAAAAGGGAGAAGAGGTGAGAGTATACGAGTGGACGCATGTCAATTCCTTCACTGCTGGTGAACTTTTTTTTTTCTCCCTCTCATACTCCTCAAATTCCAAAGTCTAGTGAATCTCAATTACTTTTTTTGTTGTTCATAGACGCCTTTCTCTCTCCCGACCCCTATTTCTTATAAAAAGGGGAATTTAAAAGATGCGGAGGAGAAATCTACAGCTGCCCAGCAGTGTTGAAATCACCCAAAGCCTCTTGAACTCTAGTCGACATTGTCTTCTCGCCCTCACGGACCCAGACACGGGGGTCGAAGTACTTCTTGTTGGGCTTGTCGTCACCTGTTTATCCTAGTTAGCTTCTCGATCATACCAAATATACATATAAAAAAAGACGGTGAGAAATTCATACCATCTGGGTTTCCGACTTGTGTCTTGATGTATTCCTGCTTAGTCAAGACATAGTCTCGGATACCGGTCAAGTAAGCCCACTGCAAGTCAGTGTCCAAGTTAACCTTGACGACACCATAGCTGATGGCGTCCGAGAATTCCTTCTTGGTGGATCCGGAACCTCCGTGGAAGACCAAGAACAATGGCTTGTCATCAGAGGAGCCGATCTTCTCCTTGGTGTACTGTTGGTGCTTGGAGAGGAGCTCTGGGTGGAGCTTGACGTTTCCTGGCTTGTAGACACCGTGAACGTTGCCGAAGGCAGCGGCGATGGAGAAGTATGGGGAGATAGGGTTGAGAGCGGAGTAGACGTTGTAGATGTCTTCGGGTTGGGTGTAGAGGGATGCATTGTCGACATCTTCGTTGTTGACACCGTCTTCCTCACCACCGGTGATACCAATTTCCTATTTTTTTTCAAATTGCATTAATATCACATCACATCATATTTGTCAGGTAGATAGTGGATTGAATAGAAATAGCATACCATCTCGAGCCACTGCTTCATTGGAGCAGCACGGGCAAGGTACTTGGCAGTGGTGGCGATGTTCTGGTCATGTGGCTCCTCGGAGAGATCGATCATGTGGGAGGAGAAGAGAGGTTCACCGTGCTCCTTGAAGTACGCCTCGTCGGCATCGAGCATACCGTCGAGCCATGGAAGGAGCTTCTTGGCACAGTGATCGGTGTGGAGAACAACGGGGATGCCGTATGCTGGAGAAATGGCGCGGATGTAGTGGGCGGCAGCGATGGCACCCTGGATGGAAGCGTATTGGTTGACGGGCGAGGAGTTGGAGACACCCTGGATTTTATATGTCAGTTATCATTTCAGTTACGATAAAGAGAATGGAATTGTAAAAAAAAATATACCTTTCCGGCAAAGTAGGCAGCACCACCCTGCGAAGTTTGGAGGATGATTGGGGATTTCTTATCGCGGGCAGCTTCTAGAGCGGCGACAACGGTGGAGGAAGAGGTGACGTTCTATATAGATGTATCACCACCGAATCATTTAGCCACCACCATATCTTACAAACCACCCCAAATCCCAAATCCCAATTGGCCGAGTAAAAAGAGAACTTACGATGGCTGGAATGGCGTATTTGTTCTCTCTGGCATGCTTGAAGAGCTATATATCACCGAGTTGTGTTAGTATATTAAAATTAGTCTGTGGCGGGGTATGTGATTGATGTATGGCGGGGTAGTTTTTTTCGTGGTTCTGGGTCGATAGCGGGGTAATTATGATATAATACGTACAGCGAGGACATCGTCACCAGTGATGACACCGGTCTTGCGAGTGAGAACGTCTTGGGCACCCATGATTGAAGAATTTAGATGAATTCAAAGAACGATTAATTAATTGATGCTGTTGATTGTGGTAGTTGATGTTAGTTGAGTGGTTTCTGTGGGGTAGAATTAATGCAGGTAGATGGCGATGTTGAAGGGAAGAAGAGAAGAGAGAAGGGAAGAGAAGAGAAGAGAAGAGAGGAGAGAGAAAGATATACAGCCAAATATATAAAACAGACCGGCGCAAAAAATAGAAAAAAAAATAAAATAAAATCAATTCCGATCGATATGCCCCGGGATTACAAGATATAATCATAAAAATAGTCTGGATTGATATTCCGAGGCTATCGCGCATCGTCCGGACGGAGCAAGGCAGGGCCGACAGGGCAGTATGCTATAGCTAGGACGGACGGGCAGACAGACAGGACAGGGACCAGACTCCCTTCCTTCCTGATGTGATCCACAATACACCAGCCATATGCAAAATGATTATGGCATATCTGGATGGGATAAGATCAAGAGAGACGCATGTCCGTCCGCGGTCCAATTCTCTTGCCTCCATATGCGTAGCATAGCGAGAATCTTCGGTCCGGATCCGGGGGGTCGGAATTGATAATAAAAGACAAAAGATAGAGACTAACTCACCTGCGGTATTAATTAATACAATACACTATACTTGTACTGTAATTGAAGATACGATACGATGCAACGGAATGGAATGGAATGGAAGTTAATTAACTTTGATGATCGATGATCGATGAGATGCCCTTTATATACTCGAGTTCTTCGAGCAGTGGGATGACCCCCCCGCTTTATATAAACATGGGCAATCAATAAGACCACCGGTGCATTCAGCTACACCTCGACCTCATCCGCTCACTCGGTGCGATTCGACACTTAATCAATTGCAATTGGAGTAGTGCGCATGCTCCGGTCGGTCAATCGGTCGGTCAATCGGTCGGTCGGCTAGCTACGTCAATCGATTAATTTTAATTTTGTTTAGCTAAGAATCGAAGGCTGCCCCCAACCGCAGGTAGCTATTATATCATATCATATCAGACTAGCCAATGCATAGGATTCCTGTCTGTCTGTTCTTGAGTAAGTCTAAACGGCGATATCCTCACTGGTGGGATCATAATTGACCCCTCTCTTTGCTTCTTTCCCGCATTTCTCTCTCTGTCTCTTTTTTTCTCTCTCTCCAAGATTAAAATTTTCTCTCAATGCATGCGCATCTTTCCTTCGGCCTCCTCTCACTATCTTCAAATTCTTACACATCGATTAGCTACTAAGTACTACCTACTTACCTTTGGCAACCCGAAGAATTCTCGCGTATCCTCTAACTCTCGGCTGACCGGTGTAGCAAAGAAGAAGAAGAAAAAAAAAAGAGAGGGAGCGTGAATTAATCGAATCCCTGTCCTGTCCTGTCCTGTCCTGTCCTGTCCTGTCCGTTCAGCGGGGCTCGCTTTCACCCAACTAATTTTTTTCTTTCTTTCTTTTCTTTTCTTTTCTTTTATCTTTTTGAATACGGGTTCGGGAAGTGTGCGAGAGACCGCAAAGCCTTTTTCCATCACGTCACGATATCGATTATTGATATTATGTTATGTTACTACATGTATTCGATGGACGGGCTGGGCAATTTGATAATAATTGATAAAAAATTTAGCTGTCGTGCATGCGTGGTATTTGCCATGATATGATGCAAGATGGTCTCGTTGACAAGACTATGATATGATATGATATGATATGATATTTGATGCCGAATTTGTATATTACGTCTTTAGGAAGATAAGTACCTGCGGGAAGTACTTATATATGCTATGTCGATTCGGATCTGGCATTCCCGTGGATATAGTTATAATCGACTAGAGCTAATGCTATGCACACGTTACAAATATCCCGTCTGCCGTTAATATAATTAATACAGATTGGAGTACCTCTAATACCGATACCCTCTAGTCGTTAAAAAAAAAAAAAAAAAGAGTACTCCATATGTACTTTATATTGGTTTTATATGTACAGTCAGTCATTGATAACCATCAATCGGTATATCAAATATAATAAAGATTAAAATTTTATAACTCCGCCCTCCTCTCATCGCCTCCAAACAAACTTCCCCCACCCCCGCTAACAACGGTACCTTTACTCTCCTGCTGCCCCTGCTGCCCATCATCTTCCTCCCCTTCCTCTCTAACAACCGTTATGGTCCTTCTGACAATCTCATCCACCCCTCTGAATCCAATCGCAATCTGATACTCTCCCAACTCCTTAACCCTGACGGCTCCATCATCTGTCCCCAGACTTATATTTTCAGCCGAAATAACAACTCTGTTGGCATCTTTTAGGGCTGATGCGGAGCAAATGAGTTTTATGGCGTTGACGACGTCGGTTGTTGTGACTGAACCGTGGAGGGAGTTTGTTTGTGGGGTTATTGTTGAGCGGTAGAA
This sequence comes from Orbilia oligospora ATCC 24927, assembly GCF_000225545.1. NCBI lineage: Eukaryota > Fungi > Ascomycota > Orbiliomycetes > Orbiliales > Orbiliaceae > Orbilia > Orbilia oligospora. Next base: position 1,118,208 of record NW_011645561.1, on the reverse strand, counting down.
ACGGACTGTGGAGGGGAGGATTGTGGAGAGGATTTTGATTGATTCGACCGGCTTTTTGGTTTGATAGTCAAAAGAGTTAGTATTATTATTATTTTTTGATATAGAAGCATTGATGATGGTAGATGGTGTAATAAAAGGAAGGAAAAGACGTGAAATCAGTAGGAACAATTGGAGTTATAAAAAAATTAATTTTGATGAAAAATCCACATATCATCGTTCGGATAAGCGTATTTAATTCAAAACCTTCATCATAATAAAAAAAAGTCTTTTCTTTCCCAAGTAACATAATAACGAAGAAGGGGGATATAGATGAACATACCGTCAAAAGCTGGTCTTTAACCACACCATCCCAACTATCAGTCTTCTCCTCCACTTTTTCAACAAGCGGTGTATACCCCGGATCCCGTTCCACAACCGTATGTTTCCCTAGAGATTTCTCTTTCTCAAGAGTTAAATACTCTGCCTCACCGCGTTGATACCAGATCGTACGCATACGGCCGGGAGCCACGATCATTATCGAGCCTAAGTAATCATATCACTGACATGTTAACATCTAAACCCCTTCCCTCATATATATCATCAATTGGATTTCGTTAAATACCTTTAGGACCATATCTAGGTATATCCTTCAAAAATCTAACTTTAATACCAGCGGCCTTCTTCACCAGCTTCTTTTTACCACGGATGAAGGTCGTCGGACCGGGTTTTGATAGGGAGAGGAGACATGAAGAACATATCGATAGATTGGTTCTACATAATGTAGATATTGATGTAGAGGTAGGTCTGAGAAAGGAACTCGCCCGGCTGGCGGAGCCGAGGAGGGTGGTTGCGAAGGTTTGTGGGAAGGACATTTACATTTGAAGGAGGGCTTTTTTGCAATTTGGAGGTTGGGGGGGATTTATAGGCGTTAGTTAATGTTTCGTTGGTTGGAAGGGAAGGTTTTTATCTCTTTTCTTTTCTTTTCTTTTTGGCCGAATCACACGTTGTCAACACAGAAGTTTTTGGAGGGATGTTTAGGTGTGTTATTGGAACACTTCCTCGACGGACTTTGAATTCTTTTAGGTTTGGACGAATAACGGTGGGGAAGAGGGATACTACTATTACTACTATTACTACTATTACTGCTTCTTGTCGGTATCATTCTTCGGGAGGGAAAGGGTGGAATTTCAGTTCATCGAATAGGTTTGGTAGAATGGCAGATAATACATCTTCGGCTTCATTGCCTGGCGGGGAACATGGCACCAGTACTATCGATATATCAACGACGAATACTTCAAATGCAAATGTCAATAATCAAACATCTTTAAAATCTACAAATCCACTGGTATGGATTGATTGTGAGGTATATACCTATCATCTTCTTATCCTTATCTTTCTTCTAAAGTATCTTATCGATATAACTGAGTATATAAAATAAAATACAGATGACAGGCCTCAACCCCCCACAAGACAAACTCCTCCAAATAGCCTGCTACATCACCGACTCCCAACTAACCCTCCTCGAACCCACCGGCTTCGAAGTCGTCATCTCCCGTCCCCAATCCCTCCTCTCCCAGATGGACGACTGGTGTACCACAACCCACACCTCGACCGGTCTAATCCCTCGAGTTCTATCCTCAACCACCACCGTCACGGAAGCTTCAAACCAACTACTTTCTTACATCCAAAAACACGTCCCCGAGAAAAAGACAGCGATAATGTGTGGGAATAGTATTCATTTTGATAAATTGTTTTTGAGTATTGAGATGCCGGAGGTGGTCGAGTGGTTGAATTATAGAGTTGGGGATGTTAGTAGTATCAAGGAATTTGCGAGGAGGTGGTGTGATGAGGAGGTTTTGGAGGGGTTGCCGGTTAAGAAGTATACGCATGAAGCTAGGGAGGATATCTTGGAGAGTATTGAGGAGGCGAGGTATTATAGGAGGGTGCTGTTCAGGGGAGGGGATTTTAAGGTATAAAATCGAGTAATTGGTGGTCATGAATGTCATTATATTTGCATGCTTTGATATTTATATGTTAGATACCCTTTTATGAGTGACAATGGTAATCTTACATCTACAAGATTGAGTAGATTAACTTATGTCTTGGGATCCTTCTTTTTGAAAAAGGATGTCATCTTCATCATTCCCTTCGTATCCACCTTTTCCAACTTCTTCACAGCGGTACTCTTCTTCGCATCCTCTTCTTTCTTCTTCCTCTTTTTCTCTCTCTCAACATCTTCTTTAGTTCTTCCCCCACCTGCCTCTAGATCTTCGAGTCTTCGTTTAGAATGCGACATCGAGAAGTCTAGTGCGGCATTTGCAGCCGCTCGAAGAGCCTTTAGCTCTTCAAAATATGTTTCTAGCGGTTCCTGGGAGTGTACTTTGTTCAGTCTTTCGGAAAGCGAAGTATATATTTCCTGAGGAAGGTAATTCTGGAAGAATTGAAGGGAATGGGAAAGGTGGCAGATATATTGGATTTCTTCCGGCGGGAGGAGATTTTCTTCTATTATTTCCGTTTCTTCTTCCCCCATGGGTGTATCTGTCGTATCTTCAAGGTTTAACTTCGAAGCTTCCCGACGGAGTTGTGACTCTACTCCTTCCGTCACAGGCTCTTGAGCATCTTCATCTTGATCTTCCAGTTCGGTATCGTCTATTACCCCACCGCTCTTGTCGGCAGGATTTATCTCAGACTGTCGTTTCCAAGATGTAGATATCTGAGTAGCAATTGGCTTTGATAATTTCTTAGCAATATGTTTCACCAAACTTGAAGGTAAAGCCTTTGCGACTGCTTCCACGCGGGAGATGAGGAGGGTGTATAGTTTTTCTTGGTTGAGTCGGAACATTTGTTCATTTTCGCCTATTGATACGGTATCACAGATGGAGAGTAAACGGGATTGGAGGATCTGTGAGGATTGTGGGTGGATTGATAGGAGTTTTGACCATTTTGCGGATTCTGGGTGGGATTCGAGGAGGTCGTCGAGGGAGAGGAAGTTACGGGATGTCTTTTGGGAGGAGAGGTGGGAGAGAAGAAGGTAGAGGGGGTCGAAGGGAGTTGTGAGGTATAGATGGGCGTCTTTGATGACGAGGGAGTCTTTTGGATTTTCTTCTTTTGAGGGAGAGGCGTCTTCTGTGGATGCATTTTGATCTGGGAGTGGCAGTGGAGGTGTATCTGGAGCTATGAGCCATGATCTGGGGGCGTGTGGAGGGTTTGAGACTTTGAGGATTTCGTAGATGAATGGTGTAGAAGATGGTGATGTTGATGTTGATGTTGATGAGTCTGATGTTGGGTGGTGGATTAGGTACCGGGTTGGGATTTTGGTATTTGGATGCTTGAAGGTTAGGATTGTATTGGTATCATTTTCGCTGGAATTGGGCAGGATGAATACTCTGGGATTCGAAGCCATGGTTGTATGTACATAAATAAACCCAATTGGTTCGATATCCCGTGATGTTGATGATGTTGATGTCGATGATGTTGGTGATGTTGATGATGCTGGTGATGCTGGTGATGCTGATAGCTACCAGGCACTTTGTTAGCTAAACACGCGTTGTGCTTGTCGGTCAACCAAACGAATAAAATAAATTAATATTGTTCCCAATTCGGATTATTGTTTGTCGCCTCGAAAGGAGTTTCTTCGCTTCGCTTCTTTCCTTCCGCCTCTCCTTCTTCCTCCCGCTTCATCTTCATCATCTTTACCTTCATCTTCATATTCATTAACATCAACCTCTCCTCTCCTTCTCCCTTCAAGTACCGCAGCTGCTACTACTCCACCAAATTCTTACGATTCTTCATCCAAAATTTACCATACATTCATCATATCATATCCAATCCCGTCGTCTTTAAGATAAAAACGTGCTCACGCGGCCAATCCGTCGGTTCTTTTCGCGCCAACAACAGTCGTGGAATTCCCACACACGCACCCTGCCGCAGCCTATCACATCTCATCACATCGGAATTCACACACAATACACATACCGGATTCGGTTTACCGTTTTCCGATACGAACCAAGAAAACTCTCAAGCTTAAAATTTGGTTATGGTTATGGTTATTGGGGAATGGGAATTTGCATGTCGGCATAATATCGCAGTTTAGCTGTTTTGGGAAATTACTTTTTTTTCTCGACTTCATTCCCTGCGATCTTTACTCGCCCGGGTTGATAAATACCTCCCAATAGAGCCCCGCTCAATAGAGTATTTTGGGGTCCTATCAAAATAGGTGGATTACCGACGAATGACCAGAAGTTCGAATACATTTCATTACCATCCAAACTGCCATCATGGCTGGCAATAACGGTATTTTACCTTATTCCCTCCCAATATCAATATCAATATATCCGCTAACACTATACACTAGATGCAATCGCCCAATGGCCTCCAGCGTCTCCCAAGGATGTCCTCCGACTTACTCCTAAAAAGCCACATACAAATCCCATTCACTCCTCCCCTCTCCGTCGCACAACCGCCGTTTCTCCATCTCCGCGATCCCGTCGTCCTCTCCCCATCGACGAAGAAGATGAAGACAGCGATGCCACCACTTCAGATGAAGACGAGGAAGCTTTACAATTACAGCTTAAAGCTATTGAAATGAAACTAAAGCTGAAGCGCCTACAAAAGGAGAAGAAACGGAAAGCATTAGCTGCAGCAGCAAACGCCGATAGCTCGAATCCATTACCTCTACAATCAGGACGGGTAACACCGCCTCCTCCTTCCCGACCCGCCTTTGAACCGGATGTTCAAGTCCCTGTTTCTCCATCACCTCGAAAACGAAATATGGGAATATCAGACGCAAATCCGCCACAATCGCCTTCGAGAGTCTTGCTAGGAATAGATAAGGGCTTAAGAGCCAGGGATATATCGCTAAAACGTGCCCCCGGAATGACAAATCTAATAGCAGAGCCTCCCAGGAAACAGCAGTTTACATCGAGTACTTCGAGTGCTCTACACAACGTCACAAAAGACAATCCATTCGCCCCTAGATCCTCGAGGAACTCCACGATAACTCCAGCCGCCCCCGTGGAACATGTTAAAACTTTCTCGGAGCGAATAGCGGAACAGAGAGCAGGAATAACAGCTAAGGAAGCGAGAGCTAGAGAGAATGAAAAGCTAAGGAGTAAAGGGTGGAGTACCGACAACGGCGACACTGGCACAGCATCATCCACCGTTTCTTCGACCAAAGGGACGGATTCAACCCTTGTACCTTCTCGGACTTCTTCGGTAGCTTCACGTCGTCCTTCTAATTCCCAACAAAACGTTGGCACCCGTCTCCAAACTTCACGTGTAACTTCAACAGCCTCAACGGCTTCCACAGCAGTAGCTACAGAACCTCCCAAACCCATCGGTTCCAGTTCTATTAGTGGTCCTGCAGACCCTACCTCAGCGAGCCAAGAAACCTCTGACTTAGGCTCTGGCTTCGACTCCTTCTCCAGCCTTCACCTATCCCGTCGTTCAGTCCCACATACCACCCTCTCCCGCCACCTCCAGGATAAAGAACTCTTCCAGCTCCCTCGTCTTCTCAAAACCGTGCATTCACCCGAATATGACCCACCAGACGTTCCAGGTGACTGGGTCGTCTTTGGAATCGTTTCTTCCAAATCCGAGCCTCGTGATGTAGCCCGTGAAGGCGGTGGGAAATATATTGTAATGCAACTCACCGACTTGAAATGGGAACTCGATCTATTCTTCTTCGGCTCGACATTTCAAAAGTACTACCGAATACCGGTTGGAACGGTGCTAGCTATCCTAAACCCGAATATAATGAAACCGCGAAATCAAGATAGTGGAAAATTCTCATTAACATTATCGGACATCAATGATGACGCAACGAGTATTTTGGAAATCGGCCATTCGAGGGATTTGGCAGGTTGTAAAGCTAAAAAAAGGGATGGAAAAGATTGTGGAGTTTGGGTTGATAAAAGGAGGACGGAGTATTGTGATTTCCATGTAGAACAGTCGGTGGCGAAAAATAGAGCGGGGAGGATGGAGTTGAGTACTATGGGCAAGCTATATTCGCCTCCTAAGAATAAAGGAGGGATGAGACCGAAGAGAAACTTTTTGAGGGGGGGTAAACAGGAGAGGGACGATGGGTTGTTACCGTTGGGAGGGTCGGGAGTGGTGCCGGATTTACCGGTTAGAGCTGGTGGTGGTGGGGGGAATGTATACGTCTCCGCCGGGTTTTCGACAGCAAGGTTGATTGATGGAGGGGAGAAGACGGGGGATTTGAATTGGCAAAGAGAAAAGGAGGAACGGGTTAGAAGAGTTCTGGCCAGGAGGGAGAAGGAGAGGGAGGTTACGAAGGGATTGTTGGCGGTGGGGAATAATAATACTGGGATGGAATATCTCAAAGCGAATTTGGAAGATGAAGTGAAAGTTGTTACCGGGGGACAAAGAGCGATGGAGAATGCGGGGAAGAGCATTGGGAAGGGACAGACGGTGCAAGAGGTTAGGAGTAAAGCGCTTGAAGAGTTTAGGAAGGGAATGGCGGCGGTTAAGGCTTCTGATGTTACGTTATCGCCGGTGAAAATTAAGAGGAAGGTTGCTGATCGAAAAAGCGGATCACCGGAGCCCGGCCCAGGAAAAGTAGCAGGAACGGATGACGAGAGAGCTATTAAGAGAACTAGGAAGACCGATGAGGGACCTGTTGGGTGGGCGCAGAGGGACGTTAAGAAACATTTAGAGAGGAATGTGGCATTGACGACTAGTGGAGGGTTTAAACAGACACGGTTAGATTTTGGAAGAGCGAGGAGTCGAAGCAGGAGTAGGAGTAAGAGTCCGCCGAAGGCAGTTGGAGTTTCTGATGAAATATTTGAGAGGGAAGCTTCACCGACAAAGAGTAATATGAAACCTGCGGTGGGGCTTGGTGGAAGGCCTAGGAGGGATTCTAAGACTGTCACTTTTGCGCCGACGCCTGATAAGAGGGCTGTGGACGACGATGATAGTGACGATGATCTTGAGATTCTGGGGATGTGAGGGAGAGTCTAGTCTCTCCCACCATCTCACTTTTTTCTGCTTCTTCTTCTTCTTCTTCTAGTTCTGAAAACACTCTGGGTTTTATTACTGCTACTACTATTCTTTTGAAGCGAGAGTATTAGCTTTTTTCACTTCTTGTTTGGCGTTTTTTTTTAGCAAGAGTTTTTATTCTTTCTGTTCTTTCCGGGACATGATGAAGACTTTATGAACCAGCAGGGTAGCGGTTTTATTGTTGGATGTTATTAGTTTTAGCTAGATCACAGCGGTGTCTCCTCTTCTTTTCGGTGTATGGGTGGAATAAGAAAAAAGTATCATTGGTTTCATTATCGCTTTATGCATGATCAATCTACTTCAGTTCTCCATGCCCTTGTATTGCATTATATATATCTAATCTTCATACATATATACCCTTCACATAAAACAAAAGGTGACTTTGTATATAGTCTCGCTGAATTAGAATTCGTAAGAATATAACTACTAGATTGATTTTCTAATATATATATATATATTGAAATTAGAAAATTGATGTATTTTGGTACTTGGGTATACTAAAATATCTATATACATGCCTCCAACGCCGGCTAACTCGTCGTAATATTAATATCTAAACTTACTATACCTCTAAAAACGATGGGGGTTGGTTTTTATTTTGGAACATCTAAGGAAATATTCTTTAAATGCTCTGTTACTAGATCTTCAAGACCTTTTGTGAGACGGTCTTGTACCCATGCTGGTTCACTACCTTCGTAGAGGAGTGGACTGTCTTCGCCTATACGTTATAAAAAAAGAGGTTAGCACCATGAATTTGCAAAAAAAAAAAAAAAAAAAATGAAAAATGAAAATGACATAAAACAGAAAGAAGAATATGAAAGGAATAGTAATACCAATCCAATCCCAAAGCACAAACCCCTCATCATTATCAATATGTTCCCTCAAAATCTCCTCTCCAGGTTTCAACCCTTTCAACTTCTGCGGTTTTACCAACTCACAAGCTCGGATTAATCTTGTAAATTCAACCCATTCGGTGTATTCGTACGCCCTTTTTGGGTCCGTGGCGACTTGTCGCCCCACATCTCTTATTGCGGCCGTCAATGCTGCTAGCAGTTCTTGGAAGGTATAGTCTTCCGGTAGTGGTTTTGGCTTTTCGAGGAGTTCCGGACGGATTGATGGTGATTGTTGTTGTTGGTTGTCTTCGAGTCTTTGTTCTTCGATGTCGGAGTCGTTGAGGGCGAAGGTTGGGATTGGGATTGGGATTGGAGGGCCCCGGTGCGAGGAGAGGGTAGAATCTCGATCTTGGGTTTTTACTTCTTTTAATGTTGGCATTCGAACTAATGGTGGTAATAAACCATTATCACCGGATGAAATAGCTCTAGAACCCCTCCTTGCGATACCACCATTACCACCGCTATGGCTGGTATTAGTAGCCAAACTAGGATTCCTCAATCTTTCTTTCCTCAACCTTTCCTCTTTCCTCCTAGCCTTCCGATTCCTCCACATTTCCTTCAAACTCTTCCTAATCCCTTCCTTCGGTAGAATCGTAAACTCCGCCAACCTCAACGTCGCATTCTGGAAATTTTCAATAACAGTGGATCCCATACTAGATATCAATATCGTGATAGTAGGTACGGACCATATACTCCACAATAAAAAAAAGGCTTTTCCGGCATTACTCCGAGGACTTAGATCGCCGTATCCTATCGTGAGTAATGATACGTAACAAAAGTATAATGCTTGGAAATAGGTTAATCCTTGTGTATCCTTTTCTGCAATCATGAAAATTACGGCGCCTAGGAGCCAGAGAGTTAGAAATGCGACGGTGGAGGAGACTAGTGCTGTCCATTTCTTGAATTTTAAAGTGTGACGTTGGATTCTTCGCATGGCTTCGAAACGGTCACGAGAGGCGCGGAGGAGGATGGGGCGGGATCGACGTTTACTGGTGAAGGCGGTGAAGATTTGTTGGGGGATGTGGCGGAGGCTGCCGGAGTGGCGGAGAGGAATGGTTTCAGATTTTATACTACTATCAGTGGTTCGACGGTGGACGGTGGTGCCGGTGGGGGATATCGGGGATGTAATTGGGGTTTGGAAATGAGCGAGGGATGGGTCGTCGCGGTCGAGTTCTGAGGAGACGGCAACGGCACGGTTTGCGACGTCTCGGCGACGGTTGGTAATATGCCTGGGGAAATAAGTGGTATGTTAGTATCTATATGGGGGATTGTAGTTACTATGGTTTAATGCATTTGAAAAGGACTTACTGCTCGACTACTTGCTTTTCACCAATCTCAATGACGAATCCGTGGATACTGTTAACTACAAGACCAAGCATGATGATACCAACCACAGAGAACGGAAAGACTATCCCCCTCGCAGCATCAGATGTCGCAGCAATATCTAATCAAGTCAGTAATTTTATCTCCCAACTTCTCAAAAGAAAGAACACTTACCTCCAAACCCAACAGTTAACAATGTAACATTACAAAAATATACCGCATCAGAATAACTCCACCCTTCAACCTTGGAAAACACCAACGCCCCAATCCCCATCCACAAGAAAAAGAATATCGTCTGCAACATCAAGTTCTTTTCCGCTCTCGAGGACTCTATATGTGCTGGATAATGTTTCTTCAAAAAACCCGCAATATTAATAAAAAGAATCGAAGCAGAGAAAAGGTATAAACTGGCTGATATCACACCAAACCAGAATGCCTGGGTGTATATCTGCCCCGGACTAACCGGGCGGGCGTAGACATGTAAAGCCGCTAAAATGCTAGAGAGTAGACCAAAGGCAATGAACCAGCAGATTATCGTGAAAGGCATGGCAACAGCATAACGGATACGTCTAGAATAATTGCACATGAGGAAGAAATTTCCTATGAACCCGAATACAAGGGAAGCTGCGTTTATGCCGATTGCCCTATAATATTAAAGGTCAGAAATTGAAGATCTAATAAATGCTAGAGCGTTTTTAAATACCATCTGGGATCTGGAAACGGCAGATCATATCGTTGGTCATAAGGATGGTCCCCTTCGAGCATAAGGTCTGCGCGCCAGGGACTAACCAGTGCAGCTACAGATGTAAGATTCGCCTGTAAACTGTGAGAATGGTTTTCCCCTCTAATGCTGATATCAGGTTTAGACTCTCACCAGCGGCCCTACGGTAGCAGCAATCAACGGGATCCCCTTTGCTGCGAACCACCATTTTCTAAACAAAAAACCATATTAGCGTCTCGTATTCATATGAATTCATGTTTTGAAGTATCGAATTCGATAGGAAACCGGGAAAAAACAACAAAATCAAGTGTTGCACGATATAGAGGCAAACCGACATGGGTGGCTCGTCATGGCGTTGGAATTCTTCTTCATAGTCCTCCAATCCTTCAGCCTCGTCTATATTGTCACTCTGGTGCCCATCGTTATTGCTGATATCTAAAGGTGCGGATTTGCTACTACTTGGTTCACTAGAAGAGTTTTCGGGTGTGCTTTCCGAGCCCAAATTCGGTGTAAGGCTCGGATCTATGGCGACATCGGTATCGGATTCATTCTGACTGCGATGCGAAGCTGAAGACGGCGATGTTTGGCGATATGTACTACTTCTTCTGCCAGCAGCGAAAGCTTCGCCAAGCAGCTGTGTTCGCAGTTGATACATTGAAAACGGTATCGATGGATGGGCCACCGTTCGCCATAAACCAATTTCTTAGGTTTATTATAGCGGCTAAAATGGCAGCATATTGTGGGAATTCGGAATTGACGGATGACAATGCTACCCTGGGCGAGGAGAAGAAGAAGAAGATGGCAAAGGTTGAAGATATATTTTGGCTGAACGAGAAATTCAAGAAATACCACCCCTGGAATCTGGAAAGCTTAAATCAAAATGCTTGATTAGTATACAGACCTGGCCTGGGGGTTATCAATGCCATGGGTAGAGGTCCGCCAAGGACTGGTTCACCACCGCACAGCGATAGGCGACGGCTGCCGACTCCCACATGCACATGGCATGCAATATAACATATATAGAGCGAACTCCCATTCCGGTCATCCTCGGACGATGAGGTTGGGTCCACTGAAGAAGGGCCGAAAGCATGTAGACACCTTGATCAAAAGAATCCATTGTATCCGGAGAAAGTGACAGGTTTGGCCTTTAAAGGCATCGGCCGGGGCGCCACCATGGATTCGAGGTTTTGAGAATCGATAAATCAAGATTAGTGTGAGCAGTGCATGCACGAAATCTCCTGGCGTAATGATTAGCGAAAAGGCAATGACCCCGGCACATGGCGGGCGACTCTGATAGGCTGGTTTATACCTGCTGTGCAACTGCGAATGCATCGAGGATGGCGTCGACAGGTCTCTTGGATCCATAAGTTGTGTGTAATATTGGTTCCGTGCCAAGAGGTCCATTTTGAGGTCCCTGTTCCCGCTCCGGTGGGCCAGCTGACTGAAACGCGTCAGTTGCCCAGGCCCGACAAATGCTATCATGCGGGAAGCCTTCAAGGGAATTTGCATTTTTGAAGTCCTGGGATCCTTATAGGTCGGGTATGGGAATGCGGGGTTTCTTTATAACATCGGACGACACTCAGTTCCAGTTCTTTGTTTGATGCATTCGCTGAGCTGTGCACGATATACCTCAGACTACTAGATAGACCAACCTCACCGACAACACAGCCACATCAGTTAGCTGAGCCGAGCCTCTCGATACCCCCTTACTTACATCTACATAAAGTCGAGCCTTGACGTTGATTTCAATATCGTACCAGATTATATCATTCAATCTGTATCTGTCAGCAGCCTACAACTCGCAGTTCATGATGCCTGGAACCAGCAGGTATCCTGATACGCCTCAACCGGTCATGTACACTCATGTTGTAGAGACACCCCGCTCAGAGCAGGAACCTCTACTGCCAAACTCATACTACGATGTCAACCAGAGTTCCAGCACTCTTAATTCCCAGAGGTTCGATCCTAGCAGGAAGCGTTTACACACACCTGCTGTGCTTTATCCTGTCAGGGTATGTCACAAAATCACATACCCTTGATACGCTATTACACTATATAAGGCATGTTAGGAGTGGTTGACACGATAAATCTAATATGGCATGATACTAGGGAATGATATATCTTTACTACAATCCAATCCTATGGAGGGTCATCCGGGGCAGGATCGTCCCTTGTCTAATTCTATCTCTCTGCGTCACGATCTTCCTCTTCATGCTACTCTACATCCCTCTAGCGGCAATAATGTCCTTCCTAACTGGCCCAATCGCCCTTCTTAACGCCGCTGTCACTATTTTGACACTCGCCGCAAATCTCAATTCCGCACTCTGCGAAGGTTTCTTACTAGAGCAGAGTCTGATAAACATGTTTGATGCGGTTTTGCTCTTAGAACATCACCACGAACTAGTAGAAGAAGGCCAAGAGGTTATTGCGAACGCACCAGATGTTGTAGCTTCGTTGGGTGAATACAAGGTCCCGACGAGTTTAAGACCGCAGTGGAAGGCTATTTTTGAATTTATATTCTTTAGCCCGGTATCCTTCATTCCTATTGGTATGTAACACAGAACCTCCTTAGTGGCGAAACCGCGGGCCTGGTTGACTAATTTTCTTGATAATAGTCGGTCCGTTCATATTCCTTGCTATTCAGGGTAACCGTGCTGGGCCTATCGCACACTATTGGTACTTCCGTCTAAAAGGACTGGACAAGAAGCAGCAAAAGGCGTTTATCAAGAATTATCATTGGTCCTATCTGAAGTATATATATCTACCCTATCACCTTTTATCTAAAAGCCACTCGGTTTCTAAACTAATGCATTATGCTGTATAGCTTCGGGACAATGGCTATCGGCCTACAATTTATCCCCATGCTTTCTATCCTGGTTGCCTTTACAAATGCGATCGGCGCGGCGCTTTGGGCTATTAGACTCGAATACCGTGAAAAGAAACATCGTCAGTTCGTGGCAGCAAACCATCCGCATCGACCAGAGGAGACGCATTATGCACATGGACATCATGGTCACATTGCATAATTAATATTAGAAAATCGTTAAAAGGAAAACTTACCGGACTGGGGTCTATTATACACATATGATTTTTGATATCTCCATACACTTCATGTTTCCGTTCTATCTTTCCAGCATTTGTTCCTGTTTCATCATATGCAGTGCCAAGCAATTCTAGCCTTTGAAGACGTCAATATTTCAGCTCAACTCCTTTGCTCTCTCCTTCTCTCACTTTTAATCCTCTGCTTATTTCCAACCTTTACAACAGGTTTGCGTAAATAACAGATATTTTCGAATTCAGACCCAAATTTTAACTCTATAGACCTCATCATAGTATCAAGTCTCCCATCTTCGTTTCTACCAATATTGGCCAATTCTACCAACAACGATTCCAAACCAAGGGGTATCCAAAATCCAACATAGACAACACGGATTCCAGAATAATAAACCGACAGATCACTATCACAACAATAATGTCACCACTATCCATATTCCGCGCCCCAAACACCCCCTTCCCATCATCTTCCCTCCCACCTCTAACACCCGCAGCCCTTCTAAAAACCTGGTGGGTAACAACCTCCACTTTACCCATGTGGAAATCCGCCAAAAACATCAGAATAACATACACCTCCATCCCATCCACCAAAAACATCGACGACATAATCCACTACAACCCACGTAGTGGTCCTCCAGCCACAAATTCAACTCCAGAGGAAGCTGCAAAGCTGGTGACGAAATCAATTCATGGTGTTGACTACCCGCTTTCTGAGAATGATGGGGATTTGACGTATAAATGGCGAGGGAAAGGGTTGTTGTTCATTGCGACTTCGAGGTGGCAAGTTGTTGGGTATGGTGGGAGGGATGTTAGGACTATTGTTGGTGAAGGTGGGGAAGAGGTATTGGAGGGGGTGGAGTGGGTTGTTACGTACTTTGAGAAGAGCTTGTTTACGCCGGCTGGGGTGGATGTTATGACGGTGGCGAGGGAAGGGGTGGATGGAGAGACATTGGGTGCGATTGGGGAGGGGCTCAAAGGTATTGGGGGAGTACTTGGGGAGCTATGGGATGGGATCTTCGATATTCCCCGGGATTGAGAATATTATAATGGTAATAGCGATGTGGTTTAGATTGCTAGTGGGTGATTTTGATTGCTAGAACTGGGAATTCATGGTTATATATCCGTAATGGGGCGTTAATACAACCACAATGACAAGACTCAGGTATACGTCGATTGGCAGCAAGCTGGATGATTTGAAATGGTGGGCGTTCTTTAATAGTAATATTTTGCTTTCGAGCATTGCTCACGCATGGTCTAATTATACAATTGAATGTATTTCAAAAATTTACTTTATATTTTAAAATTTCTAATCTTAACTATCAAAGCTGAGATATGCTGCTATAAATCACTCCCACCAACCCCCAATTGTGATATACTCCGTCATATTGCCCCAAAACCAGTCCCACCTACCTTGTGCCAGACCCCAGAATCTATCATCCCTCTCCTTATGTGTTTCTTTCCAAATGATCCACTGGACCCATAATAATGATATTCCCGCCAAAATTGGTAATATAAACTTGAAAAGCTCGAATAGTTCGAATTGAATGTCGCCTGTGATTCGCCAAGTTCTCTGCCATAGATCTGTTGCACCGGATCAAAAGTCATGGGGAAGGTGAAGGTAAGACCACTAAGCCGTCGACGACGGCCCGGCCCCTTCGCCTTCGCCATGATTATCAGCGTCAGCCATTGCCGTGTCATTACCAAATGAAGCAAAGCTAGCGCCAGGTCCACTCGGCCTAAGCATATCCATGACATCAACAGACTCCCGTTGCCGCTTTAAACCTCGAGGGGCTCCTTCTCCCTCAGCGGCAGGGTCCTCGGCAGGGGCAGCTTCACCTTCTGCGTCTTCACCGCCGCCAGTTTCTTCACCTTCTGCATCACTAGAGTGTATTTTCCTTCTTGGTTGCGGGCGGAATGTTGCTACGGGTTCGAAACCTGGAGAATCCTCAGGCCAATCAGTCCATTCGGTGCCCGAATAATCGCCACCCTCGCGGAGGTACATTATCGCTGGAGGAGGGACGGCATTATTGCTTTCGCGATAGGAGTTGTGGACTTCATATTGGTAGCTCCGGCTACGCGTACGATGGAAGATATTGACGGTCAGTTATGATGTTATTCACACAATGGGATGATACCGCAAACGTACTAGATTTCGATTGGCCTCTCCGTCAACCACTTTGTGAATAGATATTGGTCGCGTTCGTTGGGTATTTCCAACGGGTTGATGTCCTCCGGAATCCTCGGTTCGATGAATTCTCTGCTCAAACCTTCTCCTTCTTCCGCTGATTCGTCGTGGTCCTCGCCCACTTTGCCCGCTGAGCGGCCCACTCGGCTGATCCCAAGCTGTTGGATTGATAGCTTTGTGACTCTTCTCAGAAGGATTGTAGCGACTAGTTGATACCATTCTTTCGCAGCATCTTCCCGGGAGCCGTATCCTAGAAGATTATCTGAAACAAGATCGTTACTCAATGAGAGGACCCATAGAACTTCAAATATTCTAGATTCGGAGAAAGCTGTGTTAGAAGCATGTTGACAGGGTATTTGAGCAGCATTTAACCATACTCATCAATTCGCCTATCCAAACCCGCCCATACTGTTGTTGAGTCGATAACCCAATATCTCACGTTCTCATCATCACTTTCAGTTGTATCCGGCAGCCGACCATCGCCCATACCAGATTTATGAACCGGGATAAGGATATCATGCTGGTGAGAGGGAATACCAGCGTCATCCAGCGCTTTTGCGAATGTTTCCTTAATCCATTCTTCTAATCGATAATTGACTACCACTGGGAGAACAATCTGGAAACGGTCGACCAGCTCATTGATATCCTTGGAGTAAGCAATTCTTCGGATACGACGAGTGAGATATCCTTTCACTAAGCTCAAAGTCAGTTTGCATGGTTTATATATCAGAGATAAACCCATCGGACGGTAAGCAAAAACTAACAATGTGATTTCCACCCCGATTCATACGCCCGATTGTAACTCCGTCGTGGTCCAAGTACAGATGCTTCGATTGCTGGGTCAGATTCTAGAACAGAACAAAACTTTTGAAACAAGTTTTCGTTATAGTCATCGATCGCATCTGTAAATGATTTTGGTGTGAAACTCGAATTCCAATTGTACTGTGGGAGCATGTCATAGGACTCCACGTCGTAAGTTGTCGAGGCGAGGGTGTTATAATCTACTATCATCTTCTTTTCCTGTTCGAAGCGGAAGAGGGCACAGTGGCGGGCGTGCATTTCCAATGACCCGAGGCCGCGTTTTCCTGTACCGTATCGGATTAGAACTTAGCTTTAGATAGTAAATACATGGCCCTAGAGCATTCAACTTACCATGTGGCGCACCAACGCCGGAGCGATAGGTGTCTATTGAGCTAAACTGTCCCTTAGGCAGCTTCATCTTGTCTCCGGTATCAGGATCTACCCAATCAAATAGGTAGTAGTTCGCATGATTGTAGGTGTTTTGGTCCTCAGGATCACTATAAAAGCCATCTTCATCGTCGTAATCCTCCGGTGCGCTGACTTCGGTTCTACCAATGTAAAATCGATGGACCATATCTTCACCCGCTGCGAATACCCTTCTCACAGCCTGGATACCGGAAACTATGTCCGGAGTTTCAGGAGCCTCATGGCGGTACCAATATCTGTGCGACCCACCCAAGTCACCAACAGCTTGGTCGATGAAAGGGTGAGTCACCCGACGTTTTGAGAAGTCGATCTCAACCATCTGACAGAATTCTGGGAGAATCCGCACACCGAAGCCGCGCTGGGCGTACTTTAGCAATCGTGATTCTTGTGTTTCTCGTCGCTCATTCAAGTGGTGTCCGTGTATCATGTCTAGTGTGAAGATAGCATAACCCGTCTCAAGGGCTCTGGCGCATCTTGGGAGAAGCAAGACATTATCCCCTGTATACCCGATGGCAACTTGGTCCAGATCGAAGTTCAGCAAAACCGCGGCAGGGTTTTTGATCATTTTCATGATTATTTGGACCCGACGGTGCGGGAAAGTCCCGATCAGAGTGACAGTTCGGGCATTTTTTATCATCACAAAGTCCTCGTCGGGCTTCAGGTTCTTTTTCCAAATGTTGGCAATATGCTTTATCTTCTCGTTCGCCTGCGCTGGATTCAAGCCGTAGATGTACATATCGATGTCATTTGACTTGAATTTTTCATCCATGCTCTCATCCACGCATAGGAGAGTGCTAAGAGGCATACCTCCTGCAACCAAGACGTTGCTCCAGTCGAGGCCATCTAGAGCTCCGCCCATGAGCCTGTCAAATGTTTTCTTGAAAGCAGCTGTGGACGGTTGGATCTTGATTGTTCGAGTACGTTTTTGGTCAAGGTATTGTAATCCGGATGTGGGTGCGATTTTTCTCGTGATCTCACGATAGATCGGCTCGCCGGCTTCATTCTCAACGAGTTTAGAAGAGTGCCCGAAGACAATATCAGCGTCATCAAGATTTAGGAGTCCCCAGTCCGATCCATCCGCACGAACAAAATACTCATTCTAACATCAACCCATAAACTGTCAGTAAACGCAGAATACCCGGGGATATACAGTTGATAACATTGAATGACTTGCATACTTTTAAGATCCAAATATCCCGCTTGCTATCATCTTTTAACTTATCCCATCCTTTCTGCTCCGAGAACCTCAGCATTGAAGTGTAATGCAATTTCGGGCTATCTATCATAGCACCCAGTAGACTCTCGGGACAATGCTTCATCACAGTCTCAAAATTCGACGGCGAGGGATCTTCCCTCAACGAATTTATCATACTATTCATAGCAATTGTCGTAAGTGGAGGAATAGTACCAGCTTTCTGGGAGTTCGTTAGAAGCTCGGCCAGTTTGGAACGGTAGAGTTCAGCGGATTTGATATGCGTTTCGATATGCTTAATGCACAAATCCGAAAGATCGTAGTTGGTGGAATTGATGTCTTCTCGCGCGTATTGCGCGCTGGGGACGTAGTCCATCATGATAGGACGAACAGGTCGGTGTCTAGTCATTTTTTCTAAGACTGAGAAATTGGTAGCTACAATGCTATGTGATTTCCGACTAGTAAATTAAATTGTTGAGAGGATCGTAAGCTTCGAAACCTATCTTGCGTTGGGAGTTGGTACGGTGAAGGTGAAGGTGAAGTTGAATTGAAGTTAAAGTTGAGCAGCAACAAATATTTGGCCACCCCAAAAGCTTCAGTTACAGAGGGGCAGACGCGCAACCACGAAGATACGTTCCAAGCTAGCTAGCTTACCAGCAACTCGTGTTTAACTTGAAACCTGTCAGCATACGCGCATCTGCACGAAGTTTATGCCGAAGGCGGGGTGTGGTCGCATGCCAAGGACTGGAGAACCAAAAGTGCACGCAGAAGGTCCCAAGACATTTCGAGCTAGAGCGTAGCATGTTTGAACTTGAACTAATAAACCTGTTTGGTTTCCTGTTAAAGTTGTTAGACTTACCGTTACCAGTTTAAGTATCGGTGAAGGCCGTTGCCCAACTTAAGGACGAGGACCGCTTCGCCAGTCTCAGGTTCGCAGGGATGGAAGATCGAATGACACACGCAACGCAAACATTGTTGTAAATTGATATCCAGAAAACTCGGAGTGATATCAAGGACATGAAGCACAAGTGCTGATTCAAGTACTTTCTTAAGGAGTTATGTGAGTATGGAAAATGTAGTTATTTTTTTGGAGATATTTTTGAATTGTTATGATATATATGTACAAAGAGGAGCCCTCCGCAATCAAAATCAGAAACAGTAACCGAAGCAAGCATAAGACCAAGCCGTGAGGCTAAGTCTGAGCGAAGTCTCTCTGCACTGGGTATATCAGGATAAAGAAATAAAAAAATAACACCAAGAAGTATGCCTTTCCGACTTCGATTCGACAATATTGACCCCACCATCTATGTTACCCCCCAGCATCAAATCCGTTTGTTGAAGAAAAAAAAAAATCCTCCATTTCCTTTTCAGGTCGCTATAATCTTGAGAGATTTTGTCCCGAGTGAAAAGAGTATTTCCAGCCTAACTAGCTTCTGCCAACTACTAAGCGCAGACCGTTTAATAGGGCTTTGGGTAGCACTATACAGAGAACTCAGGTTAATGTTATAAAAAAAGGAATTATTAGGCCTTCGGTTCAAATTTACCTGGGAGTAGTAGGCGTTGACGTAGGTACAAATAGCGTTGTTAGCGCACGTTCCGCAACCGGTGTATTGAACACCACCACTATTGAATAGTTTCAGTCAGTAAATCTCCTTTCTGGTGCCGTCAACCGGATATCTTGCTCTTACCATTGGGAGTAGAGTGGTCTGAGGGTAGAACAGTCTGCTGCGATAGTGGAGGTAGTCAAGGCAGCGATGGCGAGAGCAATGGTGAACTTCATTTTGATGGTTGGTATTAACTCGAAGGCTGAGGACTTAAATCTAAGAAAGATGAGGTTCGAAGAGCGAATGCGGATTTTATGAGATTTGTAAACGAATGGTTCGAGGGTAGACCGGAGCTACTTGAGGATTTATATTGAAGATTAAGTCGAAAGGGACTGTTTTGATTTGCTTGCTTGAGATGATGATCGAATGATAGTGGGGAGAGATTGAATCCGAGAAGGCATCACCACCTTCTTATATATCTCAGACCTGTCTGGGGAAGCATACTAATATCCTACTTATTAGAACATGTTATAGGAATTAATCTATTTTGGGGGACTCCCTGAATTCCTCCCCGTAGATTGATAGATAGTTAGACCATAATTCCAGCGTAAAAATGAAAAGACCTAGTTTACCATGTCGATAAAGGCCGCTGTGCTAGCTAAGCTCATGCATGGTCAACCCGGACAATTGGGGAAGAAGCTGGGGTTAGCCTCCACGGGTAAAATCAACAGGAAAGAAAAAAGAGATTGCGGCCAAAATCCCCAATCTTGACAATTTTTTTTCCCAGTGAACCCTCTGGTCAATCCAGGGCCGTCCATTAACCACCAGGTGGTGCGTGCTGCGTTGGGGTGGTGGTTTGGACCAGGTATGAAACACAGCCGTTCGCTAGACTGGCCAGCGCAATGACAGTCTTGGGACCCAGTTCCTTGCATCTGCAGTCGAATTTATCCATTTGGCAAATTTATGCGGGCCAAGTCCCTCACGTATATTGGAGCGAAACACTCTCGCGGAATTTGTTTTCTTGTTTCTCATACCGAAAAAGAGTTATCGCGACCGTATTTCTGCAATTCCATGAATTTGGGATTCATGAAACATTAAGATACGAGAGTTGATGCTGCAGTTTGCCACTGGCCACGGCTAGCTTGTCAGTGTTTCAAGTGCTTCTAGAAGGGTTTCCGCCTCTGTCTGTGCATTATCTCGTCACAATCATAATACTCCCTTGAAATACATAAAGTTTTTCCCTGGGGTTGTATTTCGCTGCTGAGGGCAGAGATATCACTGTCACAACCTCTCAATTGGCTGGCTATTCTGAGTGATCAACATCCTCCACTGCCATATTTTGATTCTGAAATCAACTGAAAAGTATTTTTCCAAGTCCCGTGAACGACGCTCAGGCCGTGAGTTGCTTTCGAAATTTCTCATGTCATGTCTTTGTCAGAACAATTTAAAACTTCCAGTTGCTCATGTTTCTCATTTCTGTTCCTGAAAATCCGATAGTGGAACCGAGTTAATACTGCTGACATCATGGTACTGGGCAGTTGAAATAGATTAAAAAATATGTATACTCTGACTGAAGTATAGCTTACCGTGCTTTTCGAGCTCGTATCTCAGTCTGTACACGTTTTGGGCTAGTTTTTTGTATAACGACCGGGGTGTCGGCATATAACATACTCCGTATAACGATGCTAAACGGTGCTGGGTCATAGCGAGGCGCTTCGCAGTCCAAAGTTGCGTACGATTACTCGACATATTATGCGTAAGGACATCTGGACATACATAGACGCAAGCACTGGATGTCCCCTTTTCGTTCAATACGGGCTGTGCCCCGTTCGCGAAAATAATAAACCTATAGGCCTAAAGTATGTAATGTAGGTATGTCCACAGCGCACAAGGGCCGGAATTCGGCCATCTGGCAAAAGTCGAGCATATACGTACGTAGACTAGTTTGCACGGCTGAGGCACGGACTATACTGGATCGAAAACTTGTCGATATAATTACCCCATTTTCAGAGCATGCTGCTAACGCCACTGCGATGTGGAGACATAGCTTAAAAGTTAAACTGAGCACAGGGCGCCTGCCAGTACCTCCTCTGTGTGAGGGAGGGAGTTTTTGGTGCCTGCAACTTATGCATACGGCATGGTTCCGGAATGACCGGGTTGCGGTTCCTGCTTCCAAGTCGCCAATGCTGGTAGCAGCTGCAGGAGACGAGACCATAATATGCGGATTGGGGGTATAGTATGACCGTACTTTTGAGTCCTTTAGCTCTTAGTATCCCAAGCCTGGTCATTAGTTTCCAAATTTTCACTCAAAGCCCAAGAGGGTCGGCGGAATCTTACTTCATTGTAAACAGGCTGTTTGGCTTCTCAAACGACCCCAAATTCCCTTCGCCAAAGCGAAATTGCCCTCCAAACTCCTTCATCTTTTTTTATTTTATTTTATTATTTTCTCTTTTGAACTTTCTTACCCACCCCACCAGTCGCCACCAATTGCAATTGCGAGTCGAACTGCAAGTGCAGTGCAGCAGGTGCATCAAGTGCAGCTCATCTCTCAGATCATCGACCGTGTACAGGTTCAGAAGTCCCCACTTCGAATCAATCACATCCACAATGGCTGCCCATGCGGAGAATGTTACATTCAGACAGTGCGCCCATCTTGCGACACCGGACCATGTCACTGCTGATTTCTGTTTGATACCTGTGCGTCCGCGTCCTTCCCCGCAGAGAAACACCGCAATGAGCTGGAGCTCAAGAGCCCCCAACTTGGCGGGCGTGCACAGACCACTTCCCCTTAAGGCCTTAAGGTCTTTCCCAACGTTAACATCAACACATTCGAATGTTCACCCCCATGCATCCTCGGAGGAACTACCTTGTCTTCACAGCCCGTGATGACCATCTGACCTTACAATCTATGTCAATCAAATACAATTTTACGTTGTTGTTATCATATGGAATCACTAACATATAGCTAACCCTTTTTTTTATTCCTTTGTTTTTTTTGTTTTTTTCGGTCAATAGATAGGAACTCCAACCGCCTCTGTATCGCAGCATATCGCCAACATCCAAAAAATGATTGCGGCAAGTGGAATCAAGTATTCTATGCACTCGGCCGGCACCACACTGGAAGGATCATGGGAAGAAGGTACGTAACTATACCCGTTCGATGATAGTTTGCTTCCGCTACTTCCCGTGCCTATGTATGTGTATTCTGCCTTTTCTCAATCGTTCCGCCTCGTCAGCTTGTATACGTCAACAATCCTGTCCTCAATCTTGTGAAATTCTCCGAGATTCGAATAAATCTAAAGGTTTAGATGTCTTGACTTGAAACTGTTAAGCTTGGCTTTATCCATTATATCAGGATTACCAGGGAAAACTGTTAAAAGTACAGTGTATTGACGTTTTGCGTTAACATCTTTGTCCTTGTCAATCATCCATGGCCTATCATTCTCCCCATGTACCTGCTATCTCATCCTAAACAGTACTCGATTGATCTATTATTCAATCGATCTGTTTGGGTCCAGATACCAAAGTTCTTTCTGTCCTAATGCAGGAAGAACCGGGTTTATACTGTTTTTACCGGGTTTTGGCCTTTTTAACCGTGGGCCGGTGGTCTGACATCCCAAGGATACTCGACCACCTCGAGATCTCAACCCAAGGCCCTGCCTTTGATCGCATTCAACCTTTCCCCATTCGGAACACATCCCTCTCCTGTCGATGCATGAGGCCAACAACCATTTATTCTCCGCGACTACTATGTATCTCTGCTAACTCACCCATGTAGTCACCAAGGTTATGGGACAGGCACATACCTTACTGCATAACCAGGGCGTCGTTCGAATGTGAGTGTAACACGCTCCTTCCAAATCTGTGTTACTTCAGATAGACCCCTTCTATCTTAAGCGTTTGCTTTCCTGGGATACTGCATGTTAAGGGCTGTCCTGGAAGTTACGTGCATACTACATTTGCCCTGATCATCAGGAACGTTCGAAAGTCGATCGAAACCGGCGCTTGAGGCAAGGTACATCCTAAGCAATTATCTTAGCTATGCCTAATTTTATGGAAATGCGGATTAATTGTCTTCATGGTAGTCCCTGAAGCTCCAGGGCTGACGTTCCATCATCAAGGAATCGAGAACCCTTCTAGAACATCTAATCCAATATATCCCTCTACGTGGTAGAGCTCAACATACTACCAAACTCTAAAACTTTGAAGCCTTGAGATGGTCCCTGCTAACCCCTCACCACTTCGGCACAGACAAACCGATATTCGCATTGGATCTAGGTAAGTTCGAAAATTTCTCAAAAACTTCAACGGATCATCCCGTGTCTTGGCCCCCAGCTCTCTTTTCCGAATAGCAATCATTTTACTATCCGTCTCTTTTTTTTCTCAATTCATTTTACCTCTTACCCCATGCTCGAGTTCCGAATATCCCGTTCTATTTCTGATAGAACAGGCCTGGAAACTCTGAATCAATCATTAACCCCTCCTGCTCCTGCAAACCGGATCCCTTCCGGCCTTCCGCGCGTCCTGAAAATATCTCGAGAAGCCATTGTTATATTTCCATATGATCAAAATGTGCGTCTCTGGCTTAGCAAACAAGACGTATCATATCATGATCACAAGGCCATTTGGCCGGCTTTCTCAGTATATACGCATATTCGCAGTTCGTACTCGATACGAAGAACTGCAATATGCATCAGATACAACTGCAAGGCTTTCGTGTCATCCTGATATGATCTAGCAGCTTTGATATGATCCACGTTGCATACATACATATCAACGACCCACTGTGCCTCATCTCTACTTCAGAACCCAGTCGAAATATTTCTATACAGACAAACTATCGGCGCCCGGAACATCTTTTGGACCGTAGCTGCATGCGATCATCATCATATAATCTCTTTTTTGATGTTGATTTACAATCCAAGAAAGTAGCTCTGCCTTGTCGTTTATATCACTCGTTTACTCTATCCTTTCTCGACTACGCTCTCCTGCATGCACGGACAACCCCCCCTCTAAAACATTTTACAAGACAAAGTCTCCACTTTCGACCCACTTCCCCCAAGAAAATACATAAACCCCCAAATATTAACGTTTCAGAAAAACAAAGGAGGGTTCGAACGTTCCCGCGGAACGCAAAACTTGCATACTACCTATCGACCCACTTTTTTTTTACTTTCAACCAATCACCTTCTCTTCCCCAGAACTTCATAGCAGACCCACTGACTTGTTTTTATAATTTTTTTTTAAACAGAACGGATAAAGTCCAATCAATCGAGGATAAGGTACGTTTAGCTAAAAGTTTCCCCTCATAATAGGCCCCATTCCCGTATCCCGCACCTTGGTTGAGTTAGCGCTATAGCCTCAAAGCACCGATCTATTTCCCCTTTCTCGTGTGACGTGCATAACCACAGGCAAGCAAGCGCTCAGTCGCATTTTTTGTGTGATTTTTTTTGGTCAAAACTATCGATCAAAAGCTTTGACTTCAAAAACCGGTGTCATAAACTTTTCCTGTACCTGAACATTAATGAATCTTGTATACCGGTCTCCACACATTGACACAAGGCGTTCTCATGTCTGACCCTTTGCCTCCCCCCCTCCCCCCCTCTCCCCACAGCAGACACATCACAAGTATACTTTGCACATACACAATACATATCTTTCCCTTCTCCACATTCGCCACCTCTCACCCCATTCGCAGCAGCCCGAAGTTCATAACCGGGGAATGCAATGTGGAGCTCCAAAGCTACGGCACGGCTGTCTTTTCCACATAAAATACACATCCAATAAACCCCAAAGTCCCCACCTCAAATTGCAATCTAACCTCACTTTTTGTTTTAAACTTTTATATATATGCATAACCAAGGGTTTTACCTCTACATTATTGCATATGACCTCTGTGATCCATCCCTGGTTGACTAACTTAAAAACCCCCCCTTTTTTTTTATTCAATATAGGTCTCTAAAGTGGAGCAAATCCTCAAAGCTGATGCTGCGGCAAATCCTGCTACCGAAGAGTAACGTCGACATCACGAGACGATATCATATGCATATGGTGTACGGAGTACATACATAACATCGCACGAACCGTTTGATTCTAAGTGGGATCAATCGGTCAGTCCTACCTAAACTGGTCATATAGACCGGGTTAGTGGGACTGCGGTGATAGTGGTGGTGGTGTATACTGGATGCATTAGACCCGTTAACGTTATTCTATAACTCTCTGCGGCAAGAGAGTGGCGGAGGAGGAAAGTTACTTTGCATTGCATAACAGTTATAGAATCAAATCATAGAAACATCTCTGCTTTATTTTGTTCCCCAACCGAAACTGCTTTAAACTTTGTTCCACCTTGATTTCCACATAAGTCTATAGTAGCTACGGCGGTAATGCATCTACTTCATAAAAGACAGCCACTTTTAGGGGGATATACATGCATGTATTACAATAACAAAAAAAAACAAGAGAAAAAAAAACAAATCAAAGGTAGGAATAATAAGAATAATAAGAATAATAATAGTAGAATCAACAAAATCCATTAAACGCCATCATGAATTTTCTTCGCCCTATCAGATATCACTGCTACACTATCGCGTGATCGCAAGTTCGTATTCAACAGTTTACATCCTAACAGTGGACCAAATTAGTACTCATCACACTTCTCATCACATCTAACAAATAGGAGAGGAAATAGGAAGCTAACCTTTCAACCGGTGACAATCCCAACAGCTTCATAGCATTCGACAATACCGTCCTAGCACTTTCAAACAACGCCATCCTAGCCCTCGCAACAGATTCCTCACTACCAACGACCTTAACAACCTCATAACTCGAACTCAAGATCTGTGTCATCTTGAAGAGATAGTTGACAATTGTTGTCGGCTCATTAGTCTTCAACGTATTAGTAATGACATCGGGGAACTGAGCCAACGTCCTGAGCAACATAATTGCCTGGGGCTCAGTAATAAGTGTCAAGTCCGCGGTATGGATAAGTGGCATTGGGATGTTGGCTTTCCTGAGGATAGAGCACAACCTAGCATGGGCGTATTGTAGGTAAGGACCGGTATCACCTTCGAACGATGTCATCCTCTTGATGTCGAATGGGTAATTATTGATCCTCTTGCCCGTCATGTCCTGAATCATGATAGCGGATTTGCCAATGGTATCTGCAACCTCCTCGGGATTTTCAACTTGTTTGTATTTTTCCTCGTTCTTCTTCATGACTTCGTGCATTGCCTCACCGACTTCATCGAGGATGCTGTCCAAGAAAACAACCTCACCAGACCTGGTCTTCATACCGGCAACAAGTCCGAAGTTGATATGTACGCACTTGGAGACGAAGTCCTGGCCCATTAGTTTCAAGATTGCGAATAATTGTTGCAAATGCAAATCCTGTTGACTGGAAACAACGTAAATCATTGTGTCAAACTTGTAGTTTTCGTATCGCTCCATAGCGGCACCGATATCTCGAGTCAAGTAAAGCGTAGTACCGTCCTTCTTCTGGATAATAGCCTTTCCGAGTTTCTTGTACCCATGCTTTACGAAATCGACGATCTTAGCACCCTCAGAGTTCTCAGAGATTCCCTTATCCTCCATGATCTGCGAGGCCTTAGCCATTGTGTCGGCGCCGACCTGGGATTCTCCGGAGTAGATGTCGAATTTGATGTTCAACCTGGCATAGACCTTTTCACATTTTATGATGGAGAGGTCCCTGAACCTCTTCCATAGGGCAAGAGCGCTAGGTTCGCCATCCTCCATCTTTTTGAAGTAGGCCCTGGCCTTATCGTTCATGCTCTCGCCTTCAAGGGTTTCTCCAGCCTTGATCTTCTCTTCTTCAGCCTTTGCCTTAGTATTCGCCGTGACATAAAGCTCGAATAAGTGTTGAATAGGATCATCATTCAGTTTCTCCTCGCTACCCGATTCCTCAAACTCGACAGCCAGTAAACCGAACTGTTTACCCCAATCACCGAGATAGTTCATCTTGATGACATCCCAATCGCAGAATTCGTACAGATTCGACAAGAAAGCACCAATGATTGTAGACCTGAGATGACCAGCATGGAAAGGCTTGGCAATATTGACGGAAGAGAACTCGATGAGGGCTTTCTTTCCGGCACCAGAGTGATTGGCACCATACCTAGTTGCCTTTGAGAGGATGCTTGGGATGGTGAGTCGTGCGAGAGTCTTAGGATTGAAGAAGAATTTGATGAATTGGTTATCAGCCTCCGGAGCAAGGATGTACTGGTTCTCTGGGAACTGTATATCAACGATATAGTTAGTTAGTTATATCTGATCTTTCGTACTTGAAGTTTTCCCCGGTTATCACCAGCTAACCTTAGAAACCCAATCAGCTGCCAAAGCCTTGGGATCTCCCTTGATCCTCAACCTAGGCACCGCCATGATCAGATCGCCCTTCTCCATTTGCTGTGTCCATTCCAAAGCCGGATACACTATGTCCCTGCTGACACCAGTGATCTTATGCATTTCCTCGGCAATATAAGACCGGAAGATGTCGATTGGGTTTGTAGTGACGCTCGCCGCCTCATAGGTCGGCAGAGGGTCCGTGATGCCCAGTTCGTTAAGCATTGCTTGAACATCCTCGATCGAGCCTATTGAAGGGGCCACTGTGGCTGCCATTGTGGAGTATTTGTGAGATGTGCTGGTAATAGTTGGTAATAGAGGGTCTGAGGTGATGATGGTGGTAGGTATCGTGAGAGAATTTGGTCGTCGTAGTGGACGTGTTGGTGGGGTGAAGTGTGATAGTTTGTGCGATAGATGGCGGGGTGTGTTGGAGGGGTGTTGGCGCAGAGTGTGACTCAGGAAAAGTCTGGATTTGAATGCCCCGAACTTCTGCTGCTGGGAAATACAGTGAGTAAGGCCAAGTACTCGATTTGAGATTGGTGCTCGTAGTGTCATGTACTGGATTGCTTGAACAGAACTGGTTTTAGATATTGACATACGGGTACGAAGTTTAGAGTTTTGAGAGTCGGTATAATGACATTAATGCGCAATGCAGAGCTCTTTTCTCTTTTTTTAAAAAAAAAATTCAAACGATTCGGAGTCAACTCGCCCCACCCTCACTGATTGGGACCCAGGTCCGATATGCTACACAGTTCTCAACACGGATAGCACTTCAACTTAACTAATTGGTATTATAACAGGCTTAGCTTTAATTGAATCCGCTATTTTGAAATGTAGGATTTTTCTCCAAATTACAAATCTCCGCAAATTTACCAGAAATATAGAAACAAGAAAATTGAAAGTATCTACCTATCTTGCCTGCGTATATTCTCGTTCAAGACGAGGGCAGATCTGTATATAAATGATCAGTACCTACGAACTCGAAAGGAACCCAAGTGTAGAGGAGCACAAGCTAGTTAAGGCATGATCTATAAATGCTGGGAGGTCTCACAAATATCTTTCCATCTTACTCACCTGGTATACGTAACCTAGCTATATTGTTTTTCATGCCCTCGTGGCTATTCTGTATACATTATATATAGTATACATGCATACCTATCTCGTAAAAAGTAACACCTCCAGAACAACCAATATCTAATACTCTGAAAAATTAATAGTTCGCTGTTGCTTTAATCGCGTGTGAAGTTCCCTTGCGTATGCTACCGAAATATCTCGGAAGCACTTCCCATCGGGGTCTGATAACTTGCCAAATACCTCAATGAAGTTCTGTGGAATAGAATCGTCACCGAGATTACTATACCCCCTGGTTATCTCATCGACGAGGTTATTCATGGCACTGGGGCTTATCGAGGCTCCTGACTTATATAACTCGTTCAACTGGGTAACAATACTCTCAGCGTCTTCAGCATTAAGCTGGGTTCCAGTGCTTCCGACTCTTATTTCTTTTAAGCTCTGCTCCATAAATTTACAATAATCTCTCCCTGCACCCTTTATCTGTAGAAAATCAAATGTTTGCATGATATCCTTCAGGGCCTGTGCAGTTTCTTTCGAAAAGGGTTGCTTCCCATGCATATTATAAGCGTAGTAGGTTTCTACGGGTACCCTATACAGCCAATTAAGGACCGTAATCATATTGTCCTTGGTAATTTCGGGTAGTGTGATGCGCCTTTCTTGGGATTCTTTTAGTCCAGAACGGAGAGCTGCTTTGAAAAACTCTGATTGAGATGCTAGCGTATATTCATGCGCTTCGATTTCGAATTCGCTATCCCCAATAGCCAGTATGACATCTGGCTTGGAATAGAGGTAAATTGGCATTCAAGAAACATAACCAATGTCAATTCTAACTTCACAAGCAATAGAAAGTACAAGAATTAACACGCCTCAGCCCACGATACCAAATGAATAAGATTTTTGGACGAGGAATTCGAATTCTTACTCTTTGAAAGCCATAATACTTGTAACTGTCTTTATTTCCCTAGCCGCCGCTCTCATTTTGTTTTGCCTCCCCCGCCAGTCTTCCATTTCTTTAATTTACTGTGACTGTATACAAGGAAATAGTATTCAGATCGTTGAGAGGCTTAGGGGCAACAGATTAAATGGGGTTTTGTTCGGAAAATAAAGCCTTGTAAATTTGCAAATGTACCGGTGCTTAGCTGGTAGTATGACCTGGGAAGAATTAGAGCTAGAATAAATCAGCCTTGCGATTGGGTTATAAGCAAAGCTAGGTATACGATATCCCAATATACTTAAGTATATAATGAATAGTCTTAATATTGTAGCCACCATAAGGTAAGTAGAGCACTGGTGTAAATTTGCTGAATAAAAGTAGGGCCAATCCGCCAAACCCACTAAACTTATAAACCCACCAACTGGAATTCCATCCGATTCCATATGACGTACTTGTCATCGAATTAATTAACTAAAACATGCCCCCTTACAAAAAACTACAATCCAGATTGCAGGCAGCATTTCCCAGCCACGTCTGATCTGCACGAAAGCGGCGCAGATGCATCGCCAAAT
The DNA here is from genome assembly GCF_000225545.1 of Orbilia oligospora ATCC 24927. Taxonomy (NCBI): domain Eukaryota; kingdom Fungi; phylum Ascomycota; class Orbiliomycetes; order Orbiliales; family Orbiliaceae; genus Orbilia; species Orbilia oligospora. The sequence goes on along the minus strand of NW_011645561.1, from coordinate 1,088,138 downwards.
TACCACACTACCAACACTTCATGATCGTGATCAGGCATGCTGGGATAAGAATGCACTGGTATCGGGTATTGTTGAACGATATATTATATATCACCGGCTCCGTTTATATCCTCAAGGCTTTCATTTTTACAAATTAAGTTAACACGGGTATGTATCGAGAAGCAAAAATATTGCTGACTTTTGGATCACGGGATTAAAACTAACTTCCTAAACTCGAAACCTCTCAAAAATAAACCTACATTACCTAGTAAAAGATATGATCAAACACCAGTACCTACATTTCCAATTAAGATGCTTTCTAAGTCCATATTTCCTAACTTAGGTAGCTAATAGCCATACGTAGATAGGTGTTACTAGGAATGCTTGGGCAAAAGATTCGGTGACCCAAAAAAAGATTTGAGGGATTTCATTTCTCAAGACGAAAGGAGATTGACAATTCTGGTTTACGAGATAAAGATTGACCTATCTCAAGCTTGTAACCCGTGGTTGGTACTAAGCAATGCATGCGCATGTTCTAGCTTGGAGCCATTGCATCCTTGAAAACTTCCACGAATTTTAATAATTTAAGCAACCATGCATAGCTCTCAATTTATAAATCCAACATTACTGGCGCAGCTAAATTTCAATTCTCTTGATAAGTTCTAATGAAAAGTCTCGGAGGAACCTCCCTTCAGGGTCTGGTAGCAGCTGAAGCGCCTCAATGAAGTCGTTTGCAACGGGGCATGATGATTTGTCGGCGGCTATCCCAGAGACAAGCTTTGCCAAAGCCTCCTTGGTAATCGAGCCTCTACCCTTATAAACTTCGTTTGACTGGACGATGATAGGCCGACCAAAACTCTAGCTTGAACTACTTACATGCATAAGTCATCCACACTCCCAAACTCCACGCATGGTTGACTCTTGAACTCGGCCGCGCTGAAGAAAAAGCTGATTCCTGATTATTATTATTTTGGAGGGGGGCGTTCCTGAAATTTTCTGGCATATGGTAACAAAAGATCACGAAAACACCTTCCATCGGGATCCGATATCCCCTGAAACGCTTGAAAAAAGCAGGCACCTACGTTACTATAAGTCCTGTAAGTAAAAGCCCGACTCTCATCTATCCCACAAACGAGCCTCTCTATAGCTTCCGCGGTGATTGAGCCTCCAGACTTATAAACTTCGTTCATTTGGGTGACGATATGGTGAGCATGGGAATTTTCGGGGCGGGGGTAGCAGCCTGTTCCGACTTTTTGAAGGTACTCTTCAACAAATTTACAGTAATCCTTCCCGGCACCCTTTATCTGCAAAAAGTCAAAGGCCTGCATGATATCCTGTAACATCCGTGTAGAAGCCTCCGAAAAAACTGAGGACGCGTCTTTATCCTGAAAGTATGGGACTAAAGGCGCTCTATACAGCCAGTTCAAGACTGCAAAAATGGTGTTTGGTTGAATTTCAGGCAGCGCAATGCGTCTTTCTCGGGACTCCTTTAAACCGCAATGGAGTGCAGCTTTAAAGAACTCTGACTGTGATGCGAGTACAAACTCATGTACCTCGATCTCGTTATCTCCGGCCACTATTGTAACGTCTGGCTTGGAATAGAGGTAAAAAGGTGTCCTGTAGGTATGTACAGTACTCACGTTAGCCTCTCAATTGTAGCAAAGCTTTCCAGGCCAGAAAGATCAAAATAAAATAGATGAGTGGGAAATCTGACTCTTTGAAACCCATATTAATGCTGCTTTCGTTTGATGCCATGCTTTATGCTTAGGTCTGTTTACCCAATTCCTTAGTCGTCTACTTGCGCCGGCTCTATGAGGAAGAATAATATTTTTTTTAGGTAGTTAATATAATGGAGACTGTTCTGAGATATAAAGCCAGTCCACCTCTTGCCTATCAATATTCAAACAAGTAAAAGGTCTACTAAAAACCCCAAAGCCACGGGCCATAATTCTATCAGATTCCATATTACGTACTTTTTATTGGAATAAAATAGACAGACCCCCCAAACTACAGGCTACATTTGATTCAGATTTCAGGCAGGATTTCTCAAAGAAAGCTGCTCAAAAGCGGCACGGCTGCAGCCCTTAACTCAATAGCCAATGCGTGAGCAAATTACCACACTACCAACACGCGAGTTGTGATATAAATATAGATGCACTTATAGTACGTAAGCGCCTATGATGAAGAAGATGGCCTTGTTCGACGTACCATTGGTATTGGTACTTTAATTATAATTTTGTGTGTAGATATAGACCCAGCATTATGCTTAGGTCTCCGTTGCATTGGAGTTATTGTAGCCTGATGATACCGTAATTTTGCAGCGCCCTAACGTGGCTAGCGACGTCGGCTGACGCATATATAAGCGCGTAATAATCCATGAGAATCCGCCACCTTATCTGATATAAAGTGATGGATAGATACTCTGAAGATTAATATAAATATATCATTCAACATCCTCCTTTAATCGCATTCAAAAATGAAATAGGCTAAGTAATAAATAGACAGCATATATTTCCACCCTTATTTCCGTTCCGGTGAGGACCTGACATCGTTACCCATTTAGTGTGTGCCCCTACTCCTGCTCTAAAGCCTTGTAGGGCCTTTCTTAAGCGCTTGCACCTCAATTGTTCTATACCATGATATGTCAACATTGTATTAGTTGATCGGCTACAAAGTTAAGTTGATCAAACATGAGACGTTAGCACTACTTCAACGATACTTAATTAATTCTGGTTCGCCGACCAAAAGTTCACAACTATGTATGAAAAGGACCGTAAACAATCATATGATTATGCCATTAATTATATTTCTTTTAAACTAATAAGAGATGGACATCAAGGGGGTTGGATACATTTTTTGTAAAATACGTAGCCAATTTCATCAGGCAAAGTATAATTATTATAATCGAAATCTTTACGCCTACTTCCTTGCAACCGGTGACACCTCATTAATGTGCTTCCGCCTGAAATCACCACAAACGTATTGTCATACACCGTTTAAACCCTCCTGACTTGTTTCTTGGCGGCCTTCTTCATCTCCTTTTCCTTCTCCTTGTCTAAGAACTTCTTCTGCTCATCAGCAGACAGCCCTCTCAGTTTTGCATCCCTATCTGCCTTCTTCTTCTCATCCTTAGCAGCCTGTCGCTCCTCGGCCTTCTTATCATCCTCGGCCTTTTCGAGCTTACGGCGTTCCTCGTCACGTGTAGAACGAACTTTCTTAGCAACCTCAGGTCGGAAGTGGGCGTTTGCGACAAGGAAATCGGGAAGTCTAAGGAAGTATTCCATGAGTGCCGAGGTATCATCATTTGATTCGATGTTCAAGTGAAGAACGATTCTCTTCTTTGCTTTATCAAATTCGGAGGTACTAAAACGCGGTCATGACAGTTAGATTAGACGTGAATTTTCTTCGTGTTAAGTATCACAGAGGATGTATTAACTTACGAGGTTGGCTTATCAATTGGTTGATCTGTAATAGCCAAATATTGGAATCCGTTTCCGATCTTTTCGATTGCCGCAATCAAATCCTTGGTAAGCATAGTATCCGTAATCTCGGCGCTTTCGGTCATAACCGTCAACCAGGCCGGCAACTTGGGGGTATCCACGGTCTTGGTCAAGCTCAAGTCGTAACGTGCGCTTCTATGAGTCGCCATAGCCTTCTTATTGACCACACCCCAAACAAATCCATCATATCTAGAGTTATGGCCACCGGTTTTAGATGCATCAGCACCATCAGAGGTATAAGTCGTGATCGTAACAGTATCGGATGGTGCGGCAAAGCTATCCATGAAGAATGAAGTAACAACTTCAAAACACCAGAGGAAAGGATTTCCACGACCCTTGAGCTTGATATTGAAAACCGTGCTAAGAACATTCATTCTTCCTGAGGTGTAATGCACAAACTCTTGGCTGCTCTCCTCACGGATCATGTCCTTCTCGTTGCCTACAAACTTTCCGGCGGCGACATCTTCCTTGGCTTCTTCGGTCGTGGTGAGCGTTCGCTGGAATCCCACCCGAGCGTATTCACGCTGTAAAAGTGGGACATTCTTCAATATCCATTTCTTGGCAATCTTGCGGTTGACAGAGACACCGATGAAGTGCCATGTGACCATAAGAGTGAGAAATCCAATGATGAAGTATTCGGTAATGAAGTCCTTCGGGCTCACGCGGAGCCAAAAGGCGTACCAGGGGTGTTCGTCGCCGAAGATACTCGGACGAACTGGCAGGGAAGTGGGAGGGGCGTCTGAACCACCAGTGGCAGCACTGGCGACAACCGAAGTGGCGGCATTGACAATTGATTCGACGGTACTGGCTGCAAAGTCGGCAAAGTCTAGTATAAAAAAAAAAATGACAAGCAAATTTTATCAGCGATTGAGATCAAACGTGTGTGCTACGGCAAAGTCGGACGACCACATAGCTGCTTAATGAACAATCTTGTGGATGACGTCCTTCGGGTCGCCTGTTTCGCACGGAATAGAGATAGTTGGATGACAACATACCAGTGTCACTGCTGATTGCAGATGCCGAAGAGGACTCGTCCTTCCCTCCAAAAAGACCCATTGTGAAATAAAGACACGAAGAACGGACCGGTAAGTTTGATAACGAAAATACGATAGAGGCCTCGAAGCAGGAAGGGAAAGGGAAAGGAGAGGCTACGTGTGTTTATGTCATCCGTGGGTGGATAAAAGTAGGGAAGTAGTTACTGTGGCCTTGAAAAAACAAAAAAAAACCACCAACACCGGCCTAGTACGTGATAAAATACGAGAAATGGCGTCTACCAGCGTACATTTACCCGACTGGCGAACAACTCCAACGAAGTCCGCAGTTCCATATCGCCATCGGATTATCTACATAACAAATCCCAAAGAATCAAAAATCAGTTGGTATCCGCCTCCCAGCTGCAGCAAGCCCAATCCCCGGCCATGCTTGCAACCTTAACGTGCGTCGCTACTCCGATGCTACCGTGTTGTCGGCCTGTTTGTCCGTTTGATTTATCTCAAACGAGAAGCAGCCATATTCGGCAGGCGTCTGTGGGAGATTTGACTGCCAAGACAAACGCAATATATGCCATATCGGTACCGGAAAAACTCCATCTTGGAGCAGGTCAAGCTCCACTAATCAAACTAGTGTTTAGATTGGTCTGTTGGGTGAACTGTTAAATCCTAGGATCCTTAGGATTCTATACGTTTTAAAGCCCAATCCTATTTATCCCTACTAACTATAAGCTCGAGCATTTTGTTGCGCCATTTTACTGGGCATGGTGATTCGACATTGGTGTTGTTTTTGTGTCTTTTTTTCAGTTAGCTGATGATTCGTAAATCCATTCATTGGAGTACTCGAGTTCGAATTCCTTCTGTAGATAGTACAATATATCACAAATCGATACATTCCTATCTTAGAATTCCTAAATGCTTGTGTAGAAGTCTACATAGTTTATTAGGTAGCTCTATATCATTAGGTTTTGTCTTAATTTCCGTTTATAGTTATTAATATCTAGGTTAAGTACTTAAGTAGGTACTTCAGTACAAATAAAGTCCGCATGCTTTCCTTCTAAGCAGCTCGTATTTATATTCAATCCTTCATAAAATGATATTTATATTTCGAAAGCTAGTATTTCAGCCAATATACTATCCTTTCGATTATATTATACTACTGATACCCTCAAAACTCGTCCAATAGCGTGACAAATAGCACTTTTACGGTCTAGGGAACGGAATTCCAGCAATGCTTCGTCCGTATTTAGCTACAGCCGCCGCCATAACCTTGGCTCTAGTAACAAAACCATGATAGTTAGTATTGCTAGAATTGTCGTATACCTTACGGAGGCAAGAGTCGTATGGCTGACCAGAATGTCCACTGTAGATTCTGGCTTCTATTTTAGATTTGATACCTTTAATTAATTAACTCCCATGTAAACACCACCCAATGGGATTCCAGTGGTGATAAAGGAATCAAAATCGGTAGCGAGGTCGAAGCGTCGGGATATGGCAGTCTTTCCAACTCCGGCTTATGCCTGTTTAAAATGTCTCCCAATAGCATTCATGGCGCTGACTGTGAAAGCTTAAAGCTGGGTTGTTCTTGCGGATGGTGTATGCCTCCAATGATAAGACATTGGATAAAATATCTAAACCGACTATTGAAACCATAGAAGTTAGAAGGAATGCTTACGTAGTTAGGAGAAGCGAGACGGTTGAAGCCAAGGTTCACAACAGTCTTAGCCTTCGCAGCACTAGAAAGAACAGAGAGATAATAGTCGGAGCCTAATCTTTCAGGGTTCTCGACGATAATCGAAGAAACAAAACCTAAAAGCGGATGGCATTATTAACTGTACAGTGACGAAATGCCCCTGCAACCTCGACTTGGGCAATAACACCAGACCGGTTACCATTAAGACCTGGAGAACCAACTAGGTATATATGAACAATATATTATTAGTTCGAGGCCTCAACTAGTCGAACCGCGAGGCCAAAATATTTCCTAACTTTAAGCCACACGACAAAATACCTACATTTCTTCAGACACACATGCATATGGTCTATAAACATTTGGTTGAGTAGTAATAGTCTCGCGTGAGATCAAGTGAAATGTCTTTAGCTAACTAGGCGCCTCCAAGGCCAGTATCCACCTGATAGCTCCTTCATTACACCATATGTATCAAGAACCAAGCCAAATATTCTAGATATCCTCGGTTTTATTATGAGCTTGATTCTTCCTTGTCTTTGCGCAGCAATTGTTCCATGAACCAATAAGTTGCCATACATTTTTTGGAGGCCAATTAGTTAGGTGTTGGTCTGAAATAATATACCCCCTAATTAGGTAAAAAGAAAGAAGAAAAGGATCTATGGCTCGGAAAGTTAGCATTACGTCCTCTCACATATGACCAATATTTGGTACCGAAAGAAACCAACTATAGTATAATATAATATCAATTATAACGCTATTGCTTCTTTGATGGTAAACGGTAACGCATACATAGCGTTCTATGAATACCTCGAGCTAGGCTTTACAAAAAAATCCAACACAACCAACGCAACTTGTTGTTTAAACAACGTACGAGACCAAAGGGTTACCCGCGAGTAGTATGACAGCATTATAGAAGTACTGTGGAGATAAATAGTCTTTGTGTGTATATTAGATTTACGGAGTCTACGAGACATAGATAGTTGATAAATTATTCATGTGTGTCAGCACATCGAAGTACTTAGATATAGATGTCTACACTTGCAGCTGAAGATAAAACTTATCGATTTTCCATAGCCCAAATCCTTCATCATCCCTGACTCGTAACTATAACGTACACAGATCAACCCTTCCCTCAAAACCATAATAAAAAAGCTTTTCCATTCCCGCTTTTCTTTTTCTGTAACCTCGCCTCGCTTTTAAGAGGCTAGTTAATAGCGTAGGTAATCAAATACCCAAAAAATACATTTTCCCGTTTTCTCACATATAAGCCTTTTTCACATGTAATTTAGGAAATAAAACGAAAGGAAAGGAGAGAAAGTGAATAGGCCATGAAACGCCATTACCCTCCAAAAAGAGAATAGATTATACAGAAAGGGACGTTTAAACCGAAATTGTATAGGGGGATTCGCATTCCAAAGTAGGAACAGACTTAACGTCTACCCAATGCCAACCAAATCACTAAATAAATAAGACAGAACCGAAACTAAAAGTCTACAAATCGGCCAGGGAAAGATCCGAACGGGAAAAAAAAAACCTAACCAAGCGATGCTAGATATTTTGAACACAAAAACCAAGGAAAGAGAAAGAAAATGAGTGATCAAATTCTCAACAACCACCTACCTTTGATATGATCATCGACAGTTCCCCCAATCATTTGGTGGCGTACCCAAAGGAGGCGTGCTGAGTGTTTGCCCAATGGGTTACTTTTTGGCAAGTGGACCGGTAGATTGGCCCGCTTCTTCTAGTGCTAGTCGTGCACTCAGGCTTAAAGAACCAGGTTCTTTGCTTAGAAGGATCTCCTTAAGGCTCTCCGGTCCAGTTTCTGTGAATACCAGGCTGTTCCTGTTGGCGGCTTTTACATCCATCCGAAGGTCAGGGCGTCCAACAACGCTTGCGCTTGATAGACCATTGGCTTCGACTGTTGCGGCTGCTTCCTCGGCGACAGCGGAAGAATATCTAGGGCCGGGAGCCAAAGTAATTGGACCTTTTCGGGGCGAGCTTGATGCGAGCGCAGGAGAAGTCGGAGAATAGCTCTTGATGCCTGGGAGCGCAGTGATTGGATTTGTAGTAAAAGTGGACGTACTGGCACCAGAAGCGTATTTCGGGAGAGAAGAAGACAGTAAAGAAGCAGAGCTGTAGCTGTTCCATCCGGGCGAGGATACCGCTTGTGCAGCATCATGAGTGAGACTTTTGTTGCCGATATCTGTCGGGAAAGATTGGACAATGGTTCCGTGCCAGGGTTCTGGTTTAACTTCTGCTTTCTTAGATCTCGAACTCGGTGATTTCTTGCTATAGCTCCCAATCTTCGGAGTAGATGATCCACTTCGACTGCCACTCTTATGTTCCCGTTTTGGCTTCCCGCCACCTGATGATGGTAGAGTGCTTTTGCTTAAAGCTTCCGTGGTTGCCTCCAAAACTTTTTCAACAGAAGTTGGCGGAAGGACAGGTTTCTTTTGAGCTTCAGTTCGGGCTTTCGCCGTGGGGGCTTGGTTAGATTTCTCGGTCGTGTTAGATGATTGAGGACTAGGTCTGCCGCTTACTACCTCTTTGGGAACATCGTCCTTCGCTTGCTCCGGAGCCACTACCGTCTCTGTCACTATTGGTGGTACCGATGCGCTTCGGGGTGGAATGGTTATCGGAGCGCTTGTGCCGTACGGAGATGCCTTGCGTGCCTCTTCAGAAAGAGTCCTACCGGACATGGATTTCCGAGTAGGGGCCGGCATTGATATTTGGGAAGGGATGACTGGCTTCGGTTTGGCATCAACTTCAGCGAGAATATCGCTCTTCGAAGTAACTGACGACGAGGCGGAGCTGTCCTTAACATCTTCGTCTGGTATGTCGTACTTCGTAACGCTTCTACGCCTGAAACCAGAACCGATAGGAAGGCTACCACTAAGGGTTGTGCTAGTTTGTCCAACACTACCCGAAATAGAAGATGAGAGCATCTCCAATGTAGGCGCGGTAACCAGGTCTACTCCGCCGGATGCTCGTCGTCCTATAGAAACTGGTGCAGATGGGCCAGATGACGACCCATGAGAGGAAGAGGGACGAGGCGGTGCGGGTGCATTCGATTCTCGCCAAGAACTACTTCCAAAGCTATTTCTCGGAAATGATGAAGATAGGTAGGAACCGGATACCGACGATCCTCTTGATATGCCCGCTTGTTGATAGGCTTGAATATAAGCCAAAGTATCAGCGAACGTGCCACCTGCTCTACCGGGCCCAAAAGAAGGAGGCAGGGCAAGCCCAGAACCACTTGGGGGCGGTGGAGGCGGTGGGGCCAGGGGGAGACCAAGGCTCATGACCGAATCCTCCAACGAGCCACTTGCAAACTCCGCTGTAGCCGTTGGCGGGTCATAAGGAAGCTCCTCGTCAAGATCGAATACGTCATCGTCTATGCTGTCATCAGATACCGTCGATTTCGCGCTCCTGTGGACTTTAGGTTCCACAACAGGTTTTGTTGATATCCAATCGGGATCCTCTGGTCCTTTGTTGGGCTTTCCAACAGCATTTAGGGCTTCTTTGAGGACCTCAACCGAATTATACCCAGTATCTTGCTCTTGTGGTTTTTGTGTCGCTTTGCTTGAGGGAACCTTGAATTCGAGATAATCTGATTCAGAGTCAGAGTCATAGTCATCCAAGTCAGCACTAAGAGCTTCAGTTCTCAGGCGTTCCCTCTCTTCGGGATCCATTGGTATTTCCTCCCCATCCGGGTGAAACCGGAAAAAGTCACCCTCAATTTCCAACTGAAAAACAACGTGCTTGTTCTTCTTTGGTTTATTATCATTGACGCTACTCCTTCTGCTATCCTTGCCACTCCCACTAGTCCAACTTGATGTACTTTTCAGACTACTAGGGAGTGTTGATGGGGCCTTCTCATTTGCTTCAAGGGCTTTGAGAGCGGAGGCCGATAGCTTTGCGCCCGTGGGTGCTTGAGGTGGTATGGAATGGTGATTTGGGGAAGGGGATATAGCGGGGGATATAGCGGGGGAGCCCTTGTGCGGCTTACTAGTAGCCTTTGTGTTAGGAGGCGACTTCATAACTATCTCAGGTATCGTCTCCGCGCTAGCTTCTAGCTTGTCTAGCCGATCGGCTGGCACCACCACATCTCTGGATACCTTTTCAGTACCTTCAGGCTTCTTGGAAACTTCATCTGTTCTGTTCTCCACCATATTCCGTAACCCGGATGGTCGTGCTGGGGTAGTGCCACCTAGAGTAGGTGTAAGAGGCAGATAGCCGGGTAAAGTGCCGATATTGCTCTTGGTGCTAAGGCTATAGTAGGTGCGGGGAGACCCGGTAGCTACGGAGTTGCCATTGACTTGTGCGTGTTTCCTCCGTTTCCGTCTCATGTGGTCGTCCCGCAGACGCTTCTCGTATACCAGGAGTTCCATTTCCTTAGATCTTTGATAATGGGCGATGTCCCGTCTAATTTGGTCCCGTTTCTGCGTTAACAATTCCTGAAGCTCCTCGTCCTCTGAGTCGCTATCTTCGATATATGGTGCACCGCTATTGGGATCAGGAGGTCCCGAAGACGTGCCATTTGGCGCAGCTGGAGCAGGTGATATTGTCGAAGGCATATTTGTTGGTATCTGCGTTTGTTGTTTCTCATTCTTTGGTGGCGTAGTTGGGGGTGTCTTAACTTTTGTGCCTATTTTCGGATTTGGAAATAGTTAGTAGAGAGTGTGTAAAAGGGTGTCGCTCAATAAGTTTTTATCTTTACTTACCATTTTTTGGGTCAGCCTTCTTATGATCCCCTTTAATTATTACCGGTGCTGGCGGCTCTGTTGGCGATTTGGCAGCCATGTCTATTTCGTTTAATACCAATCTTCCTTCGTAGTCAGTCGCTTCTGTGGGAGATGTAAGTTGGAGTGGAACAAAGCCACCTGTCGAGGTTCCACCATTAGCTTTATTTGACGGTAATCTTATATCTGATATATGTGTCGGGGTAGCCCGTGGGGGTTGCCGTCCATTGGGAGTCTCCGGCTTCTGCACCCCAGTGTCTTTGTTCTGCATCTTGCCAGCACCGTGGCTTTTGTCATCGATACAATTCCCCACAGTCTCGGCAGGCCTACTGGAGTTTTTGGATTGATGTGGGATGGCATCAATTGACGCACGCTCTGGCCCAGCAGGAGCAGCAGCAGCCTTCCCACCGTTTACTAACACGTTACTACTGCCAGGTGAGACCGGAGGATGCATCATCGTATCACATTGGCCGTTGTCGGCCCTCAGAAAATATATCTAGCAGTTGTGGATATTGAATGTTTCGAATTGCGAGCCGATGTGGTCAGAACCGAAGCTGGAACGAATTACGACAAAAAAAAGAGATGAGCAGGTGACCAATTCGTATCGGCGTCTGGAATTGAACAGCAGATGTGTCGATGACGTTGCTGTCACAGCCTTCGGTGTGATTGATGCTGTTGCTGTTGTTGCTGCTGCTGCGATGTTGGAGCGAAGAAGTAGCGATTGACGTGGATTGCAGGTCGGTTCTCGAAGCTGTCATTCTAGGCTGGCGGCGCAGACGCAGACGCAGCTGAATGGACAATAAAACGACGACGTAACAAAAATAAAATAGGAAAAACAAGCAGAATATAGTAATCAAAGCAATATCAAAAACCAAAAGCTTGATTGGGAAAATCTAGGAGGGTTTCCCTTGGTTCTGCGTCTCAAGCTTCCGAGGGAAAACCAGTGATGTTGACGGATTCGATTCCCAAAACCCAATCAAGACTACTGTCGACTCTCTTTCGTCCGTCCGTTGGTCCAGATATGGTCCCTCACAGCAAAATCGGGCTATCCAATCGACGTGTCATCGGAGCAAGTAGGAAAGAATGCCCCCTACGTGTACAAGGAAAGTAAAAGGACCGAGAGAAGGGCTCCTTGACAAGGTGCAGCAGCTAAACGGTCGATGGAGACTGCACTGCACCGTACAGCAAGCAAGTTAACGGCGGTACCACGGGACGTGGCGCTCGGACAAGGTCACTTTGAAACGGCGTTTGATTGGTTGGTATTCAGCAACCGGATGGATGATGCAGGGCGAAGAGCCTATCTGCAACGAGTACAATGTAGTACTAACAAGCCAGAGAAAATGTCAATTTGAGGATGGAAGGCGGAGGACAGAAACCTCGGAAGTCCGGGTTTGTTTGGTCGTGTGATGGGACGTTGAGCATTCAGTGAAGAAAGGTGGATGTTGGGAAGATGAAGAAGAAGAAGAAGAGTTGAAGGCAGACAGCCGGGTTGGGTGGCGGAGAAGGTTAGCAAGTCGAGTTGAGTTGAGTCCAGTCCAGTCGACGTTCGAGCTAAAAAACCTGAGCTGGAATTTTTTGGCTTCGATCTTTCCGATTTCTTTATTTTCTTTATTTTCTTTTCTTTCTCGACAGGAAAACTATTTAGAATTTAGAATTTCCCGAAAAATTCAAAAACTAAACTAAACTAAATTTTCGGCATCGAATTCGGTTTGTTCAAAGGGAACATATTCTGGTTCACAGGACTGCGATTGGGCCAGCCGAACAAAAAAAAAAAAAAAAAAAAAAAAGGATAGAAAAAGATACAATGCGCACCGAAACGGCGAATAGAAAATCAGGCCCACTTGTTCTCACACCTTCCTTCGAGGGACAATCAGGCAGGGAGAGGTAACGACGATGGAGCGGTTTAACCGTCGACACTCGATTCTCAATCATTCGGAACCCGGGCTGGAGTGGGGTGCACCTCGTTCAAACCCCTCTGCAGAACATCCGCGAACGCCAATTGGCCCCCGAGGACGGAACAGTCCTACCTACATGCCATAGCACATTGGACATGGTTCTCACCTGGTCCATGTCTGGCCGTACTTCCCAGCTGTACGTAACTTTTATTGCGGAGAAGACAGGCAAACCTGCCCAGCCATCGTTAGCTGGCTAGCCTTCAATTTCGAACCTTCTAGGCGGCTGTTACATGCACTTCCAAAGGACGACCGCTGCCACACAGCCTGCCGACACCAGCTCGAGGTCTACAGCCCTGTTGGAAATGTCGGTTGCACAAGCAAGCTCTCGTGAGCAAGTCCCTGAAAAGATTTTTGCCATTTCGCAGCCGGTGAGCTCCTATGTAACGGCCGGGGTAACCAGTTCGGTTCCCCCACGACATTCGGCTGGGCTGAAGTTATGTCTTGTTGTCCCAGCATACCTTATACGGAGTACCCTTCCACAAGATCAATTGGCCTCGGAGAGGCCAAAAATACAATTTGATCAAATGACTTCCGTAGTTCGAGAAATGATCTGAAGGATCGATGCATTTCATGGCGATACAGGTTACTCCCAAATCTCCGGGTTTCATTTCGATATCGCTTTCAAATAATAATGCCACATCACGAGCTCAGGTGTCCAATGCAAACTGGGCGCCTCAAGATGCAAGAAATCCGTGCGGACAAACCTTGCAGATTAACCAATAACCTTATGCATGAAACGTTGTTCAAAATGCACAGGCGAGCCTTTTAGAGCTTGTCGATTTGGCCCCCTAGCACTGAAAAGGCCTAACTTCCCAGTTAGTCTACCGTTAGTCCACAGTCTAATCCGATCCCAAATTCCCGTTACCAAATTACACCGGCTATCGACTTTTCGTGCTTCTGTTATACAACCAATGTGATTACAAGGCGGACCTGTCATATGCGCCTTCATTTCGATATTCACTCGAAATCTACATATTTAATCTCGGCGTCGATAATATAATATGCCAAACATTATTGGAAAAAGCGCCCAGGTCTTTTTATATCCCAATCCCCACATATGTGCATTTCCCCACCGCTGTGCCAAACATGCACGTCATACAAAAATCCCCATTGCGAGATACTTAGCCCTGTGTATGACAACTGAGAAATTTAAACATGGTCACGAGGTTCTGCAAGAGAAAGGGAGAAATTTTTAATCCCTGGATCTAAATGCTTGCTTGTCCTCCAACCTGCAGCTGCAAACTCAGGTACAGTCACAAAACAAACAACGGTAAATTAGTCGGCTGAGTGTTCGGTTACCGAATACAGTGGATAGATCCTCAGCGTCAGCAGCGACTGCGCAAGTTCAAAAACTCTACTAAAAATATAATTTTCTTGATATCATTAAACTTCAATATATTATATTCAAAATTAGCAATCATTAAGTTTGATTCGACTCTAAACAGCCCACAAAAGATGCTGGAGGAAGAAGCCCAAGTGAAATATATTATAATATATACCAAACGTCACTAGCAAAAGAGTGTCGGGGACTCTAAAAAAAACATATATGCCTAACTGAAGCGAAAGCGATTTATATCGAGAAACAGCTAGAGTATTGCTTTGGTTGTATCTAACAAATAACTAAGCATTGCATTTATAACCCTTCTGCATGGAATTCATGTACCGAAAAAATGGTTTTACATAACCTCCAATGATTGCCAGCTAATCATTTGACTAGCCCTATGGACAACATTCACACCAACAAATTTCTAGTTTAAAGCTTCCTGTAGATGCCCAATATTAATTGAGCATTTAATTAATTCGCTGAATTAAAGTTCTTTATATTTGTTTTTGGTTTAAGACAGACGATATATATATTTTCTAAAAATAGTATTGTCTTATAGTTGAATCTATAAAGTCCCCAAAAGTGCATGATGACCAAAGTATTTGCCGATACTTAGCTAGAGCGCTAGCTAGCCAAGCCAGTTATAGGTTACAGCTCTTTACTGTAGTTATACGTCTTATCAATGCCCTGGTATCAGGGTCCTAGGGGATCCCCGTGGCTCCTGTGCAGAGACTGCCGGAGGCTTTGATCTCAGTACCATATAGGAAAGCTAGTATTAGAAATGGAACTCACCTCTCTTTGTGTGGTCTAGGAAAAGGCCATATTGGGCCCCCCAGCTTCAAGATACACCTATGTCACTGCGTGGTATATATTTATGCAGAACGTTATCATACCTTCAATACATATAACCCGTGCATAGCTCAAAACTATTCAAAGACCCTCTGCGTCAAGACCACCTGGATTTGAGACTATCAAAAACCCGAGTACCTGAGTAGTTATGACACCTACATTGCTAAAGTATAGACTAGTCTCGTTCCCAGGTATTAGCCTATTTCAAATGTATCTGGTCTATATAAGAACAAAATGCATACACCTTATAAGCTAATCTTGGGTATTTGCGCAATCATATTAAGCGTTCGCGATGTTAGTTCTGAAGATCTGTCGGTATTTGCACTAGATTTTAAGCCTAAAGATTACCTATAATTTGGTGGGTTAGCAATTATTATGTACGCTCAATATCGACGGAGAATCAAAAACAAGAATAGTCTGTTTTAATCATTAGGACTACCATAAGATGCAAGGTCTAACCCCTCACAATGGTATTAAGCTACCAAGTTGAAGTTGAGATCAGGCGATCGAGTGAAGTCATATCGATATATCTCGATAGAAGTCTCGACATCTCACTCGAGTACTCAGTGCAGAGCCAATGGGAGGGGAAAAAATAACATGTCGAATAGTAGATTATACAAGATAAAGAAGAAATCAATCTCATTGAGGTACTCAAGTCATCTCGCAAACCCAATGTTGCATTGACGGATAACCTCGATGCGATCGCGCAGCCTCCATGGGCATGGCCAGTTAATCCAGACGTCTATCGAGCTGTATGTGGTATTTTGGAGGCAGAGACGCAAAAATGTGTTGACAATCCATTTGTCCATGCAAACCTAATCCCTTTAAATTAGCCAATCTCATAACCGCTTCTATAAAGAATACAAACACTCACTCAAGTAATTCAAAGATAGGTATAGGAGACTTGCACTTATTGCCGTTTTGAATCCTGAATAAACTGGGTCTTGAAAGTTGGAAACCTATTAAGTCGACACAGAACTGTGCTTAAGACCCAGGGCCAGCGGCCAAGTTTGTCGTTCGAGCTCGAGACCCACAAGTTAACTAGTTGAACTATGTTTCTTACAATTGTAATTAGTAATTTTAATAACTAGTTAACATACCCATATTTTCTGTGGTTCTGGTCGCGCATTTGGACAAGGTCCTGGCGTATTGCTGCTTGTCAGGGTTCGAATTCGCGAACCTCTTCATCAAAGATCGGGCCTAGGAGTATGCTTATATATACTGTGCCCAGGGAACGGACAGACTCCCGTATCCGAATTAATTGCGGCTGTATATCCTACAGTTCTGCAAAGTTTCCATTGAAGGCTGATCACAGACGCATGGACCTGCTCCTTCAAGTTAAGTAACATATAAACTACCTATTTTTTCAGCTCAGAATCCTAAATAACAACAGGACTGCAGTAAGAATTCAAATTGAGATTTTGAGGTATCAGCTCGTAGTTAAAGCTGATTACAGTTTGAATTGGATAGGAATATACAATTACGTAAAATAACTAGTATCAAGATAAGGGTTCTACAAAGAACGTTGCCTTCCTTACTCAGATAGAGTCATAACGGCCCATGCGGGACAAATTTCTTATCAAAATCTCGTCAAGAAAAGCCGAGATATCACTCAAAATCTTCGCTTTAAAAGTCTAATAATCCTGATTAGTAGCTTCTCTCGGGCCGTTGCTATCAATAACGCAATGCACCAACGTTGTCTAGTTAAGCGCACGCGCAGCTTGCGAAACACTCAAGGCCAATGTTACAGAATTGCGACAATCTGAATCGGGGATTAAGATGGCTGAGATATAGCATAAAGATTGCTTGCATATGCATATGCCCGGTAAAGCTTGTTTGATTAACCGATATCGGAACTCATGACGGTTATGCCGCTCTACATATGTAAATGGCTTTGATGGTTCGAAACCACAAAGGTCGGAAATGCGATGATATCTTGAATTACCCTGATTTTTTTTTCCTTGCCTTCGGATTTGAGATCGTATACAAGCGAAGTAATCTTATACGATGATAACTCTGCGTCGTAGATCCTTCGCGCATTCGCTCCATCCGAAACTTGAAGCGTCGCTGAATTGGCGTGATGCCCTTTCGCCGGAGATAGAACACCAAAACATAAAACCTTGATGTTCTCATGAACAGAGATCTTCTGATTACCAGTCATGCGCTATGTCCGATGATTTTTCCAACCAATTCGGGCGTCCCATATATGTGCGCACGAACCATTTCTCATGCATTTTATCAGATTACTACCAACCTGTCGGAACTGGGGTAGGGGTGGGGGAAGTAGGGGTGTCATAAATACAGCCTCGGACGACACCAGACAGGAAAAGAATCCCAGGCCAAGCCGCTGTTACCGAGATCCACCGTTCATGCAATGCACTGTCCCTCGGTTTGTGCCACCGTTCCTGAATATATTGGTGATTTTTCCTATATAGGATAATGCATATAATAGCAATATCGGAAAGGAAAACTACCGAAAATGGGTGTTAATTGTTGTAATATATGTCTCCGGTAATAAATCTCGCCTGTCACAAGTTCGAGCCCCATGCTGGAATGGAGGTAATCAAGCGATCATGCATGATCTGTCCGTGCGCTTTCTAATTGTATGTTAAGCAGCGGCACTTTAAACGGTCTCCAACGTTCTCGACTAGTTAGTGGAATTTATTTTGTCACTTAAAATTTCTTCTTTCTAATTCTGCGGTCTTTCTACGTCTATGGCATGACCTAAGCATTACCATCTTCCTTGGATTGCAACATTTACCCCATGTTGGCGGGTTTTAAACTTGTATAACGTTTCATGATACGGTTCGGGGTTCGGCGGGACCCCAAAAAAACAAGAAACTATCCGAACAATTTACTCCTATTGCGCGAGTAAGCCTAGCTGTGGAACCTCTTGTAGAGGATTTTGTTATGCCATGCTGTATATTACATCTTTTTTGATTTCTAAGAAGGAGGGGTGGAAATGACGAAGTGGAGCTGCTTCATACACGTCTACAGACTTCGGGATCTGGAGGAAGCATGATAATATCTCCCCTGTGCAGAAAATTGGATGATGACATGTCCTATTTCGGAAGGAAGCAGAAACCCAGGGCAGATGCATGCTTTATTACCTGAGATTTAGCCGCGCGCGCGGGGTGCGAATACACCACGGTAGGTAGTCGTAAGAGCCTCAACTTCGTGCTGAACTCCTCTCGACTCGGAAACGGTTGGAATTCGGAGCGAAATTGAACCTGGGGAATTCCGGGCCGACTCTATTCCCGTTTGGGAACCGCTTTGGACTTCAGTGCTCAGATTGAGACATTCTAGATTAGACAAAAACCTAGCCATTCCGCTTCTTCATGGCAAGTACCGAAGTTGCGAATACGACTGACTGACTGGCGTTGAAAAAAAAAAAAAAAAAAAAAAAAAAGTTGAGGCATCAGATACCAGCTGCCGGAATCTTTATCGAAGAAGCAACGGGCTTCACCCTAAACCGACAAAGGTGAGAATTCCAACCTGCAGCTTGTCAAACTTCAAGCGAGCAAGCCACAAAGATCAGAAACCGTCTCTGTTCCCGTCATTGCACATCCGTTCACGGGCCCGGAATGAGGGTTACCTCCCTCAGCAGTTAGCATAAAAATCGTGCGACTTCAATTTTGCACTTCTGCACCCTTACGTCTTGGGTAGCTTTTGCGGGGCAGTCAAGGCTTGCCAGCCCGGGATCATACAAGGCATGCAGTCTATACCATAGCGCTGAACAGTGACAAGAGCTTTCGCTTACAATCTTTAGCAAGAGACCTGGTGGTTCAATTGCAAAGCGCTAGTGCTGACGCACACCGAATGTGGTAATCCCAGACACTTTAGCTCATGCAGTCAGCATTTGACAAGAAAACAAAAAAAAAGGGCAAGTTCGGGCCAAAAGCAGCATTGAGGTGCAATTTACATACTGCCTCTGATGAAAAATGCATTTGTACAGCATTCTCTTTTGCTTTTTGTTAGCAAGCAAAATGGCCGGGGGGCTGTCATTCGGGGATAGGATTATGAAGCGACTTGAACCCAACTCGAGACCCCATCATGCACTTGTAGTAGAAGGTTGAGAAATTCAAAATGCAAGATCCACAGAAAAGAAGTGCAAGGCAAGATATATTAACAGAAGTCGGTCCATGATAGTAATATGCAGGTGATATAGTTCGGTATGTCACAGATGCGCACCCAGGAGCGGGAGCACCAAATGAAGGAGGTCCACATGCACCATGCACCATGCCCTTGGGGATGCTGTCGATTGTTGTCGACAGCTCGTGTTCCATGGCTGCTGAATCGTAAGGCCAGTCAATCAGCATATTGGGACGAAGTTAGGCCACTCTCTTAGGCTCTCTTTCATGATACTCTGATCTCAGAGAGCCTAGCTAGCATGATGATCTTTAATCTTAGTTTAGCTTCGAACAATTGGCTTGGCCTTTGATCTCGATTCAGGTGAAACAAGAAGGAAAGAAAGCAACTGCGACAGCGGAACAGTGCGCAGTTATTTTCAGATAAGTCGATTTCGCATATGGCGCAATTGGACGTTGAAGGCGTCCCGCTCAGCTGCAGATGGTGTGTGGATTTGGGAATCGAGTATGGGAATTTCCCAGTTCCAGCTCCGGGGCGTATAGTGTAAGTTTAACTCCACTAGGGCCGACCTAGCATATAGACCCTCGCCCTCGGTCAGCTCTCTCAGAAGTCTTTTTCTTGTACGGCAAAGCAAAAGAGTACTCGACAGATTTTCTTTCTATTTAAACGGCCAAGCGCACTGAAAGCCGCAGGGCTAGCCCAGGGTAATGGAGCGACTAGGGTCCTAAAGGCGGGTCTTATCGACCATACCTCCAGGGCGTATCGCCGAAATTCCATTACTACACAAGTGGTAATAGACCTTTTTTCGAGATTGCATGGCCGATGGTATATCATATATTCAAGCTTTCGCAATCCCTTCGTTTTTTTTCGATCAAAAATATATTGTCCCTTTCTCACAGTAAGAAAACAAAAAACTTCTAAATCGCAAAGAACATAAGACTGTACTTCGACAACTACCGTGCACCATAAGCTTGGGTAGTCAACGTGAGCTTTTAGCTCCGGTACCAAGCCTAACAACCACGGGACATAGCAACCAGAGGCAAACTGTTGGACTAGGAAAAAAGAAAACAAAGTAACAAAAATGTCGATTTTGTTACTGCCGGACAACGTTGTCCACCGCATAATATATTTCCTATCCGAGCCAGAATTCGTGGCCAAAGAAACAGACCTGTCATCCACAAATTCGCAACCCGCTTACACCGCTCTATCGACATATCCACGAGACGTCTTCAATCTAATCCGATCCTGTCGTCGATTCCGTGAAGTGTACTCCCGGCAACGGAATGGCGGAGAAGAGTTCCTTCAGGCGTTTAAAACGGAATTTGAGAAAGTTTTTCGGCGAAGCCGGCGGGTAGACGAGTCATCTGTTATGCCAGGTAGAATGTCCATCGTTATTGGTGTTCTTGACCAATCGGAAGGGAAAAATTCATATAAAACCCTCCCGTCCGGATCCCCACATCTCCAAGGCTTCCAGGAGATCGTTCTCAACAAAGGAGATCCATCAATGCTTGGTGATATACGCCGTCCCGGTCACGATTTTCCAATGTCGACCCAGCTGACTGATGTGCAAAAAGATTTATTGCGAGATTTGGGACGAAATTGGATTTCAATGTTTAAGTCCGGTGACTTGTCCCTAGGAGATATTGAAGGAAGAGAACAACAAGTTATCGACATTATGGAAAACCTCCCAAGCTTCATAGTCGGAGTTTTGAGCTGTCATATGTGGAACGAAACGGGTCGGTTTACAATGTTATGTCGAACTCGGTTGAACGACTTCATGCTTCTTCATGGCATAGACGGGTTGTGGCAAGAGCAACAATGCTATCCGTTCGTTATCTTTGGAGCAACAAAACTGTAAGTTCTTCCGAGCGTCCAAGTGATCTGATTTGTTGGTGTTGTGGGATTGGCTAACGGAGGCGGACATGTCTCTAGATCGATAGCAGAGTCCATATACTCGGCCCTAGTAAATTCCGACTACGGCTCGATCAGGGACACAGGCGGACACCCGCTTTGGACGGGATTGTAAGTTCCACCACCCGATAGAAGGGATACAAAATGCGCCCTACCATGTGATTTGTCTTAGCTAATGAAGCCTTATGTGAACAATGCAATAGCGGCTTGGATACATGAGTGAACTCACCGAAGTTTCGCTAAATCTGATCAAGTACATTGCTGCACGGTACTTCTTCAGGTCTACTTGCAGGTCGCATTTCAGGTCGCATTTATCGTATTCGCCAAACCAACATCACATGCGTTGCACAACATCATCTGCCCCTCAATTTTTGCTAGCTTTTTGCTCTGTTGGGCCCAACCACAGTTCCCATTGAATGCCCAGCTTTTTATCGGCCCTCTTTTCCTCACTGTCACGAATCTTGCATGTTTCTTGCATATAATGCATTTCACGACCTCCCTTGATTTTGCCCCGTCTGACTTTTTCTGCACCTCGAACCGTTTTTAGAGGTATTTTTTCGCTGCAGCCTTGATCTTTTGGTCGAACGTCTGGCTACGAATAGCCATGTTGACCTCATAGAACGGGTTCATTAACGTTTTGCAATACAAGTCATATACATCTGTGAAGAACTGTCGTATAGGTTCGTCTGATCGCGTATCATGTACGAGTAGAAATTTGATATCTGTGTTATTCAATGAAACGTATAAGCCACAATTGTACTTTTTTTCTCGTCCCGCTTCTTTATTTTTGGGTAGTTGGAAACCAGGGGACTGGAAACAAGGCGAACCAGTGAAGGCGAGAGAATATATTAAAAACGGGGTATTATACATACTTCCGCCGGTTAGGAAGCAGGATACCCAGGTATTGTTGAACTTGTCAACGGTTTTTAGGTACATTTCCTTGCTTGCCCATTGTTGATCTTCAATGCAATCGAGGCTGGAATGTGCGATAAATTGGTTCATGTGCCGCTGCTCTTCGCGAAACTGCACAGGAGATTGCGGGTAGCATGCGCCTCAATGATTAGTGATCCGAGTATAATTTGTGTGTGGGCGGTTTGTTAAGCAAGCAAGCAAGCAGACAAGCAGGAGGCAGAGTCAAGTTTTCCAGGCCGTACCTTAGCAATGCCATCGCCGCCTTGCTTGAAGGACCCGAACTCTGCTTCGTAAAGTGGATTGTCCTTGGTGCCTATGATGACAAAGTAATAGCTTGTGGAGGATCCGGCCATGATTATGATGACGAACACAACGACGATGTCGAGGCTGAGATGAGACGGCGACGGCGAAAGAAACGAAGAGGATATGGTAACTGCTCCACTGCAGTATCGTTATGTCCTGTCAGTGCCGTTCTGCTATGCTATGTCATGTACCGGTTCGCTGTGGTTAAGCTGTGTAAGTAGCTGTGGGTGGATGTAAGGAAGGTCGAGGAGGTCAAGCAAAAGTGGTCTGAGCCGAATGCCTGGTTTCGGCTGGCAGGAACGGTTAAAGTCTTGGCACTCCCGACTCTCCGAAATTGTCGAATCTTGGACGTCACTTCTTTCCGAACCTCAGAAAACCCTCCAATTACTACATCAACATCCCCATCCTCACCGAGCACCAGTACTCCTCCACCATCTACCGCCTTCACAAAATAGGCTAAGCCTCCGAAACTATCGCAATGGCGTACGTCTTTAGTCCTCGCTCTCCCCGTGCAATTTGCAAATCTGCGAAGCTGACAACTCCCGAATCGTATCTATAAACTGCAGTGGACTCGTCTTCCGTCAAAATAACGTCGTCGAGTGGCAACGTCTTCACCAGAGGCATGACGGCGTTCGCACTTGGGCCAAAGTACGATCACCCGGCCGATAAATTATGTGGAACCACGTTTTGGGATCTCGTATTCTGACAATTACTCTTTTATCTCGGACGACAGGGACCCCGTGCTAAGGCGATGATATACCCTTATTTCTTGATCCTCGGTCTCGGATTCACCGGTACGCTTCTCCTTCGATGCACCTTAGTTTCGGATAGTCAACATTCAACGTTCAGATGATCACTTGCATGGGACTACTGCGACAGGAATTGACGGTCTGACTGACTGACTTGGGATTTGATATAGGTTCGATGTACGGAATGGGACGAGCAATCTTCGGCAAGAAGACTTGGTGGTGATTGCTCCTACAGGAACTCAATCAATCAACCAAACAGTACATACACCAAATGAAGCAATTGTCTATAAAGAAATTAGTCATATTAAATTTTGTTTTTCTGATTTTTCAACTGCTCACCGTTTTATGAAAGGCTGCAAACCGGGGATGGGGATGCACCTAGTGTAGCTATATCAAATGTGATTCTGAGCCCAGTTTTCTCCCGAGTCTTCTTACTATAGATTTTAAAGGAAACTTTATATAAAATTATATTTTCAACCTAAAGACCGGGTGTATGCAATGTATGCATGTGATCGCGTATTTATGCAAGAGAATGATCCATGGTTCTTCCACTTTTGGAACCATACTTGGAGGCTCGAGCCTCACTTTTGCACAAACTGCAAGTGCCATACATGAGCTTATCTTAGCTGCATATAGGCTTAGTTGGGTAGGCATAGTCGCCCGTCCGAAGTGTAGCAATCATTTCCTTCCAATCACCCGAGATTTGAGACGCATGTACGGGGCACAATAAAGCTTTATACGAGCCCCAGCCCGCCAGGCTAACCCCGCGGACCGGACATAATTTTGTATTACTCTAAGGAGACCTAAAGGCTTCCAGCCAGGTGCTGTTCACCTTCACATCATCTCTTTCCCCGTATTCCACAAAATTGCCCACTATCTCCCCAACTTCCCGACCTTTAACATCCCACATTCTCAACAGTTTAAAACCATTGGCAACTCTCATTCCCGATACGAACATCTCTTCTGTAGCCGTAGTCCATCCCATGATGCCATCCGTCGCCTTGAGTTTCCCTTCTTCGAGAGAAACCCCGCCTTCCCCTGTCTCAACCTGGTATTCCTGTGCGATATCCCAAAGCGTTTGCATACCAGTGGTCACATACTGTGTCAGCTTGTCCACCAATTCTGCAGCTCTGTCTTCTGCCGTAGCTTTTGAAAGGAGCTCCAAATAATAGTCCATGCATCTCAATTCGTCTCTGTACAGATTCTGTTTCTCGATCTTGAACAGCAATGTATTTGGGGTATTCGCTGTGATCAACCGTTCTTTGATCTTAGATATCTTTTCCAACGGTAGATCGATAACATCCTCCAATAGCCGCTGCTGGATCTCTATATTTCTGAAAGCCTCAATTCTAGCCAAGTGCTCAAAAAGTCTTCGTTCAGCCCGAAGGGGTGTGAAAGTTTCAACTTCTTGTTCCGACTCTTCAATTGCAAGGAGTTTCGCCACAATACATGCCGCCCGACTTCTAACGTCCTCTTCGTCGTCGTTTAATAGCTTTTGTAGAACAATCCATATCGGTAAAAGTGCTTGTTGAATCTGTTGGTCGCAAGATTTGAATACTCCATAAACTTCTTCAATAGACCGCAATACTGCCATTCGTGATGAGTGCGGTATTTCATCTTTGACATTATTGAATAATTCCTGAACCCAAGTTTGGATTGATCCATGTATCATCGATCGATATCTATCGTCGTTCAGCATGGGGAATATGTTCCGTCCTAGGAGAGTTAGTGCAGACTCCTTCAATGGCTCTACTAGGCCATTTGAGGCAAGTTGTGCTAGAGTGGTGGGTTCCACTGCCTGTTTCTCAGATGAGAGGAGCAACAAATTAACGGCGGCAACCCGATACCATTCCCAATCGTGATGGTTCAGCACTTCTTGTAGCACATTAAAGGCAGTTGAAGTTTGTTTTTCATCTGAAGAAACAGTATCCACACCATCCTTGAGTTCCCTCAAAGTTTTGTGAAGCTCAACATTACTATTTGTCTTCGCAAGCGCTTCTGAAAGGGATACTCCATAATCCGGATCATGGAAGGACAAATAACCGCACGCGAGATTAGGCGCCGACACAGCCATTACTCTAGCGATTTCTTTCCTAAGCAATGAATCCGCAAAACCCCGAGGCGGTGATCCTTGAGCATCTTCGAGAACCCTTTGACAGAATGGTACGATATTTTCAGTCAAGGAAGCTGTATTGTTCGAGAACACAATACTACAGATTTGGATGAAATGCGCTTGGTTAACTGGAGATACTCGATTGCTCGGTTCAAAATAATGCTTAGCTGCACTTTTCGTAATATCTTCTATCTTTGACTGAAGTTCATCTACAATGACAACTCCGTTAGCTAGCCTCCGAGTCGGACAACTGGTAGGGAAACCTAATACCTCCAAAGCCAAATATCCTCCGCTCGTAAATCTCACGGGCAGTGCACAAACCACCATGAATCACATTATTATCCCGCTTATAATCCCCGAAATTCCATAGGAGGAACTCTCCGTATGATTCAACTGCGTTCTCGCGGGGCGTGAATGCAAGGATAGATTTTGCCGCTGCTTCTCGAGTTTTCCAGATCTTGCATTCTAGATAGCGAATAACCAGATCTTTAAACGCCTCTGACTCCTGATTTTCTTGGAACGAGAGTCGAGATATGACATCTAGTGCTGGATAAACTGCTTCAATTAGGCGATGCTATGTCGGATGAATATTAGATTGTCCCTTTTGTATGAAGATAAGCACACAAGGAAGAGTAGTCTCACATCGCTAAGGTCCTGAAACCCATCTGAAAGCGTCTCAAGGAAAACGGTGTCTAATCCAGAATATCTCTGAAAAAATCGCTCGGCTTTGAAAACCTGCATAGAACCGTCTTTAGGGAAGATACGGTTTACGATTGCCGTGTAAAGCATGATACCACAGTTTCGAACCGCCCATCTATTACCGTTAGCTGACTTGGATATCAAAAGCATCAACACGGTCAGAAGTTCGATTCAACTTACATCTCCGATTTGAAACAATTAAATGCCATGTGCAGGGAGCTGGAGACGTATGGATCAACCACTGTTGAAAGTTGTGAATCCATAAACAAAAACCTCATGCAGTTAAGCGCATGGACTTGAGGTAATTCAAGGTGACCATTTTCGTCTTTTTGCTCCGTTGAAAGATCCCTAGGTGTTTGAACCGTATTCCCGAGGGAGCTGAAGGCATGTTGAATAAAGAAAATTTGCTTCTTTTTCATCTGTATCTCGCTGATTATAATAGCTCCAATTGCCATTGGAAGACCAGCAGAGCGCCGCGTTATCAGCTTCCCAGAGCTTGAGACTATGCCTAAAAGCTTGTCTAGCCATTGTCGCGGGAGGCCCTGAGCCAATGTCGATTTCGAAGCCAAACACTGGTGGCAGATTGCCGTTAAAGCTGGGAATATAGATGACAGAGAGCCTCTATGCCGTATCGATGTGAGTTGTTCTATCAAAAGATCCCCACTATTTTGGAGGAAATTGTCGGCCTCTGATATCTGGCCGGAGCCCTTTGGAACATATGTGGCAATCGCTCCAAGGAGAGAACTAAGAAAAAGTTAGTACTACAGAATTGAGCCTTGTATACGAAAATCCAACCAATTAAACAAACCTGGCTTCAGAAACAACTCTCCAGCTATAGCTCAAGAATCCTTGACTATTTAATTGATCTTCGTCTTCATCATCCGAATCTTCGCCAGACGCCGCCACTCCACGTCCTTCAGGGCTTTCGTTGCACAATATGTCCCGCTCACGGGCCCAAATATCTTGAGCCAGTTTTAACACTCGATCGAACATCTTTTGCCGTTTCTCCTCTTCGAGGACCAACAAATTTGCGTCTTTCCTTTTGAAAATTAATGCCAGCGCTCCGAGAACGCTATTATCGATTCGAGATCTCGGATTAGCTTGGCTTTGACATTGTATATGTGGCTCTTTATCTAGCAACATAAAAGCTAGGTCGACGATTGTACCATCGCTTGTCGAGGAGGCATACGCCTCCCACACCTCTCGAGAAATATTTGAATCTTTAAGACTCAAGTCATACAAGACCTCGAGAATCCTACTGAATCCATCTTCCTGACCAGGCCGCCCACTATCCTCGATCATTCTCTGGGAGCGCTGTAGAACGTGTGCCCACTGGACATCTTTGCTCTGAGGTAACTCCTTGATAAGACCGGTAGCGAGAGATCTGATATCGTCGTATGGATCCATTATTCGTTCAACAAGTAACCTTAAGAGGTGAGAGTATTGAATCTCGGGGTCAAAAGGTAGAACAATGTGCTCCCGTTCGTTTTGTTTCTTCTTTGACTTCTTGATATCCGCCGCTAGATCGCTCCCAGGTAGAGAGTTTCTCTGATCTCTTTCTATTTGGGGGAGCCAATAAGAATAAACCTTAAGGGCTAGGATGACTCTCTGGTAAGAGGCGTTAGGCCGCAATTGTGCAGGGAGTAATTCGTTCAGAAACCAGCTGGTGAACGCTTTCTGTTGGAGTAACAAATTGTTCATCGTTTGGACCTCATCTATGGCCTCGGAGCTAGTACCAAGGTCTGTCGGCCGCCCTTCTAACGATCTTAGCTTTTTATTCAAGGCATATGAGCTGGCAACAAGCCTTTCTAAGAGAACTCTAAACCCTGCGTAAATTTCGTTTCTGACCTGTGGGTCAGACTCTGAGAAAAGGTCATCAAAATGATCACAGAATATTGAAGTGTAGCTTGATGTAAATGGTAAAGCAACTGAAGATGATATTATCATCAACCTCAGCGTATGGGATCGTAAGAGTCCAGACTGGTCTGAAAGAAGAGAATCATAACCACCGAGCGACTTCACATATTCGTCTAAAGGCAAGATTCGTCAATATATAGATCAAATATGTGTCATGATCTTCTAGAAACTTACCAACTTGAAGTTCTGTAAGCCACCCATTCTCTTTCCCGGTTCTCAAACAGCCTATTATAGCCATTGAGCTTTGACTGTTACGCAAGGCCTCGGGCCCGAGGGCATGAATAAGATGCTGGATGAAAAGCGCAAACCCCTCCTTTTCATCATGAAAAACACCTGGAACGACGTAGAGTTCGGTGTTCAAAGCAACATGCTCGTCTAGTGAGAGCAAAGCTCTCGCGAGGTCGGCCTTGAAAAAAGAGAGCCAAACTGCCTTGAGAGACTCTTTATCTGTTTCCCCAACTAGTTCTTCCTGAAGCCTACGAAGCAAAGAGCTCAGTAAACGACCAATACCAGGAGCAAGAGTCCTGTTGTCCATTGCCTTGAATATCGATCCTAGATTTACCGCCCTAGACGGCTTTTCGCCTTCGTTCTTTATGAAGAAAGTCTTCGAGGCAAACCATTTTTTCTTTATTAGGAATTCGACGAGATACGAATCACCCTTCCTCAAATCACCCTTCTTGATACCATCGAACACCTCTTCAGCAATTGAGGTCGAGAATATTTGACGTTCTTCTGGATCCCAAGTCTCTGTTCCAAAGGCCACAAAAGCCGTAAGACAATCTTTCAGACTTTTCAAGACTGGGGCCGTTGCGAGATCAAAGTAATCTCGAAATATAGGAAGATATTTAGCTTCTTTCCGAGTTTCTGGTAAACCAGACGACTCAGGCTTCACCGAGAGCATTTTAGATAGCCCCCCAAGCCTATTGAAGACAATTGAGAGGGCGTCGACAGCACAAACTCGGTGTCCATTTTCAATTTGAGGACTTGACCCAGTGTCAAGAAGTGGCTCAACCCAGCCCTTTAGTTCTCTATAGGTCTCAATGAATAAGTTAGCATACCCGCACAAGTACTTTTTACAAAATTTTGGAGAACCGAAAAAAACCAGGAAGATATATTCCTTACTGTTGCAGAATCTCGAGATGGGTTTTTGATATTCAGTTTTATGAGTTTTTCTCGGAGGGCCAGCAGTCTTTGCTCGGGGATGATGCATGAAGACGCCTCATATTCAGCGGCATTAAATCCAATTGCTTCTTCCGACGCCATGGTAAAGATTGCTGATGCTATTTTTCTGGGAAATAGGCACGCACGCGGGCACTACACTGCCTCCAATGAATTGGTTCGAATCCTGGTGTACCAAATATTTCGATCTTGGCGTGAGTAGTAACATGTGCAGGCGAAGTTCAAATTGGCCCCCAAAATTGATAATGGACTACGAGAAAGTGGAAGAACCTTGTATTCTACCTAAGTAAATGTGTAAGTACTAAGTACTCACATAGCAGTTAAATTTCAAGTCAGGGAAAAATTCCAACAGCTGTTAGCAGCCTGCTAACGTCCACTTACCAGATCGGATATAGCGCCGGAGTCGACTTGGGCTAGTTAAGGTGGGACAGCTCGGCCAAAAGGTCGAGACGAAGAGCCGCCGCCGAAATTTTTTTGGGCAAGGAAAACGCAACTAACGAAAATTTTATTTCCTGCCGACCCTCCATTCACAA
This sequence comes from Orbilia oligospora ATCC 24927, assembly GCF_000225545.1. Lineage (NCBI taxonomy): Eukaryota > Fungi > Ascomycota > Orbiliomycetes > Orbiliales > Orbiliaceae > Orbilia > Orbilia oligospora. The sequence goes on along the minus strand of NW_011645561.1, from coordinate 1,058,705 downwards.
CCATCCCACCTTCATCTCCATACCTGGTTATCTACCACGACACCTTCTCCCATCCGACTTCACGACGAACTTGGGTTTTACATATCCCTTCCGACGGATATTGTGAGTAGTATCAACGGACCTTCTTTAAACGTCTGTTACCGTTCTACTACATAGCGCCTTGCAGCTTCTCCCCGCTGTTTCGCCGTCCTACGTCAGTCAACAATAATCGCCATGTCGTGGTGGGACTCCATAACAGGTCGCAAGGCCACTACTTCTGCTTCTTCATCTGGAGTTATTGCAGAGCCACATGATGTTTTCGTACCAGCTCCTTTCGATCCTAGTACTGCTGCCGATGTCTCTTCCTTCCTTAACACCTCGGCATTCGACCCCTCCACCTTACATCCACTGGCTGGCCTAGATGAAGGCTTGGAATACTTAAAACTCGAAGATGAAGCACTTTCAGACCTCCCAGGAACTAATTCCTTCCTACCCTCGAGAGGGTGGAGTGACGATCTTTGCTATGGTACTGGTACAACATATCTCGCAGCCTTATCGATAGGCGGCGCATGGGGTTTTGTCGAGGGTGTCAGCAGGAGCCCGCCAATGGCCCCGCCAAAGCTGAAGCTCAACAGTATTCTTAACGGAATGACACGGCGAGGGCCTTTTATGGGAAATAGTGCCGGTGTAATTGCGATGGTGTACAACGGTATCAATAGCACAATTGGTTACGCAAGAGGGAGGCACGATACTGCGAACAGTGTTGTGGCCGGTGCGCTGAGTGGGGCAATTTTCAAGAGGTGAGAAAAACTCCGAGTCCAAAGATATTCCAGAAACTAGCTAATCACGTATGATTCAATTCTTTAGCACGAGAGGTGTACGACCAATGCTTATCGCTTCTGGTATCACCGGCAGCGCCGCCGGTATCTGGGCCGTCTCGAGAAAGGCTTTCCTTTAAATGACTAATATAAAGTCGACCATTAATACAAACCCCTTGTGTCAAAAACCCACGACACAAATCTACCCGATTCATCCGTCCACCTACGTTTTCTCTGTAAATATTCCTCCAACCACTGTATCATACACCACTACCACTCCCTTTCAAAGGGCGAATCGGCTTCCCGTGCTCAAGGGAATAGCATACCAGTCGAACGACGATCCTTCCTCTTCCTACCTTTTCTACCATTTTCTACCATTATAGACCTGCTACAACCTCTCAACTCCTTAGATTCACAGCATTTCTGTGTTATTACGTTTTGGGAACCTGCTTTTGGGAACCTGCTTTTGGGAAACAGTCCTGAGTAACGGGGATGTATATAGGCGCTAGGTGCGGTTTTACTTGGCGGGTCAAGACGGCCGTTATAATGAAATATCATCATTTTTTTTTTCACACATCTCGAACTTCCAGATCCGTTCTTGTGACGATTTAGCTTCTGTTTTTTATATGCAATTTCACTCTTGCTAACTCACAAACAGGCTCTATAGCGCGGATTGCGGACATTTCTTGCATGCGACCTGCTAACAAGACTTCAATACTAGCTCAAACCCATGCTTTTCAACAAGCATGGCAACCATCTCAACCACGTTTTAGCCCAGGATATAACCCCAAATTCCGCATGGCGTTCCATCTTTTTCGAAGTTAATTCAGCTACAGTCCATTTTACCTTTTGCGGTTCAAAGTTTCCCGGTACCTGATCGATATCAAAAGTTTTTTTTAATCAATACTTGATAAAACAAATGATGCTATCCTTCGTGCTCTACGGGCTACTAGCCACTACTGGCAGTAATGCAGCCGAGATCCGAAGACGACAAGAGCTCGCTCTGGCAGCTCCAAGGGTAATCGTTCAGGCACAGGGTCAGTTACCCCAGATGCAAAAACCGCCAATGCCATCTGCAGGTTTACCTTCGCCTCAAGGAACCTATTATACACGACCACCAGGACCAATACCATCTGCACCAATACCGTCAAACGGTCCCGTTCCCCCGATTCCTAACCAAAATCTGGTGATTCCGGGACCTCAACCGGGGGCCCAACCGGGACCTGGATCTGCTACTACATCCGATGCAGAGGCTCCTGGAGACAATTCATCAGGTGATGATGATCCACTTATTGGCAGCGATGGTACAGTTCTACCTGGCGGTACAAAAAAAGACGACACTAATACACCATTCGCCCTTCTTGGTCCAAAAGACACTCCAGGTCCAAATTCCTGGGCCGAGGTCCTTCCAAACCTCAATTTAGGGTCAGATGACCACACCCCAGAAAATACAGCTGGCGGTCCGGTAACAGCGGCGGTTGAAAGCAGTACTAATACAGCCGCCGGAATTCTCACGGATGATCAAAAACAAGATCTCCTCGATCACATAAGTCCCGAGGAATTCGAACAATCGACACCAGACTTCCAGGAACTCGTGCTGGTCGCTGCACAAGACAAGCTAATGGATTCGGAAGCAAAGATAGAAGATGTAGCCGAGCCTGGATCAGACCCTGAACCGGTCACTTCATTAACTCAGGAGACATATACCGAAATCCAAGATATCGGGCAAAATCTCACCGGGACGTCAGCAGATTTGAGTCAGGCTATACGCGGACTTATCGGTATAAGCTTGGATGAATTAAGAAATAATGCCACATCGGATGTTCCGGGTCCCGGTATGACGGATGCGAACGGGAATTCGGGATCACAGTTGAAGAAGAGATGGGTTTCGGCGGTTCTTGGTGCTTTGGGTGCGCTTATCGAGATTTCAAAACTTGCTGATAAGGTCCTCGACGAAGGGATCTCTCTCTGGAAGAAGATTAAGGCTGCACGAGGATAAAGAATGCTTCTTGCTGGAGTTTTATCAATAGGCTATTCTACTCGCCGATGATACCTGTTACTCTGATTATTTCGGAGAGAAGCGATTAATATTTATGCCATATCTTTATGCACTCTGCGCTGCGTTCTAAATCTCGTCCTAACCTTCATCTTGACTCTCCCTACCGAACGAGCAGCTAGCTAGATTAGGTACCTAGGCATTTGCTTGGTTTTAGATACTTACATAAATCTGCAAGTTAATTTTCATTCACGATCACTATATCTATCTCATACCCTCGAGCTCCTAGACCTTCTATACCTCCCTTATAGAGAATGAGAATAACTTAGTACTTTCCTAGGTATAGTACTACGCCAAAAACCCGCGATATAATGCTCACACCCCACCTCCCAGTCCAGTCTTCAGATTCGAATGCAGACCAGACGAAACGCATGATAGAACTCTCTCAAATAAGTCCTCCCCAAACCCACTCACAGCAATACATTCTTCAATTCAACATGTTGAGGCCACGCTATAAACCCCGCTGAAGCTCCTCCACGTTTTTTTGAGGACTTTTTTTAATCGATCTACCATATAGGGCTTCCTTGCCAATATCGTGGCTCTCTCTCTCCCATAAGGCTCTCCAGCAAAGTATCACATTTTCAACACATTCTGCAGATATAGTTTATATCTCCAGCAACTGCAATTACGATGCCGGGTAATAATCGATTACTCATCGCAGCTGTAAGCTCGCTACTTATGAGCTCAGCTTTTGCCGGGGCGGTTTATCCTAGGGACTTAAAAACAGGGAGTACTAGTAATGATGGAATAGCCCCTCGATACCAAGATTCATCAAGCAATACTCCAAACACACTATCCACAGCCGCAAGATTCCCAAGATACAAGCGACAAGAAGTCGCACTAGAAGAAGGCACCGTAGTCGCTTTGAGTGACACTTCACCTATAGAGGAAACAACAGAAGAAATCATCGAGAGTGCCGAAACGACGACGATTATAGAAGAACCTCACAAGGATTCTCCAGGTTCTGATGTATCAGGTCCACCACCGGGTGGTAGAGTCCTTCCTCCTAATGATTCCCAACCCGCAATGGGTGAGGAACCCCTACCGGTACCCCCAAGTGGTTTAAGCGATGACTTCGCAGCCGATGCTCCGCCATTAATGCCAGATGAGAGCGGCGATCCCAAAGATGACGCTGCTACTGCCCAGCAGATCATCGCCGAGTCTAGGAAGGAACTTGAGGATGATAGTCCGGAAATGAGTCAAGAAGAACTTGATAATTTGGCCACCGCGGTCGAACTCATTTCTGCCGACCTCTCCAAAAGAGAAGACCCCGCGACGGTTAATGTCGAAGAACAAGTAAAATCCCAGATGGGTGACTGGGACAGCCTAAGCGATGCAGAGAAAAGAGAAGCCCATGAAAAGGCTTTATATAACAGTGCAACTCAAGACCTTCAGCTCACTGCCGTGGTGGGTAACTTAGTCGGTATCACCGAGAAGATTGTTAACGGTGATGTGAAAACAAATGCGACAGAAGGGTTGGTGGGCATCAAAAGCGAGGATGTTCCGGCAAATAGCACCGTCGCTGATGGCTCGGTCGAAACCGGCGGGTCTAGTGCGCGTCTACGCAAGCGTTCTTTGAACAAGCGGTTCGTCCTTCCTGGAGTATTAAGACTTTTGGGGATCGGGGTCGATGCGACCATAGGCCTTGGGTTTCGATCACCTTTAGCTAGCGTGGCGGTCGCTCTAACCACGGGAATCGGAAAGGCCACAAATGCCGAACCACCAAAGCCGCAAGAGAAGATAGTGTTCGTTGAAAGAGAAGTGCAAAGACAGCAACCGCAACAGGAATTCAATCAACCTTTCCCACAGCAGTCTTTCCGCCAGGAGTCCTCTCACCAATTTGAACGGCCACCAATTATTCAACATGAATCGTACCAGCCCCAAGCAACGGTGCCTGGTTGGGATAATATATACCGGCAAAACCAAGGTTTCGGGGCAAACGGCGGAGGGTTCACTCAAACGCGGCCATCTTGGAAAAAGTCCCGTAGACGCATCAGATAGATAGATCCATATTAACGAAGGAGCTCTCTATCAAAGTCTTGACTTTTCTACTGTTATATAGTAAATTAAACCCGCTTGGATATATGTTGATATTATATATAAATCCCTTCCCGCGCTTCTATAACCCGATATTCCATTCCTATGAATCTATAGATTCATGTGATAGAGCCATAGTAGAGTGGTCCTTCTCCTTAAGCCACCCCTTTAACTCTTCCTTACCATACCAAACATCCTTCCCCAGATCCTTCCCTTTCAATCCCTCCAGCAGTCCCAAACACCACTCCTGGCAATTCCACCCCCCTTCTCCCCCCTGAACTTCTTCCTTCTCCACATAAGCTTCCCTACAAGCTTTCTCAAACTCCCCAAGCCGGCTTTGTTCTACACTCCCAATCTCCAACTTCACAACCACAATCTGCACAGCAGACTCATCTCTACTAAGTCCATTAACCACTTCCTCCTCCTCTTCTTCTTCTTCGTCTTCCTCCTCCTCCCCTTCCGCCTCCTCCTCCCCCCCATCCCCTCCCTCACCTTCCTTCCCAACCACACTCTTCTTTCTTATAAAATTGTTGGTATTGATCATAATACTCCTCCCAGGCTCTTCATTCCTCGGATCCGCAGCCTCAGGTCCAGGATAATAGTACGCACCGGGCATACCCCGCAGTTGGTGTTTCAACCCGGTTGAAGGGGATAATTCGATTAAAAAAGCCCAGTGGTAAGCTTTTACCAGGCCGGTGTCCCAGTGGGTTCCTCGATCATATGTTACAATGTAGAGGGAGTGCGACATGGTTTTTTTTTTATGTAGGTAGGTATATATGCACTTTATACCTTTTAAGTAAAAAGTATATACCTTGATATAATATATTGTGATGTAATATGTGGTGACGTTGTTCGTTCGCGTCGTAGAGAAGGTGGAGTGAGGTATTAGGTAAGCTTAGCTTAGCTTAGCTGGCAATAGGTTGGTTTGGAGCTCGAGTTTGGATGGGGGGGCGGAGCTATGGTATTGGATGCTCCAGGGATGAGATGGCCGGCTGGGAAATCCGCGCCTGCGATTAATGGTTTATGTCTTCCTGCGATTATGGATCCTGGATGATATGGAAGTAGGTATATAAGGTAATTGGTACTTCTGGTTATCGATATCAAGTACCGGTACCAACCAGCCGGTCTTTAGTACCGCTATTCTTGGACCGGCGTTGGCGAATCCGGGATAAAAAAATGCAACACACATGTGCCGGTGGGTTCCACGTTGATAGGCTAATTCACTACTTTACTGACTTAGTCTGTCTAATCACATTTAATATTCTACGGAGGCCTTTGCTTTATTATATATAAACTCCCCGACTGGCTGGTTTTCGCTTGAGGGTTGTTTCTTTTATTCAAGATTAGTGCTATTCTCGCATTTAATGCATTTTAATAGCACGCTCACAAGAGTTGGTTTACTTTTTTATTTTATTTTCTTTTATTTTATTTTATTTTATTGTTCGATTCGAATCAGATATTTAATACGTTAGCGAAAGTGATAGATAGCTAAACAGGACTACGGAGTACTGGTATTTCAAAAGCCAAAGTGCTATATATTAATCTTGAGGTATCATTGCGACTGTATCGTCAAAAAGGATAAAGCGGAATCAAAAAAGTACTACCGAACATCAAAACGAGACCAAAGAAAAAAGAGAGACATCCCGTCTCAGAGCAAAATCAACTACAAGAAACAGAATCAATCCCCTTATTTATTCAAAATCGCAACCAACAGCCTCTCAAAATCACCACTAGTCTCATCTCTAACCCTCGCCACCAAGTCCTTCCCATAAACTCGATTATAAGCCACTTTAATAGCCGGAATAGCTCCAGGAATCCAATGAGCCGTTATCAGTCTAAACGCCAACTCCTCATTCCTAGTTCCAAGTCCCTTCATCGTCCCCTCTATCAACTCCGCATCTCTCTTAGCTTTATCCTGTACCCCTCTAAGGATATACAACAAAGCCTCCTTTTGATGACCGCTAAACTCGCTCTTTATCAGACTTTCTACTGGTTGATGGTACGTCCTTTCGTATTCTGTAGCAATCGCTAGGATGGTAGCATCATTACTCTTGATGAATATCCTCGAGACTTCCGTTTCGTTTGTTCCCATTCTACCTTCCGTAGCCGCGTGTAGAGCCTTCACCTCCGCCGTGACGGTCGTAGGGTTTACACCCGCAGCTTCTTCGGTACGAGTGGCCGAAATTACCATTTCAAACATCCGTTGTTCCGCACCGCTGAGGTCGTCCGAAACCACGGATTCCAGTTTTCGACTGTATTTAGCTTGGAAAGCCTTTTTAATAGCGTTGATGTCCGCATTACTCCTCCCCAATAACGCAAGGTCAAGGAAAGTTTCTTTCGTACCCATCCCTTTCGTAGCACGATCCACGAGCCAGACGTAGAAGTTCAATGGACCTCTGACGAGGGCACAAAGACCGTCTTCGAGGCTTCCTCGGGTTTTATCTTCCATTAGGGAGTATAATTGTTTTTTGGTATCTGCGGTGTATTTTTGGTTTATGGATTCGATTTGTAAGGGGTCGAGTTTTACGATTGTGGTTATTAGGGCCTTTTCGTCGGTGTTGAAACCTTTGCAGGCTTTTCGGATGACTTCGACGTCGTTTGTTGGGTTGTAGGTTGGTGATGTTTGGTTTGGTATGAAACCCAGGGAGGGGGCTGCAGCTGGTCCGGTGTATGTTTGGGATGGACCGGCTACTGGGGGTGGTGCTGCTGCTTGGTAGCCTGATTGGGGTGGCTGTTGCTGTTGTGGTGGTGGTGGAGCACCCCATTGCTGCTGCTGTTGCTGAGGAGGATAGCCTTGAGGTGGTGGTGGTTGTTGTCCCCATTGTTGCTGTGGTGGTCCCCATTGCTGTTGTTGCTGAGGGGGTGGATAGCCTCCCCATTGTTGCTGAGGATAGCCTTGTGGTGGAGGACCTGGAGGGGGTGCTCCCCATTGCTGTTGTTGTGGTTGTCCCCATTGCTGTTGGGGTTGTTGGCCCCATTGGCCCTGTTGCTGTTGTGGTGGTTGTGGGGGGTATCCACGTTGTTGGTCCTCTTTTGTGGATGGTAGATTGGTTAGTAAATGAGACTAGATGCCTGTTACCTGGATATTAATGTAACTTACGAGGTTGACTCCATTGCTGTTGCTGCTGAGGATATCCTTGAGGAGGACCCCATTGTTGCTGCTGTCCCCATTGCTGTTGAGGTTGTCCCCATTGCTGCTGCTGTTGTTGCTGGTCTCCAGTCGGAGGTGGTGCACCCTGATTGTCTGCCATATCTTCTTATACTACTACTATGTATAAAATTTGCTTGTAGAATAAGATTTATTGTAATATCTCAAGATCAAGAGAATGTGTAGTGTTAATGTGTGATATTATGAGCAGGCGAAAGTGTGTTGGAAGTGAGGTTGAAAGCTTAGTAAGTAAGTACTTAAGTAGTGAATATAGATAGTACACTTGAGTTTGTATTTATAAAGATTAAAAAAGATGGTAGAAGGGAAATCAGGATCAGATGAGGAGTAAGAGCTAGTAATCACTCAAAGCGCACCATCGCTCTTATATAATACATCGCCTCCCTCTTTCTCTCTTCTTCCAACATACATGTTTTAGCTTAGACTTTCGCGCCGGCGCAGTCTATACAGGTCAGACTATCCATTCCGGGATCATGGGCATCTATCTCATCGACTTTAGCTACCCAGTTAGCCCTCCCAACCCTGTTTTTTGGAGAGCAGCCACACCATTCCTTTTTCTAACAGCGGGGGGGGGGATCCCCTCCTTCGATATGGGTCGGGTGGAGACGACCTATTAAACTGCCAAGAGTCGCCCGTCATTTTGGTTTTTTGAAGAAAAAAATCCAGTGGGTTAGTTGGTTATGACGATTCCGGAATTTCAATGGATTCTGCAGGATGAAATGAATCGAATGTTAGGTTCCTCGATACGGAAATTTTTAAAAATCAGCCCTACAAGCCAAAGAGGGGAAATCGGTCCTGTTTTTGGAAAAAGAAGCTCTTCCATTCGTGATAGGTTTTCCCTCCCTCAGATGCACATATGGACATATGCGAGCCAAGCTTCTTCTTTGAGGAAAACAAAGAAAGACAGGAGAAAATCCCGAGGTTTCTTTGATTCTAGACTCACTCACCCGCCATGCAAAAGCAGATACAATTGCTGTGGCTGTAGATTAGCTAGGTCTTGTCTTAACGTTAGCTAAGCTACCGGACCTCCCAAGACTGGTTTGTAACTATACCATAGAGGTAATTACCAATTCCAAACGAGGGCTTTTGGGGCGTATTATGGGCTTGGCGGGATCCACGGCTTACGTTTTGCATGATCCTCCATGATACACGATAAATGCCTTAGAAACCTTCGATATGATCTATACTATACTATAGATATCATCACACGAGATACTCGGGGTATCACCGATTATCCTAGTTTTGAGAAGGAAAAAAAGCCTGAGGAGAGTTATGATTATATTACATGTATATTAAAAATTCGAACGAACGTGATACTGAAGTCATGATAACCGTATTGCCTTCGGCAAGGTACCTTACAGGGCACACCAAAAAAGAGACAGGCGGTTTTTTAGTCTTTTGTCTAAGCGCTTGGCATCTTATTGGTGAAACTTAACTTGGAGGGATGTGCCTTGCTGTCAGTCGCTCGAGTTCGGTTGAATAGATCCGAGAGAATATTAATTCTCACAGCCTCGAAATTTGTATGCATATCATATGTATGAAGGGATGTATGAAGTGCTAAATACGGGTGATGCTGTGATACCGTCTGATACTTGCCCCTGTGATAATATCGTTATGATCTAATCATTTCTCTGGGCGAATTCGATCGAGGCTTTCTTCGAGAACATGGAACAGTGTGCCGGAGAATGTGAATCGAGGATGATGGATGATACTAGTGTTTGTCTCGACTCAATTTCCTAATCGGGTATATTTAACGACAGCAAACAGCGATGAACTAAAACTCCAACAAACAACGCGGATTTCTCTTCAATTTGACTTGCGACAGATGACGTCGACTTTTTCTGATTTCTTGCCTGTAAATTAGTAAACTTAAAAGAGACCCCTCTAGGACCTTCGGAAGAACTATAGCCTAGCTCAATATCTTTACTCCATCCGTTCAAAAGCCTCTATCCCTATTAAATTGTACTCCTGGACTCGAAATCGAGGCTCCGGATTTGGAGGTTAAGTTAAGGCTGTCGATGGAAGAGACTAAAGTGGGGCTTTTGAAGGAAGTATTGGGGGTGAGGTTGGTGTTGATTGGTTTAAGGATATTATAGGGAAGAGGTGGAGGTGGAGAAGGGGATTTGGAACTTGAGGAAGGGGCGGATGAGAAGATCAAGAAGTTGATGTTAAATACTAAGACTCGTATACAGGGACTAGTGGATGGGTTCATATAAGTACCATCCCAAACATTGCAAGTTCTACGGGGCTCTACAGATATAGTAGTAACTATAACCTCCTCCCCAGATTAGACGAACAAAGTCTAGGTCTAGTATGTATTCGCTTTTCATTGGAAATAATAACGCTTTGCGAATATTAATATGACAAAAATATATCAAAGATAAATTAAGCCTCTAAGCTATTGATATTATTATAAGTATAACGATTCAATTTGCTCTGTAATGTTCCAAGTATCCTTTACCTTGGACATTCGGCACATACCACCCATTTCTGAGTGGTGGAGAGTAATTTTTGTTTACCCTTCTTATGTTATACCCTTATATAAATCGAGATCAGATATAGATCTTTAGACTTAATACTTATATACTTAGTATTAAATTGATATATATATTTTTTTCCCTCGAATGACGGGGTTTATAATGATTTTGTGTCGACTTTAGTGGATTTATATAACTATCTCCTCAGAGGAGAAGCTTAAGTGGTTGTTGTCTTCGGTGCCCAAGTCAATTTTGACGGAGATGGAGGTGTAGACATTTTGCTGTCTCGAGGCAGCGATAAGATTTGGATCAAATCAACATACACATCATATATAATGAATGGAAACTTTTATAATAGTGTGCATCCAGTCTTGTAACTGACTTATTCTCATTGGGATTCATTTACATCATTAGATATCTTATCATACTTAAACTTACTTAATAAGTAGTAAGTGTATATCAAAACCCACCAACACCAACATCAAGCACCTTCACCATCCTCCCATCCTCCTCTGCCTCCTCTCCAAAAAACGTCTTAACAACCCCCACCACCCCCTCAAACAACCCCGCCACAAGTTCCTTCTCCTCCTCCCCTGTCTGCCTAAAATCCGGAAAAGCATTAACCTCCAACACCCTAACCTTCCCATCCTCCCCGACCAAAAAATCAAACCCAAAGATTTCAAAAGCATTAGGTAAAGGTTGAAAATGTATCCTCCCGCCGCTAACAGCGGCTTTAAAAACTTCTGCGGTAATTTCACATACTTGTGAATACCATTCTTCCACTTTTGTTTGATCTATAATAAAGAATTCGGGGAGGTTCCAGAAGGGGATTACGCTACCATCGTGGATACCGGATTGTAAACAGGTGTTTGTGAGGTGTGCTGATAGATCTGGAGGTTCTGATGTGTCATCACCATTATTATTGTTGAAATCTGATGATGATGGAGGGGTATATTCCTTCGCGGCGAAGAGGGCTAACATGTTTCTGTAGACGTAGATTTTGAGAGCGGAGTAGGCGAGGACGTAAGTTCTTATGTGGAACTTTCGAGGACCGATGTTCGAAGGGTTATTAGTATTTGGTTTTGGGGTGAGTAGGAACGGAGGGATGTAGACTTGGGCTACGAAGTGTCGGAGACTGGAGGTGATTATGCCGGTTGATTTCTTTTCTTTATCGTCGGTTGAAGTTTTAATATCTTCTTCTTCTCCTTCTTCTCCATCTGACCTGGTAGCTTTATCTTCGTCTTCATCATCATCTTCTTCTTCATCAGACTCCTCCTCCCACCCCTCAAAAATACCCTGCAACTCCCCCATCGTCGAAAACAATCTAATCCCAACCCCACGATCACTCATCCCCGGCTTCAAAATCCACCACTCCCTCCCCCTCTCCTCTTCCACCCCTTCATTCCTTTCCAAACTCTCAACCAACTCATAAGCCTCAACCAAAGCCTCATCCAAAAACTCCACATAATCAACCTCAAACTCAACCCCAACCGGCGTCGCATCCTTCAACACGCTCTTAGGGTTTTTCTTCACATAACTCTCGATCGTATGTAGGAGATAGTGTTTTCGAATTAATGCCTTGCGGATTATGTAGGCGTTAAATAGGTTTGTGGTTGGATTCGAAAGGAGGGTTTGGAAGTCTAGGGATTCGTAGGAGGTCCATGTTAGGAGGGGGGTGGTTGAGGGAAGTGGAGTGGTGGGTTGGTTGTGGAGGAGGTGCAGGGAGGGGAGGTGTTTGTGGAGAGCGGATTCGATGAGTGGTTGGACGTAGGATTTATCGTCGGTGTAGTCGAGGAGGGCGTGTATTTCTGTCATCTTTCTTTCTTTTTTTCTCTTCTCTTTCTTGTCTCCTCTTAGGGTATATATAAGGGTAATTAAAGAAGTTAAAGAAGAATGTTGAAATATATAAAGAGTGATTGGTGAAAGGATCAGATTCTATATATACATTTGAACTTATCTATCTTGATCTTGAATGCATTGTATGGTTGGTCGGTCGTCGGAGTCAGTTCTAGTTAAAATATGTCAAAAGCCGCGGGCCAAAAAAAAAAAAAAAAAAAAAAGTTTGGCAGGTAAAAGTAACTGTTCGATCCAAATGCAACAAAAGATCCACAACGCTCGCTTATCTACGGCCTCTCTTTTTATATGTCGGTTTGTGGTTGGTGGTGGTTATAGTTACAACTGGTTGGATATAATCTATATAATCTACAGCTTCAATTCCTCGCCAATCTGAGCACTTGCGTGCATGAAATTGGCTCTCAACGGCGTTACACTAGATATTTAAATATATTAGCATCGATTCTTCTTGTCAAAATAACTGTAATTTGTTAGAAGAAAAGAAAAAAGAACAAACCTGATAAACCCCTGCATTAAAGCCCAAGCATCACTCCCAGCAGCACTCTCCTCCTTCGCCGCCTTCTCAACATCAATAAACCTAGGCGCCCATTTAAACCTATACTTCTCCATCAACTTATCCGTATTCCCTTCAGCATTACTACTACTCGTCCCCGTTTCCTCAGCAGGTGTAGAAACCCCATCTCTAGTCGCCTTCTCCAATTTCCCCGGATCTTCTTCTTCTTCTTTCGTATGGATGGCTTTGTAACAACCACCCCAGGTGTTTTGAAGGATATGTGTGAATAGGATTTTAGCGTGATAGACGCCTTCTTCCAGGGGGACGTTTACGGAGTAGATGTCGACGGAATTGTCGGTTGGCCAGTTATTGTAGAGGTTTTCGACGATTTTGGCGGAGATGTCGGAGGCGTTTTGGACGATACCCCAGTCGTGGTCGCGGGTTTTGTAGGCGTAGGAGACGGAGATTGATTTTGCGCCGCTCTGTTAGTTAATATGTAGAGTTAGTTAATTATACTTGTCAAATCACTTCTTAACTTCCTTTTAACAAGAAAGCAAAGGCTAGAAGAAGAAGAAGAAGATATATAAAAAAAACCCACCAGCGCAGCCTCCAACGAACCCCCCAAAGTCCCACTACTCAAAGCATAAACCGCCGACGAATTCCTCCCAAAATTCGGTCCCGAAACAACCAAATCAATAGCCCCCCTCTCCTTAAACAAATGAAACAATCCGATCTGTGTACAACTCGCCGGCGTCCCATTGATCAATACCCATTCCTCACCACCATCCGTTCGAGGTGTCGTATGCGTACTATCGGTATCAGGATGGTAGAATGTAGGTGTCGGGTGGTGACCGATGATATGGGCTTTTCCGATCCAGGATTTTTGGTCCGCGGGGATGCAGACTGATACCGTGTGCCCCCGGTCTCGGAGGGAGGTTATTAGGGATTTTATGAAGGGGGAGGATGGAGATGGGGGACCGTCGTCGTTTGTTAGCTGTCATGTGGGGGGTGGTGGTTGTTTGTTAGTTATATTTAATATGGAGCTTTGGAGGGGGAGCTGGAGCGGAAGCTGGGGTAGCTAAGTAGGTAGCTTACTAGGATATGCATTTTTGATTGGTGGGGGAGGTTGGGGACCTGGCTGGTGGGATTGAAGCTTATAATTTTATAAGGGAAGAGAATAAGAGGGAAATTAATGCGAGAAGAAATAGAAGAAGAATTCGGGGGGATATAAACGGGACGGGTGAAAATGCTGGTGGGAGTTACGTTAATGGTAACGTACGTTGCAAGGAAATGGCCGGAATGTGAAGGGTTGCTGCTGCGGACGGGCTGCAGCCTGCAATTGACTGGGGACTCAGTTGGCTGGAGGCGAGGTTAGCCGAAATGTCGTGCTTTAATTCGTCTGTTGCATTTTTTTGGCCCGGTCGAGAACGGCAGTGCAACGCGGGTGAAATACGAATCGAATATGAATAGTATGAATATGAATATCATGTGAAAGATAGTATACTGTTGGGTTTTAATTACTATACATCCATTTGCCAGGAAAGGAGAGACGCCGAATTATCGTATACCCTTGTGTCCAGAAACAAGTCCGTTCCAAAGAAACAAAAACGAAAGAATACAAAAAGTACATGAGTTCAATTGGAAAGTACAGGGGTTTTGGAAGCTATACTAGGAAATGATACTTTTTTGTTATAATATATAGTATTTTCTTTGGGGGGGATGGGATTTTTAGATAGAAACGTCTTCAGCATTAGCTTTAGATCTAGTCCTTGAAGAAACACTATTCTTTCTTTCTCCCGTGAGGGGTTTCGTCTCTTCTTTCTTTGGTCGCCCTGCTTTCTTCTTCGGCGCTTCCGCCGTCTCCACAGGTTTAGATTGATCCAGTTCAGTTGACGCCGGAGCAGTAGGATCCGTTACTTCCTTATTCGATTCCTCAACTCTTGGTTTCTTCGACTCTGGCTCCGGAACTTCTTCTTCTTGAGTATCATTCTTATCCCCCCCGTTCTTCTCAGAAGACCCAGAAGTATGATCTTGTTCATCCGAAGCAACAGTAGTAAGTTCTTCAGACCTACCACGTTTCTCACCAACCGAAGCTTCGGGTTTTGTCGGTTTCTCCTGTACTTCCTCCCGAAGATCCATTAACTGCTCGGGGGGCTGTGTCGTGGCGGTTTTATCGCCGTTAGTATGTCCGTGGATAGTAGTAGTAGTAGTATTCCCACTTCCGTTATCGATATCAACATCGTCACCATCCCTTTTTTCAGCTTGTTTATCCCTCTCCTCGGCGAGTTTTACTTGTTCTTCGATGGATAAATTCGCTTCTTCTTGTTCTTGTGCGGTATCCGGTGGTCTGGATATCGGTGCCGATTGTCTGGGTGGTAGGAATGGTTTTCGTAGTTTTCCATCATTACCATCACCGTCATCTTTATTGTCATCAGATGAAGACTTGATTTCAAGCTCGCTAGCCTTCTTGACGACGTCAGTGCCGGAGTCTTGTTGTAAATGAACGGCCGGGTTGGATGGTTCGGCGTTACGGGTGATGGTGTTCCCGTTGGAAGATTGGATTGAGAGGGAACCGTGGTCGGCGACTTCGGTTACTGTGCCGGATGGGTGACCTTGGCCCCAGTTCCATTGGGCTGGGTATGGCATTTTTTGATTAGTTTTTATACTACTATATATTCCTTCTGTTTTTTATAAAAATTTGTGATGCTTGGTAGGTATTAAGTAGTGAGTGGTACGGGGTTCTATTGGGGGAGTTGAATGCGGTGATATTATAATATTAATGAATGGTAAGAAATTCGATATAGCTGGAAAATCAATAAATAACCTGCAATTTAGGGTGTTTCAAGGTTGGAATAGATACTTATATGTATATAGAGTATAATATGGGATATATGTCATCCAACCCAGCTAGTGCGATCAGATCGGTACCTACCCTTGTCGTGATCTGTGACGTCGTCAAAATCGACATCATCACCACCAAGTACCCCGGCAAATCACACGGTCCGGGGGGGAAAGTATAACATCAAAATTATAAATAAATAAAATTCTAGCTTACCTTGATCTCCTGGCTTAAGATCCGTCATTTTCTAATTTCCCTTCTTTTTCTCTATATTAAATTTTTTTTTTTTTTTTTTTTTTACCAAAAAACGGAGGTCGTGAAGTAGGAGTTAGGTTTGTATCGTAGACTTATATTATATAGGTAAGGTACCTATTCGGAGGTTTAAGAGCTGTATAATTGCAATAGTGTGGGGAAGAAGGGAAGCTCGAAGGGGGTGGTGGTGCTAAAAAGTCTAATTGTAAGGGAGGAAAGGGAAAAAAAGGGAAAAAAAGAGGGAATTCAGATGCAATTTGTATGCAATGTTAATATCCAATTGCAAGGCTGGTGTTGCGCAGAAAGCGGCTGGGAATTTTAAATAAGAAAGAAAGAAAGAGAGAAAGAAAGAAAGAAAGAAAGCGACAAGGGAAAAAAAAGGTTATACAGATCGATCGAGTGCAGGTGGTGGGTCTGGGTCTGGGTCTGGGCCGGACGGGGGTGGATGGATGGATGGAGGTGGAAATGTGGTGTTACCGGAATAAATATTTAGAATACCTGTGAACTCAAACACACATACAAATCGATTACTGGAATGCGGGAGGCGGGAGTTACAGATTTTAAGTACTCAAGAAGTAGTAAGTATACTTACTTACTTATATTGTAATGCTGTGGAATGGAAACATTCAGAACTGCTCGATCGAGCAAGTCGTCGGTTTGCATTGGATGATGGGTTGGTGGATGATGACGTCATGTTACTAAAGTATTTTAATATAATACAGGATCACCAGATGCGATCTAATCTTCGAAGATATAATATCTTGGCCGTACGATACTCCAATTAATGTTAATATAGTTCGCTACTGCTTCTGTCATCATTGATAGGTCTTATTGGAGAGCGGATATATACTTAAGTACTTATATAGAGGCCTCACCTGTTCGATTTGGCAGGGGCATGGTCGCCTACAGCCTTAAAATCTTTCACTTTTTATTTTGTAATATAGAAAAGAAGAGGTGGCTTTGAGGAAACGGAGTTCTTCCCGTGCTCCATCTGGTATTACCGGGGTGGGTTTGCACTGCAGTACTGGGAACTACCGTGACTCGTAAGTTAACAACGGGCATCTAGGCAGCTGTCTGTGCTGGCAATTGCCATGGCTCTGGTATTGTTCGATATTGCCTACTCCGTCAATTCTGTGTAAGAAGCTTTGGGGCAACAGATCGATATATACTTAGTAAGTATACTCTTGCTTATATTATATAAGATCACATGAAACTCAACGACTTCTTTCTTAAAGTCAGTAGCCTCTATTACTCCCCAGGTTTTATGAGTCTAGGAATTTAGCTTCTGTTCAATTCCATAACTTACATGCATTATGCATCTGTGACTGGCGAGCAAGCGAATTGGTTGGCTAATTGGTGCTCACTTACACAAGAGATATATATCTCTGATGGTGGCACCAGATCCGAAGAGCGTATTTTCGTTAGTTCCTTCCGATATAACAAAAGAAAGACCCAGTAGCTTCAGCCTGTGAGGGTTTGAAATTCTTTTAATTGTGAGCAAATACCCCAAGCTTGAGTAAATAGTTTTCTTTTTGTGTAGAAATCTGGAAAATCGGTGTCCGAATGCAGAAGATTAGATTCGTACAGTCGTGTCGTCGCATTTTGGTGTTAGCATTAATTGGCACCCTTGTCTTACACAAATTGTTCCCCCGGATTTTTTTTTTTTGCGAGCCGCGCCGGGGAGCTGTTGCACATTTCGTCTCCACTTGTTCGGCTGGCCGGCCAAGGTTGGCCTGGGCGAACTGGCGGAATTTTAGATTCGATTGGGATTGTGATATTTCGGTATCACGAAATATTCGAAATGGTGCGGTTGCAAAAACCACTGTAATAGAATAGTGAATAGATTTTCTTCTAGCTGATCTCTTCATTCGAGTATTCCTTTTTATTCGGAGTCGTCGGGTTTGGGTTTTTTTTCTTCTCAAAGATTTTGCATCGCGATGTCGGATTGTGGACCAGGGATTTGGTTCTGGGGACCGAATTAGAGTTGTTGGCATGCCAAATTTACTACCACCAAAGTTGGTTCTTATTCTCGAGGCGTGAAGACGCCAGAGATCCAGATTGAAAGATTCCGGTTGATGGATTTAAACAAGGATAGATATCTGAATTAGTGTTCTCTCCGCCGATTGGCGGCAGGGCGAGGGGAAAGCGAGTGCCCGTGCACAAACTATTGCAGCGCAACATATAATGTTTCGGTTGGTTGCATTGGTTATCGGAGTTTATATCTGTATACTTGGTGGAGGATTCAATGCATTATGGGAACCTGCGATCGGATTGGAACCGAAATTTAGCAGCAATTCAGCCGGTATTTGAGACTTTAGATATTCCCAAAGGTCCTTCCGCCAATTTGCCAACGAAGGTGATAGGTTGTCATCTTCAGTAATTTTGAGTACAGGTTGGATTTCGATCCCAAGTCTTGGCTATCTAAGCCTTATCAAAGCAGCGTATAAAGTAATCGCTGATACGAGATGTTCCCTAGTGGGCCCGGGATATACGTATATATACTTGGATATGTTAGTAAGAGGTATTGTGATCGTATTGAGTGGTGGATATACCTGCACCACCATCTCCTTCAGGATATCTGTGGCTGGGATATCCCAATGATAATATTGATGCCAGCCAATATAATAATATAACCTGATCGTATCAACTGTTAGACCTTTTGGATGTTGGTTAAAGAGGATGGTGCTAGATAGTACTTACTAGTAGCTTATGCATGCAACAGTTAACAGGATCGGAGCCTAGGAATAGCAAACAAAGAGGTGTTCAGTTGGAGGAGACTGTATACCAGTAATATACTGAGTAGTAAGCAGTAGATAGGTACAAGGAAGTATAATTAATAGAATAGAATAATTGACAGCGTCTGGACGTTCTCAGCCGGATCGCGACTGAACGCATTCAACCCACATTTTGCCCACATTCTCTTCCTCCCAGTTATTTCTTCCTTTCTTCCTTTCTTCTTACCACCACCACCACAGACACCACCAAACTAGCAACTCGAACTTCACCATCAATCAACCTCTCCATCTCATCAACCTCACCAACCTGTTATCATCAACCTCACCATCACCATCACCAGCTTTCCCAAACTTATCCAGCTTCATCGCTAACCCTGCTCGAACTCATTCTAACCTCTATCGGTTCTTCTGATCCTGCATTTGGTATGTTCAATTCCTTCTCTTCCTCCTCCTCCTGCTCCCTTCCCTACCTGCCTATTACCTACCCTGCCCTGGACATGTATGCCAGTTATTACTATGTATATGTCTTGCTTGCATATGTTTGTCGGCAAGTTTGTTACGCACGGTCAGCTGACCTTCAAAATTCGCTTTCGCTTTCGCTTTTGAGTTTTGCTTCTTAGCTCCAGTCCTTGATTGTTCGGATCTCGTATCACCACCACCAGACCATCCATCATATCATATCCACCTTCCTCTCATCATTACCCACCACCATCATCACAATCATCACTCTCCCATTGCTTTCTTCCCTACCAGACTGCTCCCTCGCCGTGCCTTTGCTTGCTCGGTTGAATTTTCCCTCTTCTGTAAGTATTCTGCTCTCTCCCTATCCTCCCCTCCATCCCTTCCTTTTTTCCCTTCCTTCCTTCCTTTTCCCCAGGGCCTGCTTGGTTGCTGGCTGGTGGTGGCATTTGCCATCACGACCCACATACCATCTACGCTGCATTACCAGCTTTCCACGGCATCCTGTTTCAGGTATCTCCGCTATGAAACACTTCCTTCCCAAGTCCGGGTCTAGTCTGATGCTCGAGGCGTAACGCCTCACCGTTCTCTTCGCTGCTCTTTAGCCATATGTGACCATGGATGGCAATGGAATGGCCCAGCCCTAAACATAGTGTGTGCTGCTGCTTTAAATATCGAACCATGCCGTGCCTACGAATCTCGTGTTGTCGAACTAACTAACTACTTACCCAACTAACTCAACCAACAACTAACCTCCCTTTCTTTCTCCACAGTTTTTTTTAATCTTCCTTTCTCTCCTCACTAAGGATTCACGCCATTGGGAATCCATCTCCTTCCCCCCAAACTAAACACCCACACATATACCATCACATAAATGTCCGATATTTCGGCTCAGAGAGCGCCCACCAGAGGGCGGGGACTGTCGCGTGGCGGCAGAGGTGGCGGCGCGATTGGCAGCAGAGGTGGCCGAAACGGTGCCGGATTCAGATCGAATGGTGACTCTCACGACGAAGTTCCTCTGGAAGAACAGGGTGAACTCGGGAAGCTTAAGCAGAAATATGCTTCTCAATTGACTCTTTTGAAAGAAATGTTCCCATCCTGGACCGATGAAGATCTCATCAATCCATTGGAGGAATCATTCGGTAACGCAGAGATGGCCGCAAGTCTCATCTCGGAAGGTCAGTATATCCATCATTATCATCCACCTCCACCTCCACCTCCACCTTGACCACCACACCTCCCCTCCCCATCCCCTCTACAGACATTTTTTGTCCGACAAACTCGGAGCCTTTCGTCTCCTTACCCGAGCGTTACACCACGACGGTTGCTAACAGTAGTGATACGATGTTACAGGTCACGCTACTCAATGGAGCGACGTAAAAAAGAAGACTAAGGAAAAGCCAAAGCAGAAGGGCCCATCCGCTACTACGAACGACGAAGGGTCTCGTGCAGGCCGCGGTGGCTTCAAATCTGCTAGAGGTACTTTCGAAGGAGGAAGGGGTGGTACTCGCGGAGGCCGTGGCACTGACCGTGGAGCCTTCCGTGGAGGACGTGGAGGACTTGCTCCCCGTGGAGGGAAGACTACTAACGGAGCTGAAGCTACGACTACTGAATCTTCGGAATGGCCTGCTGCTACTCAGGATGCCGGAGACGAAAAACATACCGACGACTCGGCTGACCACAAGGATTCGAAAGACGGCGCCGCCGAAGTCCCCACTTGGAAATCGATTGCTGCTGGAGAGGCCACTACATCCCTGGTTGAAAAGAACAAACCCGTTACTCCGGCTGCTCCCATGACAGCTTTAGAGAAGCCTGCTGCGAAGAGCTCCGTCCCCGCTGAACCTCCCAAGAAGACCTGGGCTAGCTTATTGCATACCGCTCCTCCACCTCCTCCACCACAACCACAACCTGTCCCTGTCGCCGCCCCGAAGAAACCACAAAGCCCTGTCCTGCCAAAGGTCGAACCCCCCGCTCCCGTCGCCGAAGCTGTTATTCAGACTCCACCCACTACTACTGCTACTACTACGTCTCTTCCGCCTCCGCAAGAAGCTCCAGTCTCCCTCCCACCACCAGTTGCACCACCATCGGTTAAGAAATCTCCTATCATCGCACCTGCTCTACCGGATATATCGACTCCAAAACTCCCACAAACTGAACTGGCCGCTCCACCAACTGCGACTGAAACTACCAAGGTAACTGAGGATCCTGTTGAACCCGAACCCGTAACTGAGGAAGCCCCTGAAGAAATAATCCCCGAGGAAACTCCTGAATCACTCCCATCTCCGGCTCTGGACAAATTAACTGAGGAAAACCTGGAAAAGATCGAGAATGTCGCTCCAGCTCCACCTACGTCTACTGCCGCAAGCACCGCCGCCACAACCCCACTCCCTCTCGGATCCCTATCGCCAGCCTCCAAGGTACTTCTTCCCGTACACCGTGCACACGGACACCGGTCTGGACTTCGCCGTATGCTCGACCAACACGAAGCTGTCGTCATGCCACGTGGTGATTTCGTTGACCGAGCCGCTGTTCAATTCGGCAGTATGGGTCTAAACGGTGAACTCGACGACTCCGAGGAAGTCGAGCAACCAGAGAAACCAGAAACCGTCGCCCCACCCCAGCAATCCCCAATTGGCCAACCCAAGGCAGCTCTCCCTACCCCTGTCCCAGCCACTAGCACTCCGAGCGTCGCACCTTTGGGACAGCAACCAATTGCAATTCCACAGCAGCAGCAACAACAGCCCATTCAAGAACAGCAACAGCCACCACAGCCACAACCGCAGGCTGTCTCTGTTCCACGTCACGCCCCCGGGTTGGCCGCACCCATCCAGCAGCCGTCCCATAGCAATCCCCTATCATCATCTCCTAGTGCCCCTCAGCAACTTCAACAACAACCTCCACAGTCTCTTGGACAATCTCTCCCTCGTCAGTCCGGTTTCGGCGCCGAAACCACCAAATTCGATAGCTATGGACAACAGCCACATCTCACTGGACAGCAAAATCCCGTCAGCCAATCACCATATGGTGGTTACCAGAATCAGACCCAGCAACCTTCCCAGCCTGCCGCCGACCCATACGCTGGTTATTACTCCGGTGCCAATGATCCGAATAGGTCCTCGGGTTTCAACGCTTTCTACACTTCGCCATATGCGACCGCAGGAAACCAACAACAAACCCAGCCCACTGACCAGGCTGCATCTCAACCCCGTTCTTCTAGTGCTCTAGGTGGAGGAGTTGGAGCTTCCCTCGAGACCGCCCAATCTGGCGCCGCGGTTTCGGGAAGTCAGCAACAACAAAACCAACAATCTAGGTTCGGAGCGTCGTTCCAAGGAAACGAGGCCTCGCAGCCGGGTCAAGCGGCTGCCCAACAAGGAGGGCCACAGCACCCATCTCAGTACCCTATGCACCCGTCTTACTACCCGTACTACAACTATATGTCTGTAAGTAACAACGTCAGCCTTCCAATTCCAGTTACCTTTTCTTCTTCTTCTCTTACTAACGCTTTTAATAGCAAATGTACGGTCATTATGGCAGTTACCCGAAGGGGTTTTATGGTGGTTCTCCTCAAGCTTACATGTCTCCCGGAGGGTATGAGCACTCCTCCTCTCCCGGAAACTATGGTGGCTTTGGTGGCCCCGGTTCCCAGGGTGGCCGCGACACTTCCTCGAATGAATATGGGCGCACTGGCGCTACCCAAGGCCATGCTCAGCAGCAGCAGCAGCAGCAGCAACAGCAGCAACAGCAGCAACAACAACAGCAGCAACAGTCGCAGCACCCTAGCCTTGGATATGGCTCTGGTGGAATGCCTGACTACATGTCTTCTCGCCAGCACAATCAATTGGGAGGATTTGGAACTCAACAACAGCAACATGGGCTTGGTGGTCAACAAAGTGGCCACGCTGAAGACACCCTGAAGCCATATGGCGAAGCCAAGGCCCCTACAGGCCCCTCCGCCAACCCTGCCGGTGCTCCAGGAAGACCACCCAGCACTTCCGGTCTCTCCGGACCAGCCGGCCAGTCCCAAATTCCTCAGGGACAATCCCAACAACACCAGCAAAACCTTATGGGAGGTTACCCACAACACCTTCAAGGTCAATCCGGAGGTAACACTCCTCTCATGGGAGGCAATCAAGGTCATCACAATAGCCAGTACGGCATGTATGGCGGATTTGGCTCCGGCTACCCCCAGTATGGTAGCCAAGGAGGCAATCGCCAGCAAGGCGGCTGGGGATATGGGGGGCACTAGGGGGCTTTCCCCATATTCGCATTGATCGGACCCTGTTCTACTGCACCCCTCTTTTTCATCGCTCAACCTTTTCCCTCCTTTTTCTAAAGACACCTCTCCACCTATCCACACACATTATCGATGAATTCCCGTTTTTCTTTTCTGATTTTTGTTTTTTTAAACAATGTCTTTGATGGGCCAATTATTGCTCCGGCCATCCGATGAAGCTCCTTTTTTCACTCTAAAAAAAACTGTGTTTCTCGGTGCTCTGTACATGCTTGTTTTTGTTTTTTCTGTTTTTTTCTAGCTACTTTTCTCCACCTTTTTCTCTGTCTTATGATATTTTCTTTTTTCTTTTTTACTACTATTCAATGGGAAAAGGGTTTTTCTTTCACTTTTTATGGGGGTGTTTATTATCATTACTCTCTACTACTATTACTCTGTTTCTTCTGTGTTCTACGAATTGCCTGCTCGCCCGCTGCTGTCTTTGATTCACGAAGTAATGTTTATATATTACGAGAAGCTCAGACCTTTGCTGCTGCTGTCGCTGTCGCTGCTATCGCAGCCGGTACTTTTATAATAGTACTGGTACTTTTCGAAATTAAAAATGGAATGCAAGGGGTTCCGGGGATATATTTTTAACGTCCTCGAAGGGGAAACAAAATTCGCCCTTTCTCTTTTTTTTATCATGACAACCGTCCACTCTTTCTCTCTATCGCGGTTTGACGGCGTAATGCTTCCCTCGTAATATATATATGCGCTTGCTGAAATATGACAGCTTGCATCGTTTCTTTCCATTACATTGTGCATGAGCTTCTCCAACGAGAGGTAGGTAGTTTTAAGGGTCCCCTTTTATATATTTTTCACTCTCTTATAATCAATTATTGGGCAGCAGTGCACGGGGGAGGATTTGGATTTTAAATTGCTTTATGCAGGTTAAAACAGAAAAGTTCTTGGGTGTTATTTCCATTTTGTTTCCATGCGGTTTAAGTAAATGTTATAGTTATGTTGATGTTGACGTTGCTGGTTTCGATGTCTCTGTTAACTTGTGAAGTGGGGAGCTTTGTCTTTAACTGCCTAGGTACTTACTTGCACCGTCAGCGGCCAGCCGGTGGAGATACTACTGTAAATTAATATGACACAGCGAAACAACGTTCGTTTGATTGGTCAATGGGATTTATTTTGAATTGAAAGCGATAGAAATGGTCAGAATGCTGAATTAAGTACCTACTTAATTACCCAACTATTGAAGCTAGGAATTATATTATCAAGCCG
The DNA here is from genome assembly GCF_000225545.1 of Orbilia oligospora ATCC 24927. NCBI lineage: Eukaryota > Fungi > Ascomycota > Orbiliomycetes > Orbiliales > Orbiliaceae > Orbilia > Orbilia oligospora. Next base: position 1,034,040 of record NW_011645561.1, on the reverse strand, counting down.
ACCAGGCTATTTGATATCTAATCGATCTAATTCGGCCGCGTAGCCGTAGATCCGGGTTATTTTTGTCAGATTCGCGAGTTGCCGCCGGTCGGTCTGGGTCAGGCAGCTGGGCAGCTGGACAAACCGGCGGACGAGGAAGAAAGGAAGGAAGGAAAGAAGGACAGTTGGAAGGACAGGAAGGAGAGAAGGACAGGGTAAAGCTTAGTTAGCTTGCGACTTCATCTCATCCAGCAGCTTTCTCCCTTCATCAAACCACATCGACCACATCGACCACATTAACCATCATCTCTCTTTCTCTTTCTTTTTCTTTCATCCTTTTCATCCTTCTTTCTTTCTTTCTTTCTTTCTCCACCTTCGCTCCCTCGTCTCCAACGAATTGCCATGTAAAAAATTACCCGATGAGCCATGCGACAAGTCCATCGTTCTTAGCTACCTAGGTAAGTGACCTAATAATTCTTCCTGCTTCTGCTAGCGCTATAGCTCGACGTCCTTGCTTGCTGACCCGACCTCTCTGACGGCTTTTGAAGATTCATTTGCGATTTTATGGCTGCATGAATGATTCGCGACTAAACCACATCACGACATCACGTAAATCCTTCAACCAAGAAAAAGGACTGAAACACACAGGGAAAGAGGAAGACAGAGAGACAGGAAGAGAGTTAACATAACGCACAGCGAAAAGAACCGACATACCGTGCGACCACCAACAACAAACCAGAAAAAAAATACTTTAAATGTCCTACTACGCCTACAACCCCTACGTCGTCACCCATCAAGATTCGGACTACTTCAAACGTAACGACTTCCTAACCCGCTTCATCAACTACCTATCCGATCAAATGTCGTCATTCCTTACGACTTCGGAGACAAAACCACAAATCATTGCCTATGCTGCCGGAGCAGGGTTGGCAGCAGGGGTGTTGATATATGTCTTCGGTCCGACTTTCTTCATCGATGGGAATAGTATGAATGGGAATGTTGTTGCCGGTGGTTCTGGGAAGAGGAAGCAGACCGTTGTTGGACTTTATAATCCTGCCAATGATTGTTTCGTAAATTCGGTTCTGCAGGCTTTGGCGGGGTGTGGTGAGTTGAGGAAGTTCTTGGGAGGGAGGATGGGGGTTCAAGGAGAGCTTGAGGAGTTTGAAGGGAACGGAAGGGTTGCTTGGAAAGGACGTAGGCCGGTTTTGACGAGAGCTTTGAAGGTTATGCTTGATAGTGAGTTTTTTTCTTTTTTTTTTCTCTTCTCTTTGTTCTGTTAGGTATTGGTGGGAATGCTAATGTGTGGGGGTTCTCTGTTGTAGAGCTTAATGAGCGCCCGTTACATAGGAAGACGATTTCGACCAGGGATTTCATTTATGAGCTTGAACGGGTTTTCAGATCGCGGATTTCGAGGAACCAACAGGATGCGCAAGAATTTTTGCAGATTGTGGCACAGACTTTGGCGGAGGAGTATGAAGCGCAGGAGAAGGTTAGACTGATGGTTAAGAATGTTGAAGAAGGGAAGGAAAAGGAAGAGGAAGAGAGCGATAAAGAAGAGGAAACTGACGATGATAACGAAGAAGGAGAAGAGAATAAGGAGAAGGGGAGTGAGAATGCTAAGGTAGAGGATCAGAAACAGGAAGACGACACGAGCGAGCACAGCTTTGAGGTTGTGACAGCTGTGGATGAGCAGAACGAGGAAGTGAAGGAAGCTGAAGCCGATATCTCAACCGTTGAAAGCGTTAAGTCGACAACTGAAGAACCTGAATCAACTGCCACCGAGCTGTCGACACCCGAAACATCGAACGATGAGGGAGAATCATCATTCACAGATACAGATCAGGAGTCATCGAAGCCCAAACCGAAACATGTCTCCTTGGACACTAAAATCAAGGAGCTAGAGAAGGAAGAAGCGGAGGCGGAGAAGGAAAAGACAAAGAAGGAAGAACCGAAGATCCCAGAGTTTGGTATGCCAATGGAAGGAAAGTTGGAATCGGGGATTCAATGTCTTGTCTGTGGATTCGAGCCGAAGCCTACTGGATCTACATTTGTCGTTTTGACCCTCAACGTCCCGATGAAAAGTTCTGCGACACTCGATGACTGCTTTAACGAACATCTATCTACGGAATTCATTGATGACTTTCAATGCGCGAAATGCAAGCTGGCCAAGATGATCGCGGTTCAAGAGAAGAGGCTTGCCACCACGAAGGATGAAAAGGAAGCTAGCGCTCTCAAAGATTCTCTAGAAACACTAAACGACTGTCTGAAGAACAACCCAGAGGAAATACCAAAGGACACACTCCTCCCGTCGCCAAAACTCACAACTGTCAAATCACGCATCGCGAAACGAACATACTTTGCACATTGTCCGAATGTACTGGCCATTCATCTATCAAGATCTATCTTCGATTACTACTCGAGGAAGAACAGCTGTAAAGTGGCTTTCCCCGAGGAGCTATTGCTCGGACCGTTGTTGAATCGAAGTAAATACAAGTTGCTGGGGTTGATTACCCACAGGGGTAGTCATGATAGTGGACATTATGAGTGTTATAGACGTCAAAATTCGCATCCGCCACCTTATTCGACCCCTATGACGATGATGATGCCTAAGGGTGAAGTTGGAACACCCGTGACACCAGTTACGCCGGCAACTTTGGAGACACCGGCTTCACAAATACAGACACAGACACCAACGACGCCGACGCCGACGCCCGGGACGAGTCAGCTTAATTTAGGAGAGAAGACTGGGGAAAGTAGTAATGGAAACTCTACTCCCGCCACTTCTGCCACTGTCTCGGCTTCGGCTTCAGTTTTACAGTTGGACGAGAAGAAGAAGGTTGTTACGACCGGGAGTGCGCTTCCAACGAGTAGTGAAAAGGTTGTGGCTACGGCTGCGGGGAAGGCATCAAAGGTCGATACCCTCTCGTTGAAGAGCTTTCCATCGAAAGGAAAGAAAGCGAAGGGGGTTGATAGCCGATGGTGGAGGATCAGTGACGATTCTGTGAAGGAGGTTAAGACGAATGATGTATTGGGGCTACAGAAGGAGGTATATTTGTTGTTTTATGAGAAGGTTCATCCGGAGAGGTGAATACTTTCTTCATTCTCTTCTTCTTCTTATTCTTCTCTTACTTCTTCTTCTTCTTCTTCTTTTACTTCTTCCTTATGAATATTATTGTTCCCTTCTTTCAAAACACCTTCGCGCTTTCCTTTATTTCCTTTCTCTTTTACACACTTTCATCTTTCATTTCGAGCGGGTGTGCGTTAGATGCGAGGTTTATGTATGAAAATGGGGACGATCGATAGATGATAGATACGCTTTACTTCTTTTCTTTGTCCATTTTTTCCTCCGTTCTTTTCTCCCTATTCTTCTTATTGTTGTTCGAGAGATGGATTTGACTTGCATGGGGATGTTTATACTTTTTTCTTTCACTTTTTACTTTTAGATGCTAGACGGCATGGTGGTGGGATGTATGCATGTATGTACGATAGTTGCTACTTAGCGTACTAACTATAGCTTTGTAGCTGGTAGCTTCGAATACCATGTTTCGAGGCTACTTTAGCTAGGCGTTTGAGCAATATGATGGCCTCGTTTATAGGCCGACTTAAGAAGCATCTAGATAGCTTCTCAAGTACTTGCAATCGATCCTTAAATTTATAGACAATTAATTGCATGGTAATAAAGGCTGAGGTATATTAAGATATAGATATCGATAGAATGTTATGTGGCAGATTATATAAGCTGAGCCACAGCTTGGTGAGTACGAATCCCGGCCAGGCGAGGTTCCGAACTGGGGCTCCGGACCCGGCGGGCGGCGGCGTTTCTATCATGCGACTGGACTGGGACTCCGAAGATTACCGATCTCATCCCATATCTACGATACTGGGGGGAGGGTTGGCCTGTGATACTCGAGTAGCTGTAGCTCTGGAGTAGTACCTTGCATTGCTCTGGGGAATTAATAGTAGCTCGGGGAGGGAAGGATAGTTGTGTGTGACGTAATAGAGCATCCTCAGTTAATTTCTCTGAACGGCGTCATTGCATTGAAAAAAGGAACGAACAAATGAATGAACGGACTACCGCTGACCGCAGGCCGGAAATTGCAAGAGCAAAAGAAGCTCGTCTATATTTGGTATATATAGCCCTTGTTGCCATCTCAATTTTTTGATTTATTCTTTGTTAAAATAATTAATATTATTGGCGACGTGGATAACTAGTCCGTCTCCTTCGATATATTTTTTTAATTCCGTCAAGATAAATTAGTATTTCTTCGATCTTGATTTCCCCACAAGATTTGCAGGAGGAACACACAGCTAAGACCCAAGACTCTGGACACCGGACCCAAGACCCCGACCCAAGCTTGCAATTGGACTATACCTGCTTGCCTGTCGCCAGCTAACGACACACCCACCCACCCACAACGACGTCCACATAACAACGACATTGCATCCGCACGATCATATTATTCCTTCATTGTAAGCTTATAAGCCCCCGGTACCCCCCTTTTTTAAAAAAAATTTATCAGGTAGCTCCAGGTATTAGCCTAAGATACTCAACTTCAGTACTTTACTCCTAATTAACCACACCTCGCTGACTTCGACATTACATTCCTTTAGCAAGTACTTTGTTTGTTAGGTCGTACTCGGTACTAGTCTGTATAGTATCAAGCATAAGGATCTGATTCAGTACCCACCGATACCGCACATATACTTCATTTTAGTTGTCGACGGTTACGTACACCAGCCGAGGCCCTTCGATCGCCTTTGAGAGCCTCAGCTGTAGTCAAGCGACATCCAGCGAGAGAGTTGATCCCCGTTGTCTCCACGCTTTGTTCCTATTCATATCGATATTTACCCTCATTCATTTCCCCCCACTACCACCACTACCACCACCACCACACTCCACTAACACCACCTCCACCGCTACCATGGCTGCGTTAACTGGTATATTCCCTCTCTCTCTTTCTTAAAACCCTCTTCCGTTCCTCATCGTCGCCCTTCTCTTCCAACTTTATAATCACATCTACGACTCCCACCCGACAAATTCTCTCCGTCATCAACTACTACACACTTGAGTTTTCTTTGACGGTTTCACTTACAATGGGTCGTAAAACAGGGTCTGCGAAGAGCACGTGGGCTTCGTTTTTGAAGGTATATTCACCTTTCCCCTTTTCTCTAGATTTGGTTTCTTTTTCTTCTGCTTTTTTTATTTAAGCAATACGGACACAAGACTAATTTTCATTTTGATTCCAGAGCATTGCGAGGTAAAATTCCATTGTCGCGTGCAGGTTAAATCGTTATTATAATTAATACTTTGTGGTGTAGCTTCAATGGCGATTTGGCATCTATGACCGCTCCCGTAAGCATCACGATCCCAATTTCCTCTTTTAACCTACCTTTCTTTTCAAAAAAACCAACTAACTTTTTTTCTCTTCTCTTCCCGGTAGCCGTTCATTCTGAGTAAAACGAGCTTGGTCGAGTACAGCGCATATTGGGTACGCTTTCCCGGTCGCCTTGGAGCCGAACATAGCCTCTTCCTCCAACCCCCCTCCACCCTTCCCCACACACATACGCCGGGATTAATTACTAATTACATTTTTTATTTTCTTTTTTCTCTTGGTTACTGGTAGACGGAACACCCAAAGCTCTTTGTCGCGCCGGCTAAAGAGCAGGATCCGGAAAAACGGGCGCTGCTTGTGTTGAAGTGGTTCTTGTCGACGTTGAAGCAACAGTATAGTTCCAGAAGTGAGAAGCTGTTAGTAAAACCCCATCCTCGCTTTTCTCTTTTTTCTTCTTCTTCTTCTCCTGTGTGAGATAGTGTTGGATGTCATTATTTACGAGGAGTAATTGCGTAGTGGATCCGAGAAGAAACCGCTAAATCCCTTCCTTGGAGAGCTCTTCCTTGGACACTGGGAGGACGAGGAAGTTGGAAGAACGGAATTGATCTCTGAACAAGTCAGCCATCATCCACCTGTTACGGCTTATTCGATATTCAACGAGAAGCATGGGGTTAAGCTACAAGGTTACAATGGACAAAAGGCTGGGTTTGCGTCGATGACCATCAATGTGAAGCAAGTTGGTATTGCAAGATTGAGGCTTGAAAAATGGGATGAGGAGTGTATGTTTTCACCCCTTTGTACTTTTCCTATCACTATAATGGTATTATTGGGGATATGCTGATGATTGTTTGAGAATAGATTTGATTACTCTTCCGGCGTTACATATTGAAGGACTTGTTTACGGGTCACCTTTTGTGGAATTAGAGAAGTCGACGATTATTCAGTCGAGTTCTGGATTCTTTGCGAAGATTGATTATGCTGGAAAGGGATGGGTTGGAGGCAAGTCGAATTCGGTCTCTGCGGAGCTGTATGACAATAAGACTGGAAAGTTGCTTTATACTATCTCCGGGCAGTGGACGAAGGAATTGGTCGTCAAGAAGGCGAAGACTGAGGTTGGTTGCTTTATATACATACATTTATTTTTTATATTATTTTGGAGAAATACTAATTTTTGGGTGGGTCTAACTAGATTGAGCGGTTTGAGCACGGAGAAAAGAATCCCACAACAGGGTTGGCGATCAAGCCTATCGGAGAGCAAGATCCCTTGGAAAGTAGACGCGCTTGGGCGAAGGTTGGAGCGGCGATTGACAAGGGAGATTACGACGAGACCGGTATCGAAAAGTCCAAGATTGAAAACGCACAGCGAGATCTCAGGAAGAAGGAGAAAGAGGAAGGCACCACATGGGAGAGGAGATACTTTACCGCAGTCGACAAGATAGATGAGGTTGATGCGCTTGTCGAGCGAGCCGGGAAGTTCATGAAGGGGGTGTTGGGACTTACACCAATTTCTATGGATGAACCGGCGAAGACCAATGGAGTTTGGGTGTTTGATACAAAGAAGTATGAGGATGTAGTGAGTGGACGGAAGGCGGAGGAGGTTAGGAGGGCTGGAGAGACTGTTTTGGAGGCTACGGAACATGCGACTGGGACTGTAGAGGCACAACCTTTGGTTGATCGCGAGTAATTACGCACATAATATGGGAATGAGGGGAGGAGGATGAAGGGGTCTTCGGAGTCGATAGATTGTTGTCTATTGTGCTTTTCTTCTTCTTCTCTTTCTTCTTCTCGTTTCTCTGCAGGTCCTTTTAGTTTTTCCAGTTGTATTATGCACTTTACATTCGTACTGCATTTTATTTCCTTTTATTCCAACTGTCTGGTTTTTTTTGTTTTGTGGTATGAAAAGTTGAGGGGGTGGTGTTAGGACGTATGATGGATGCATCGGTGGTGTATTGGAGGGGTAATGATATTCTAGTGATGCCATTGTCTCTTTCCCTATTTGTGTATTTATGTACTTATGTATGTAGGTGGTATACGTGATAATGCGTCTGCATTAGAATATAGTCTGTTATATTCCGCATCGATATGGGTATCACGTCCTCGGGTGAATTGTGATATACACGATATCGTTGTAGTATGTAGACAAGGGTGTTTTCGTCAACGATATACACTCATAACATACTATTACTTTTACTGTACACTTCGCTGGCATTGGCAGATGCATCGTCGGGATAAAATAAATATACTTCAATAGTATACGTATGAGATGGAATATGATAGAAGGCGTCGGAATTCACGCATGTATGTCGTTGGAATTACTTGCATTTGCCCCCTCTTTTTATATACATACTTACATACATACGGGCATTTTATTAAGGAAGTAGTAAGGTTATGTGGCCATCGTTTAGCTGGCCGTGCATGGACTTACTTAGCTTAGTTCGGAGGGGGTGGAGGATGATGAAATGGCTGCTGCGGCTGTTGTCCTATCGGTGGGCTGTCCGATGTCATGCTGCCCTTTTTTTTTTTTTTTTACTTGAAGGAGGGGGGGAGTAGAAGGGATGGGGATGGGTTGATGGGTTGATGGGAGGGGAGGGGAAGAGTTGCAATTGCCCCTCACCGCTCAACGAATTCCTAAAAGCCTCATTTTTTGGTGGTTTTTATGACCGTTTTGTAGCTGGGCGTTGGAGGGGTGAGTGAGGGGAATACTCTATCACCATAGCTTCCGGGTTGTAACTCGGGAAGGCAAGGGATAATGATGGATATAAAGTATATAAGGGAGGCCAATTGACCCGGTTGCTAGACGGGAAGTTTTTTTTTTCGGACTTTTGAATTTAGGATTTATTTAAAATTTTCTAAGGTAATTGAGGGTAATACTCAGTAGCTCAGGGACCTCGCTAAGATTTTTTGGTTTAGTCTCTGTAGACGTCATTGCTGGCCGTTGGGATAATCGATAGCCAACTAAGAAGCTACCTGTTAGCTCCGCTTCACCTTCTTATACCTCTCTTCTCTCTTTTCTCTCTTCTATTGTTTCTCTTTCGCTTCTTATTCTTCTCTTTTTTTTGCATCTTACTACTGGACATCATATCATCTTCTCGAGATTTACCTTGAGGCATTCAATTGGTCGTGTAGCTTTACTTGGACGGCATCTTTTACTGTTCAAAATGACGGTTCAGATTATACCTACCACTCCGTTTCTTGACCAGAAGCCTGGAACGTATGTTATAACCCCTCCCTCCCTCCCCCACTAAGTACTTATCTTATCACCACATTTTTGTTTTCTAACCACCACCACTTTCCATATCTTTTATGGTAAAATAAAAACCAATAGTTCCGGTCTCCGTAAAAAAGTCAAAGTCTTCCAACAACTAAACTACACCGAAAACTTCATCGTCTCAATCCTACTCTCCATCCCCGAAGGGGCACAAGACGCGTTCCTAGTCGTCGGTGGAGACGGAAGATACTACAATGATGTTGCGATTCAAAAGATCGCACGTATCGCGCCGGCCTACGGGGTCAAGAAGCTTTTGATCGGAAGGAATGGGATTTTGAGTACACCTGCTGCTAGTAATGTTATCAGGAAGAGGAAGGCTACCGGAGGGATTTTGTTGACTGCTTCGCATAATCCTGGTGGACCCGAGGAGGATTTTGGGATTAAATATAATTTGGCGAATGGAGGGCCGGCGCCGGAGGGGGTTACTAATGAGATTTTTAAGAGGAGTAAGGAGATTGCGGAGTATAAGGTTGATACTAGGGTTGAGGAGGTATGCTTGTTCTTTTTTACTTTCTTTTTTCTTTCTTTTGGTTTTTGGGGACTAATTGGTTGGGTAGATTGATCTGTCTACAATCGGAACGGCTACATATGGAGACTTGGAGGTGGAGATTGTAGATGGAGTCCAGGATTACGTGGACATGTTGAAGGAGATCTTTGATTTCGATCTCATTCGCAGCTTCTTGAAGAAGAACCCGGACTTCAAGGTTCTCTTTGACGCTCTGCATGCCGTTACAGGTCCATACGCCGTCCGTATCTTCGTGGAAGAATTGGGACTTCCGGCTTCCTCTGTCATCAATTCCGTCCCTCTACCGGACTTTGGTGGTGGACACCCGGATCCTAACCTTACCTATGCGCATGAACTTGTGGAGAAGGTTGATGCGAATGTTATCCCGTTCGGAGCGGCTAGTGATGGTGATGGAGATAGGAATATGATTTATGGAGCTAAGGCTTTCGTCAGCCCTGGAGACAGTCTTGCGATTATTGCGCATCATGCGGAGTTGATTCCGTATTTTAAGAAGCAAGGAGTGTTTGGGTTGGCGAGGAGTATGCCTACCTCTGGGGCTGTGGATTTGGTGGCGAAGAAGAAGGGGTTGGAGAGTTATGAGGTTCCTACTGGTAATTTTTTCTTTCTCTCTCCTCTTTTTAATATTTTGATTATTTACTAGGGTGGATTGCTAACTGAGGTGGGATTTGTTTTAGGATGGAAGTTCTTCTGTGCGCTGTTCGATGCTGATAAGCTTTCGATCTGTGGTGAGGAGAGCTTTGGAACAGGATCGAACCATATCCGTGAGAAGGATGGACTTTGGGCGGTTACGGCATGGTTGAACATCATTGCCGGAGTCTCTGAAGAAAATGGTGTCACAGCGAGCATTTCATCGATTCAGAATGATTTCTGGAGAACATACGGACGTACGTTCTTTACACGATATGATTATGAGAATGTATCGTCGGATGGAGCGCAGAAGGTTATCGATGAGTTGAAAGGGTTGATCGCCGGGTCGAATGGGGAGTTTGTGGGTGCTAGCATCGGAGAAGGAAGTCAAGTTGTTGAGGCGGATGATTTTAGTTATGAGGATTTGGATGGTAGTATTAGTAAGAACCAGGGATTGTATGTGAAGACCAGTGATGGGGCGAGGTTTGTGGTTCGACTCAGTGGGACTGGAAGTTCGGGGGCGACTATTAGGTTGTATGTGGAGAAGTATAGTGATGTGAGTATTTTTCTTTCAACCCCCTTCACTTCCTAGTGGAGTGTATATGGTGATGATGATGCTAACAATGTGGGTGATCTATATAGGCTCCCGAGACATATGAATTGGATGCGCAGGAATATTTGAGTGAGAGTATTGGGAATGCGATCAAGTTATTGAAGTTGGAGGAGTATACCGGAAGGGCGAAGCCGGATGTTATCACCTAATTTCCATTATCGATTGGGGCTGATTCGCACTGTTTTTGTTACGTTCTTTGTTGGGGGGCATTATTGATTATGAGCATTGAAGCTATTACATAAGGAAGTAAAGATAGCTATGGAGATACGAAAAAGTGAATGAATTAACGTTTCCGTTCTTTTTCCCATACCAAGATACATTCATACATACAGCGCGCATATAGAGATATACTTGAATGTAGAAGGAACAACCGGATAGATCCGTGGAATGGATAATATGATTAGAAAGGACAAGGCAGGATGAGACGAAGGGCATGCATATATTACATGCAATGCACGGTGACAACGACCAGCTAACTACCCGACCGTTCTGGCCAATTATGGGGATGTGAACATACAGGGGGGGTGTATTTGCTCGGAGTAGAATTGGTTAGCCAGGGGGGAAGTTTTATATTTACATATGTAGTATTCGTCATGGAACTCTTTTTATTTTATTTTTATTTTCCTCTTTCTCTTTCCTCTTCTCTCTCTTTCTTCTGTCTTTTTTTTTCTTTCGAAGTTAAGTTTTCTTGTTCTTGGTATCTCATGTTTTTGAGTGTGCTATTTTGGTACTCTTTTATAGACGAGATATAATACCGAGATTGAGTTTAGTTCGATCGAGTGGATTATACCTTATATTACATACGCGTACGCTGGTCGGATCCTGGAACATCATAATATTTTATCTTTATCTTACTTTATTTTTTTTTTAACAAATTGGATTTTCTAGATCTGATAGTATCATACGTACTTACTGCATACTATACTTACTTTTATATTCAGTGAGTGAGTGGGTATATTTGTATATCTCGAGCTCTGGGCACCTGATCGAATCACCGTCGTTTATCCATTGTTCGTCGCCACTCTCCAATAGTAGAGGCTCTCGTGGTCGTCCGACTTCGTTTCCCCTCTCCCACTTTTCTCTTTCTCTTTCTCTTTCTTTCCTCTTTTACTCTTCTTCTTATTATTATTCTTTTTATTCTTGCAGCGATCTTGATCTCTTGGGATATATACATCGTCAGACTTCCTTTTATTATTATTATCGTACTCTGTCGACAGATAGTGCCTGATATAGGACAGGAAGTGAGTGGTTGGTCGCCTCGCCTGGTCTTCTCGGACGAGAACAGTCGGACACACACGACAACAGGCTAGCTGCCCAGGTTACTTAGCTAGCTCAAACAACCTAAGTTTCCCTTAGTTACCTTTCATCATCAACCACCGCCCCCAGCTTAGAGCTAAACCAACTTAAACCCTCCCATCATCCATCCATCATACCTCACCGGAATCATCACCGGCACCGGCATCATCATCATAACCATCACCACCGGAGCGGAAAGGGGGGCCGGTCGAGTTCCATGCAACTCACCATTTTATACGCTCATACGGGCGACGCTTATTCCGTAGACCCCAACCTTTTTAATACGTTTGTCTCTCTCTCTCTCTCTCTCTTCTTTCTTTTCTTGTCCTTTCTTTCTTTCTTTTTTTTCTGTATTTCGGTTTTGCTTGGGGATGGCCGCTTATCGCGATAACGGGGTTCTTTTGCTAACGAACCATTATGATTGTCATGCAGTGTCGACGAGCTCAAAACATGGGTCGCGGAACAGTTCAAGGTTCCTATTTCGAACCAGATTTTGACGACTATTAAGGGTGGTTTGGTTAAGCAGGCGAATTTGGTTACTGAGGTTTGTACTCTTGCTCGTTTTCTAATCCATAAGCTAGTATATTCATCCTGGGTTTGGATGTAACTGACAACCTTCTTATAGAAAGAGCTATTCCTATACTCCCGCCAATACATCACCCCATCATCATCCACACCGCCGCCTACATTCCCAATCCCGACATTAAGTAAACCATCACCACCCCCCGACCGTTTAGAATCCCAATCGGATATATCATCCTGGCGCACTCTCTTCGCGAATAGGTTATCGTGGTCCAACTCTATCCTCTCGCATGCCAATACCCTTGCCGCATCTATCGAATCTACGACTTCTTCTATAGCAGTGATCGATCGGTCGTTATCGGCTGCGACGACGAATCTTGATAGTCATGTTAAGAATTCGGGGCAAAAGTACGATGAGTTGAAAACTTGGGCGTTTGAGGTGTTGGAGTCTCAGGAGAAGTTGTTGAGAAACTGGGAAGGTGGGGTTGAGAAGTTGGGGAGGATACCGATACATAAGGAGGTTGGGAAGATTGTTGCTGCTGAGAATGTTAAGAGTGGGAGGTCGCCTGCCGGTGGTGGTGGTGCTGCTGCTGCTGCTGTTGCTGGTGGGAAGGCGACGGGGACGTTGATTGATATTGTTTCCTTATCGGATGTTAGGAATGCGGCGAAGGAGTTGGAGGTTACTGCTCGAGAGTTTGGGATGAAAGTTCAGGGATTGGGGAATACGTTGGAGAGTATTAAACAACAGTCGTCATCTCTGACAACGGACATTCATCGCGGATGGAAGAAGAACGAAGACTCAAATTCTGCAGAGGCGGAAGGGTTACTCGCCGATATCCGGGTGTTGGTTCAAAAGATCCAGCAGGATACAGAACACATCGGAACATATGCGAACAACTCGAAGAGTATTTCGTCGATTTCCAAGATAGCGCATACGCATACGAAGGATTATTTACCGGCTTTGATACAATATACTTCCGAATTGGGAGGGATAGTACAGGCTTGCATTCAACGTAAGAATGTGGCGGCTGGTTTTACGGTACAGAGTTTGCAAGCGATTTCGAGGATCGAGCAGAGGCTTTATACGGAGTTGACCAGTGTGGTTAAGAAGTGTGAGGGGGAGTATGAGGAGAGGAGTGAAAGGGGGTATGGAGTGCTGGTGTTGGTTGCGCGGTTACCCGGCATTTATTCAAGTTTTTTGGTGGAGTGTGTTAGGAGGAGGGAGTGGGGGGAGAAGATGGGACAGGACGGGGCGAAGCTGGCGGAGGAGCTGGCGGGGTTAAAGGAGGAAGAGGAGAAAAGAAGGAGGAAATGGTGGAGGAGTGCTACTTCTGGTGGGGAGGTTGTGGTTTCGTTTCTACCGCAGCAGGAGGAAACAGGTGGTGGGGGGATTAATGTCGAAGTCAACTTTTCGGCGGAAACGGCCGGTTGGCCTGTTGTGGGGAGAGCGGATTTGGATGTTCTGCTTAATGCGCTTAAGGGGGTTGAAGGAGTTGAAGGGTTGGTGAGGGAGCTTGCGCAGGGGATTATTGATCTTGATAAACCGACTAGGAGGCAGAGGAAGGCTACTACTCCGGCGCTTGCGACGAGGGCGTTTAAGATGGGGAGTATCCATGAGGCTGCTATGGCTAGTTCGTCGTTTTTGAGCACCGGGGTCGGTGGAGACGATGGGACTATCAAGAGGCTTAGGGAGGATAGAGCGCGGTTGGAGGAGAGAGCTAGAATGTATGAAAGTCGGGTTAGGAAGTTGGAGGATCTGTTACATCGACAACGACCGGGCAATGCGGCTGGGGTGCAGTTTGGGACTTCGAATCTTGGAAATGGGAGTGCTGCTGCCGCCGGTGGTGCTATAGGTGTTGGGAGTCCACTTGCTGCTGAGCCGATGTCGAGGAATAGTTCGCAAGGGACGATTATTACGCCTATGAATGGGGTCGGAGTTGGGGTTACTAATCCCAATCGACGGATATCTATCACTGAGGATCCGTCGAAGGCTCTTACGATGAGGATTGTTACGCTGGAAAACGATCTGGAGAAGGAAAAGGAGGCACGGCAGAAACTTGAAGCTGAAGCTTTGAAGAAATTTGAAGATGAGAAGAAAGGGTGGAATGAACGAATGATGGAGGTTGATTCTACGAAAAAGGATTTGTTGGCGAATATTCAGGCTCAGCAGCAGGAGTTTAATACCGAGAGAAAGGAATTGCAGGATAAGATCATGGAGGTTGAGGAACAGTTGGAAGGGTGGAAGGCGAGGGTTGAAGAGGTTTACGCGGAGATGGATAGGATGGAGGAGAGTAAAGCGCTTGAAGCTGCTAGGAATAGTGGACTGGGGAAGGAGGTTGAGGAAATGCAGAGGGAGATTGAAGATTATAGGTTGATGTTGGAGGAACATGAAGGGAAGATGGAGGTTATGATTAGGGATACTGAGAAGATGAGGGTGGAAGCTGAGAAGGCTGCTGAAGAAGCTAAGAAGGAGTTGGGAGTTGTGAAGTTGGAGGATGAGAAGAAAAAAGTTATGATTGAAGGATGGGAGAAGAGGGCTTTGGAAGAAGGGGAGAAGCATAGTCTTGCTGTTGTTGATTTGGAAAGGAAGATTCATGCGCTCGAGGCGGCGGCCAAAGTCAAAGATGCGGAGAACAAACGGCTCACGACGAAAGTTGAAAAGGCGACGAAGGAACTGGATATTTTTAGGAGCAAAGTTACCGGTGTCCTGGTACAGCCTATTCACGAATCTCATCACGAACTTACGCGAACACAGATACTTGACGTCGAGGAACTTACGGCACGATTGGAGAACTTTGTGGGAGAATTACGACAAGAGATCGCACAAGGGGAAACTCAGATTAAAACCTTGAAGGATGGAAACCGTGCTTTACAGAGCAGATTCGAATCGAGGACCGTTAAGACGAAAGATCTGACCCAGAAGTTGTATACGCACAATGCAAGATCTGGGCAGTTACTCGAGTCCCTGGGATTTAAAGTCATCGTCGACGAAGACGGAGCCACACAGATCGTACGAATTTCCCGAGGAAACGCAGATGGAGATCAAATGGCCAAGAGCATCAGCATGTCAACAAGTCTACCGCCCCTACCGCGAGATTTTGCAACCAAGGGAGATGTTGAGCTTCTTTATTGGATGGACAACCAAGATTCGGAAGCCGAGAGCGAAAAGTATGCGACGTTCTTAAGTTCGATTGGAACTTTTGATCTGGATGCCTTTGGCGATGCGGTTACCAAACGGGTGAAAGAGGCGGAACATATGGCCCGAAAATGGCAGAAGCAGTGTCGTGACTATCGGGATAAATACCATAGAGCGGCAGCGGATGCCAGCGAGAAGATTGCATATAAGAGTTTCAAGGAAGGGGATTTGGCATTGTTTTTACCGACTAGGAATCAGGTTACACGACCTTGGGCGGCTTTTAATGTTGGTGCTCCGCATTATTTCTTGAGGGAAGTGGAGGGACATAGATTGAAGGCGAGGGATTGGTTGTTGGCTAGAATTTCGAGAGTTGAGCAGAGGGTTGTGGATTTGAAGAGTGGTGGTGGAGGAGCTGGAAGTACGGTTGCTACATTGGGAGATAAGGGGTCTAGTGTTAGTAGTGACACTGGAGTTGAGACTGTGGATGAAGATAATCCGTTTCAACTCAGTGATGGGCTTAGGTGGTATTTATTGGATGCAGTCGAGGAAGGGAAGTTGGGAGCGCCGAGTACACCGGGATTGGGGAGTAGTACTGTTGCTGCGGCGAATGTGGATGCTAAAGGGAGTACGTCTATTCGATTGACGACGGCGAAGAAGACATTGGTGGGGAAGGATAGTAGTACTGCGTTAGGGGTTAGGAAGACTTTGACGAAGAGTTTGGCGCAGAGTGGAGGGCCTGTTTTGGGTGGTGGGGAGACTAGTAGTATCAGGAGCAGGGAGAGTAGGGAGAGTGGGAGGAAAGGGAGTGAGGGGAGTAGTCATGTTAGGCCGATTATTAGTGCTGGTAGTGGAGGGGTTGGGGGGAGTGCGGTTGAGGATGAGGGGAGACCGGGGACGGGGTCTTGAAGGGCCCTTTGTTCTTTTGGAGTTCTTCGATTTGGTCTCTTTCTTTCTTTCTTTCTTTCTTCCTTTCTTTCCTTTTATTTTTTTTATCTAGTTAGTCATGATATGGTTCGAGGGAAAGCGCTGGCGTATATTTTATATGTTTATGTTTTTGACTCTTTTTGATTTTTTTTTGGATGGAATGGGGATACCATATTCTTGTGCTTTTTTTTTAGCTTTTTTTTTCAAAGGGTTTTTTCTATACATCGAATTTGGCAGTTTTTGAATTTATGTTGCTTTCGACTTTCTTCGTCTTTGGTTTTTTTTTATTTATTTTTTTTACTACATAGCTGGACGTTGTGGGTTCTTCTTCTTCTTCTTCTTCTTTTTCTTTAATTAGCACAGCATATGGTAGTCCTTTATCTTTTACTGTGTATATTTTGGTTTTAGTTTATGAGGTGATATCGATAGTTAGGGAAATATATAGATTGTTATGACCAGTTTCATTATGTTCTACGTATATTTTGGATTTTGGATTTTACTCTCTTGATTTTTGGAGTATATTGGTACTAGTTAATGTGACATATGCATGATGTGAATAGATAGTCTCATCGATCATATATCATTATTCGGGGTACCGGGGTTTATTATGTTTCTAGATATATACTTATATATATTTGTATCGTACTTTTGTTGGATTTTGGAAGTATTTGGGGTACGAAATAATGCATACCAAGATAGGGTTCTCGAGCCGGTGTTAATTGTATACATAGTAAGCTAAGTAGGTAAATAACAAGTTGTCTACAGCGCTAGCTTTTTGCCAGTTATTACGTCGCTTGTTCTCTAATGGTTACTTACTAGTTTACTTGCTTACTAAGTTCAGTACTTGGTATCTATACAACTACCTACCTACCCTACCCCCGGGACTTTGACGATTGTTAACAGTACTTGTTGTTTGTACGTTGGTGGTCTGCATTGTTTGATTCTTGGGGGGTCGATCGATACCAACTTACGTTACTTGCTTATATATCGATGCGACAATGGGTTCTGAGATGAAGGGTGGAGTACAAGAGTTCCATCTGCGGGGGAATAAATTCTTGACTATTGATATACGACGGGTGGGTATCTCGCTGGTGGGGTTTGTGGTGTATAATCTGTGGAGAGGGGTTTCGATGGATGAGGGGTTGGCTTGTTTGGGATTGTTTTTGGGGGTGCATTGCGGGATGGTGGTTTATCTACGAGGCTGGGGAGATGTATGAGTGGTATGCATATACATATGGCTATTAGGTATGTGATCCTTACAAAAGGCTTTTAATTTTGGATTGGTTAAAAAGATTCTGATGGATGAGGTTAGGATGGGATGATGGATTCCTGTGTGCGAGCAGCTATCGCTTTTTGGTTTTCCCACTCTTTCTAGTATTCTGCTGCACTGTTCGGCTCGTCAGCGCGCTGCGGGATACACGCATGTGCTGTATGTGGGTTGTCGCAGTCGGGATAATTAATATACTAGTCGATGCAATGAGCTGAAGATCTTGATGACCGGCAACCGTAAGTACCCCGCGGATTCATATTTCTTTACCATCTAGAGACTACTAGTATTCTAATTTACTTACTCGCCCAGAAAAAGATCTGAAGACTAGTACTAAGAAATTTTAGTCAAAACCGAACCTTGCGATCATGACATCAGCTTATAGTCAGATTGCCCCCCCTTCCCCTCCTCCAACTGCAGAGCTCTATGTAGCTCCGGATCTTCCTGTCTAGATTTGGTTGAGCGTGAAAGTTCAACCCTAGACCTGTGTGCGGTTCGGACCGCCACCGCACACAGCAATATGCATCGTCGCACTACGGGTGTAGGGCTGAATGGTTGAAATGACCAATTAGCATCGGTGTACGATACCCTAGCTCGGTATTTTTCATGCTGATGTTGGCTTTTGTTGATCGGGGTTTTCTTTTCTTTTCTTTTTTTCTTTTTTATTTCTTTTTTATTTCTTTTTTATTTCGCCATAAGGTCTGGATATGGTGAAGACATGGTGTAAACGTGTGGTGTATTATATTATATAACATATTGGCGGGGTCTTGGATGATGGATCATGATGCATGATACTCAGCCCCTCTACCGAGAGGGGGGGGGTTATCCAATGATGTTAAGATGCCTTTGATCTTTTTTCTATTGTGGTGGTGTGATTTGGGGTGTGCACATGTGAGGGTAGCGGTTTATGGACGTAGACGTGTAAGATATGTGTATACAAGAGCCGGCTCGCGGGGAGGCAGCCAAGCAAAAGCGCGCATAGGAATAGCTGGAATCAATGCAAAAGATGAGATGTCGACATTAGAGGGTGTGGATTGCAAATGCATATTGATATCATGAGTTAAGTTGCGAATGCGATTGATGAGAGAGCTGGCTATAGAGGATCGGGATGCTCATTTGGGGATCAAAGCTGAGAAAGATGTATAGTGTATATGTATATTCTATGGAATGATTTGTCTATATAAAGTGTCCTTTCTTCCTGCTTGAATTCGAATTTATATCAAACCAGCATCGCTTTCAGAAATCAAGTAATCGACAGATAAAAAGAACACTCTTATATATCTAAACAATTATATATATTTTCAATTAGAAAATAACTACTTTATAGTTCGTATTCTGACTATATACCCTATTCCTACAAAGAGACCTTAATACTAATTTCTTCATTCATCCAACCACAGAACAAACCTTTCCCAAAATGTCCGGCCCAATCCACACCCTCCCCATTACAACCCAGCACAAAGTCAAGGTCACCCACTACGGAGAAGCCTGGACCCTCCCAAACCACGCCGAACTCGAAATCGTCATCGCAAATGACTTGGAAACAGCCACAATCGTCGCCATTGACAACGAGAAACTCGATGAGCCAATCGTCCTCGATAGGCTCATCACTGTCAATCCAGGGTTCGAATTTGTCTATGGAACCAAGAAGTCGAAGGGTTTGGTTTTGAGAGGCAGTGAGGTCTTGTTCTTTGAGGCTGAGGTGAAGATCGCCAGCCAATATGATGTTGGACTTGGTCCCGCGCCTAGCGGAGATGTTGGAGTTGAGAGGACGGGTAGGACTCCTGTTACCACGAGCATTAAGTGGGGACAGAATGGGGAGCAGGAGTTTAATAATGTTACTATTCATTTTAAGCCTGAGGGTAAAGAGTAGATTGGAGGGGTTTGGGGTAGTAGTGGGGAGGTTGGGAAGTTGGGGGTATATTGATGAAACAGTCAGCTTTGGTTAACAACTTACCTGGTTACCATCATTTTTTTTTGATCTTCGAAGCAAGTTTTGGGGATTTAATTCATCGATGGAATGTGTACATGGGAGTTCAAGCTTTACAATTCGATCGATGCGGATGTTGCAATAAAGATCCACCCTGTATACATTCGAATATATATATCCATACCCCCTTTTTGGAGTATTTAGATCCTTCATTGGTTTTATATATATTCTATTGACAGCAAATTCAAGTTGTTTACCTTCATTGATGGATCCTTAATATAGTGCATTCTTCCATGGATCTATGGTTAACGCTGCTTAGATGATTCTGTGCTTCTATATAATAACTTAAGCGGTCCCTAAATTATAAACATCCCTGGCTGTAGGACAATACATGCCACATGTACATATGTCCCCAATCACAAACAGACCTTTAAGTATATATGTATCTTAACTAGACTAGACTAGAAGCGGCTAGCATCGAGCACACCCGCAGCTCCGAAGATATATTAAGATACTGATTTGGCAAATGAAAGGCTGATATCGATATAAAATATTAACTGAACGATATTTACAAAGATATACACCTTGAGGCTATGAATAGTATATAATGTAGGATCATGAATTTCAAGTTCAGTCCGATATCCGTTAGGCAGCGTGATAGGTTGGGTCTCGTGACCAGTACATACACCTGCTATAGCGCTAGAAGTCTGACAGCAGATCTGGATCCACTTTGCCTTCGGAAATATTCTCGGATGGTTGGCAACACATGATACTTTGTGGTATTTTTCGGTACAGCACGAGCATATGATTCTTCCCCGGAATTAACTCTGACGTGATTAAACTTTAAATCTGCCATACGGTGTCACTTGGATCGGTGTTTTGCAGTGTCCACGCCTCGTTTCTTGTCTTCCGGTACTATCGCCTAATTAGCTGTCAATTTGACCAAACTGTTAACAGTAGGTAATCTGGGGAATGCCGGGTATATGAATCATAGCTCTAGCTAGTTGGTAGAAGCCTAGGTTTAAGGCGACTGATCCACCATGACTTCTCGAGTCCGACTGCACCATTAGCGCTAGCTACTAGTTTAGAAATCTAGCTAAGCTGTGCATTTTTGAGCAACTTGCCTCGCCGATGATTCTGTGAACTAAGTCTTAAGGCTGGTCCAAAAAAAAACCTGGGGCTGGCTCCGGCGCAGAAATGCTGTTCCAATTAGTCAGCTGGGGGCCTTTTCAGGCACCCGACTACCAAACATGCAACATTGCTTCGCCTCTACCCAAAATATCACCCAGTCAACACAAGGCCGTGGTAAAACAACGTCATGATTTTTCGTTCGCGGAAGCTTCATTCTAGCTGCACTTCTGGCATGCGCATGTAATTACTTTACTTATGTAATGGTGTGGTGATTCTCAGATTTGCTATATAAGCTCTCTATATTAGTACTTTGTAACCCTTTTCTATATTCTTAATTACTATCATACGTACCTTCGATCACAATCCACGACTTTTAAGGAACTCCAAAAATTCAATCCCGTCAGCTGGTTAAATTGCGCTATAAATATATATGACCAAAAAAACCTCTCATAGTACCCCAGACCCGCAAGATATATTCTCTACATTTTTCAATACTCCCGCTCAAGAACAACCCAATTCAACCCCCCACCAAATCCAAAACCTCTTTTCCATCCAACCACCCCAACCAAGAGTCCCCAAACAAAACTCCGTCAAAATGGCAATTTTGAGCCGTTTCTTCAATAGAATCAAGAGACAGACTAGATCATCCGATGAAAGGGATACATATACGGAAACCACAAATTCCACTACAAATGTTCCACATATAGTATTCCCCGAACCGGAGAAGAAACCAAAGACGACTGCGTCTCCGCCGAAGACCAATTATAATTCTACGAAACCCAAGTCTTCTGGTGGTGGGGGAAGAAGTGGTGGCGGTAGTAGCGGTGGAACCGACCCTTACAATACTCTGGCGGTGAACTCGATGTTAGCTACGAGCCTTAGTCCGGATAGTTCGTATAGTTATGGACATCATAATAATTCGAACAACCACTGCAGCAGTAGTTATTCGTATAGTAGTGGAGGTGGAGGAGGAGGAGGATCCTCTTATAGCTCTGGAGGCGATGGTGGGGGCAGCTCCAGCAGTGGTGGTGATGGGGGCGGGTCTAGTAGCTGTGGAGGGTTTTAATTGAGCTTTGTGGATTGTGTATAAATTATCATTAAGACTGTATTAAATTGTCTATGCTCGAGTTTGGAAGTACTACGACGGCCTTAGTTTGTTGACATCAGTTAATTTTAGAAACCTTTTGCAAGTTCTTTGTTATTGTTGAATTGTATATGTACTAGTTAGCAACATTATAATACACAGATTCATACTTTATTATCAAAGCCATCCTAGGCACATGCACGAGACCATCTAGTTATTACCCTACATTATCCTACGTTAGCTGAGAGTGAATAATTAACCCAATGATCTAAATTAAGAAGAAGTCTTGCCCAACTTAAAGACATCACTTAGTCGTAATTACTAATGTTAACATATTCTAGCTATGTTTTCTTAATTTAAAAAAAACGAAGTCCATGATAGAAATTCTTACGGCCCAGCTTCACCGTAATAGCTTTTATCTCGTAAACTTAATGCTGTCTGATTTCACTAATTTTAAACTCCTTAGACGAGTACAGCGCTGCAGCTAGGCACGTTTCCGGAGAGAAATGACACAGACTCATACCAGCTGTACCACAAAAAGTTAATTAAATAATACATATAATATTAATATAGCATATTGGATGTTAGGTGGAAATGCACAAGCGCTTATAACAAGCTCAGATCAAGGCTAATGCACGCGAAAGCTAAAGGTTATCTAGCTCAGTATGGTCTCCTAACTAGTTAAACATCACAAAGGGAGGTGTGCTAAGCTTGGTAGAGAGAAAAGGGGTTTAAACGGCCACACTGGCAGCTCCGTGGAAAAGGGTTGATTCAGAAAACATAGCCAATAAACCTAGTATTATAGTTTGAGAGGAATTGCGCTTTTCAACCTCAGGGCGAAGTCAAAAGTGTACAAAAGGTTCACAACTTGTGATGTCATATACCAATGTGACATGGTGTCGTACGATTTTTGGCCGTTCAGCCCAGTGCCCAATGCGGATATACAGGCCCTGCTCAGCCCCAAGACCTGGCTGCAGCAGCGTTGCAGCTTCTGCCCTACCAGGTCCTCATATTCTAGAACGAAAAAAAACACACTGCAACACCCTGGTTCTTTTGCGCATACTGCGAACAAGCGATAGCACTAGTTGCGAATTCAGAAACTCCAGGCACTGACACTCCTATTCAACTGTCAGCCGACACCTTAATTTTTCGCCTAAAGATTTACAAGGGCTGGGTAAGTTAATTTCGTTACTAGTTAGTTGGGCTGACTTTCGATTGACCTGTGAAGTGAAGCACGTGGTTGTCGCTTTGACTGTAACCGTTGATTCCATGTGGTTGTTTGGTTGTATTTATACCCCCCCTTCCTGGTCGTACTCGATTCTCCCTCGAATTCACGCAGCTCAATTGCCCATACTAGAGCTACATATCCATATCGCTTGTGTCGGTCTTTGATAAAGCCAGCATACTTAAATACTTATACTCCTCTTCCTCCTCTTCCTTGCAACATATCCAACAAACCTACATATACATCAAAGCGCCCGGCCAACTTCAATTGAGCAAGGACACTTGTACCTTTCGACTTTCTAAGCACACTCCAAGTCCCCCAATCAAACCACAACCCCCGTAATCCTTATACTTTCGAACCCTACCAGAAGCCTGCAAAGATGACTTTATTCGGCCTTTTCAAAAAGAAGGGAAAGGGCGAGGAAACCAACAGCTCCTCTGAAAAAGCCGAGAAGCTAAAGACCAAAATCAAATCCAACAATAAGTCAAATTCAAAGTCAAAGTCAAGCGGTTCTAGCGGTTCTGGATCGCCGGGATATCGTCAAGATAATACAAATACCCACGCCATGGATGCCGTGGCTCTCAATGCGATGTTGGCGACAAGCTTGAATGCTGATGCCAATCACGGAGACCGTCATCACCACAGTGATAACCACGGAGACCATCATCACCACAGTGATAATCACGGAGACCACCATCACCACAGTGATAATCACGGAGACAGTGGTCCTAGTTACGATAGTGGAAATCACCATGTGTCGACATCACAACACGATCATAGTGGCGATTCTGGATACACTGGCACTGGATACTCCGGTGGCGATGGTGGCTACTCCGGTGGTGATGGCGGATATTCTGGTGGAGATGGTGGTTACTCTGGTGGTGATGGTGGATATTCTGGCGGGGATGGTGGTGGGGGTGACGGAGGCTGCTCCGGTGGAGATGGGGGATGCTAATGCTGGTAGAGACTGTACTAGCGTGTAGTCAATTTTTGTCTCTATTTTGCAGTCAGGTTGCCATCTGAAGTTATATCATGGAATCTTCGTGTTTTATGGAGTTAGGTTGGAAATTTGGAAATTTGAAGTCATGGTTTACATGTAATGTTAAATATTAATATAAGTTCTGGGAGCGCTGGTGCACCACACAGAAATAGTATACCTAGATACCGATATTAGAACTCGTCGCTAAATTCACGAAGTTAAACTAGACCTAAGAGCTCATCTTTGTACTAAAATATACGTCTTTGTCAGTAACTACCTAATATATAATGTATTAACTGATAACATGCTACGTAAATAACGATATAACGTCCGCTGGCGTAAATGTATAGAGTATAGCTCGAGCTCCTAGAACCCATACCTAAGTATTCATGTACACAGATGAACAAATCTTAGAGTCTCAAAAACTCGATTCTTACGTTTGCAATTTGATCACAGAAACATTATGAACTCAGAAATCAAGTGCATTCGTCGCTGCTTTACCATGATATGTATATATATGAATGGGGGCGGGTCTCTGGCATTCTATTAATTTTAAATTTCGTCCGCATCTAGACCGCGAATGAGTCCGTGACCGTCCGCCAGGCTGTAACTTCCGAAGATGGTGCATGGCGTCAGAGGAGATCTATAACTATAATATCTAGCTGCTATTGATATCGATTTGTTCTCCAGGCTTGCAGGTACCTATTACTTGGCCTCTAGACTATTGGGAAGTCTTAGTTCTATTCTAGTTCCAGAATTCTATTCGAGAATACTCGACCACCAACTGGGAAGTCACTCGGATAGTGTGTTGCGAGGTGACACAGGCCGCTGATCCTGCCTGCCTAATGGATGATTAGCTTTGACCAGCTAGCCCTGGCTTTGGGCCGGCATTTCGAACTTCAACATTCATCCTTGCATTCCGATACACAAAAACGTCAACTGCCTACCACAAATGCCCTTCAATACAGACCAAGCTTTCTGCCCCGAATCACCATCCTGCGTAAGATGTATGAGTTTACGCACCGAGCTAACTTTTACAAGTACTTACATTTATAGATCTGACTTGAAGGCGAACTGCCAAGCACAGAGCCTCAACGGGGCCAAGTGTCAAAATCCAGATTTGCTAATCAGTGACCCTGCACGTCAGCCGCTCCTGAACTAATGGTGCATTTGTCAATTCGAGACATGCATGAGGAAATTGGGACCCATGCAGGGTGGACTGCAACCACAAGCACATCAGCAGCCCAGCCCGGACTTTGGCGCCTTTGAAGCCCTATGAGAATGCTTCGGCTGCAAATTTAGCAACCAAGATTAGAATTGAGATCTTCCTCATTTCCTTCGGCCCTGTCCGGATTGTGGGCTCCCGGTTCGTGGTTACACCAAACTCTTCTCTTTGATAATGTTGTCATCGTTAGTCGGTCGTCATCATATCAATGGGTATAATATGGAAAACGTTAAACTAGCACTGCACTGGAAAGCTGGTGTTCGGAAGCATACCCCTCTGAAGGAGCTCGAAAGGCGTGATAAGGCCGTGCTGCATTGGCTATCTTGGCTTCACTGAATTTGAAGCCAGTCCACTCAACAAGTTTCTCCTATCTAGAGACACCCCTTATTCCGTGATCCGAAATGGTCTTTATCACCACGTTGTGAATGGGATTGGATGGATACAGAGGAGAGGAGAATCCGGGTGACCAACCACCCGATGCATACTTTTTTTTCTTTCTTGCGAGCCCCTCCTGCGCTGTCTCTGCATGCATCAATGCACGGCTTAGCAATTGGGAACGACGTGCGATTCCATGGCTTCGTCTGATTTAAAAGTCCGACCAAGCACCCGAAACGCGTGCCCTCACTCTGCTGCGCTAGATTCCTTAATCTCTTTCTCTCTCATTACTGTTTGATTTGTTTTTGAAAGTTCTACAGTCGTTTCAGTAGTGATTCAAGCACCAACCTTGGAGTAACATCACATATTCAATACTGTCGTGGTGTCGACCGAAATCCAGGCCGTTGGAGCGTTATCTTGTACTCCCTCGAAACGACGGAACAGACGGATAGACGCATTCCGGGGCAAGCCTTTTAACCCTAGCTCCACAGCATCCATCTGTCGACGAAATCCTGCCCCACTCACCCAGCTCACTGTTCAATTTCGCGTACTGTATTGGTGGGGGGGAGCTGGTTTTAATTTTTCCCGTCACCCATCCAGAAGGTCGCTGAAGAAAAGAGAGCCGATCCGAGGCATTACACGCCCTAAACAGTCCGACGGGGACTCGATCTCGATCATTGATTTCAAAATTTTGCCATTTACCAGGCGAAGAAAATTGGTTTGTGCCCAGGGTCCTTTTTGGCTGTTGCAAGGAACTTTAAAAACTTTGTTTCCCAATACTGCAATTTCGCAGGGCATCTCAACATCGCCCTTGTGGGAAGTGAGTGCCCCCAAGTCGCAGGCACTCAATCTCTAACGATGGCAAGAAATGCCCACCCAAAGCCACGTCTCTGAACAGTCGTGCGAATAGGCATCCTGCCTTGGTGGGTAACTGAAGCTAGTCGACCGGTGCTTCCCTGCAGTCAGCCTCAGCAGCAAATAGAAAACAAAGAAATACGACTAACACCTTGACTAGAAAAGAAACGGAGGCCTGCATTTGCATGCCCTCTTGTGCTGCTATTCTTACCCTTCCTGATCAACCCCAGTTGCAGCTGCTCACATTCACGTTCATCTTCTGCTTGTCTGTCATTCGTTTTCGACGTTTCAGCCCCAATTTTTTCTCAGCCGTTTATGAGAGAGCGCCTGATAATACCCACTTCATTCATTCTTTCGTTAGACGCTCGAAAGGATACAATCTTCATTTAGGGAACTCTCCACATGAACAATATCATTCTCGAAGCATTCTTCTGAGTTTCCCGCTGGCATTTCTAAGCGTTATTCTTGTTTGTTTCCGGTCGCTCGTAAGACGTTTTGTTTTGTGCCTCCCCGTCGCAGCGCCAATCTTATCATCTCTTGTCATCGGGTTATGACAGTCTACCTCTGAACGAACCGAATCGCCTTACTCCTCATCTTTCTGAGCAATCGGATCCTTTTTTCCGTATTCGTACGACCAGGCAATAAGTTTACAACGGTAAATTCCCGGGATTATCTGATATCAGTGGTTGTCGCAAGCTTCATACGCCATTTCATTTGAACGAGTAATCCTACACGCATACGGCAGATATATTCGACAAGATGAAGCAGTAGCCGAAGTTGCTTAACCAGAACCATCTAAAACGAAACAAGACAGACCGTCGGCCTGCCAAAATTACAAGCGCGAGCCCCCTCGAAATAAAACATCCCGAAGAGACCAAAATCCCCTTTCCATTCAAGTGCTAGCTTGCCTCCAGCTCTTCTCGACCCGAGTATTTGAGTTGTGGTGCAGCCATGGCAGCCCTCACTCTGGAAGCTTTACCCAAAAATGTTGTTGTAGCTGACTCCGTGGGCAAAGTACGGCCAACGAGTTTTCTTCTCCGCTCAGCTTCTGAGCCTCATCTCAACTACATGTTTTCCAAGTATGATCATCTTGCTGGGAGGGATTCTCTAGAGTTCTCTCCCTCCTCGTCCAGGTCTCCGTCGCCAAACGGGAAAGATGAATCCATCTTTAGCAACCCTGAAGACGACAACTCTTCCACCTCAACGAACGGATCCAATACCCCAAAACGCCCTGCACCGGTCTTAGAACGTCGACATACTATCCAAAGGTCACCTGAACAATTGTCTTCGAGCTCTTCTAGCTTGCGGTCTTTAAAATCAAAGAAACGTCCACCAAGCGTCGCATTTATGAAGACGCCTGCCTCCGAGGGGCAGGTTATAACCTTGTCTTCCCAACGATCGAATTCTTCCCTCGCCTTATCATCTCTAGGTAATACTAGCCCAAAGAAGGACGAGCTCTGGATTGGCTTCAAGGGCTTGGAAAGTGATTATTCTAAGTATGTGGTCCATAATAACCTCACCTAGAATTTTGTTCACTACTAACAGTATTCAGATTCAACTGCAAATCAATCCTCCAGCGAACTCATGTCCTCCGTAGCTCGCTTATCCCTTTCATACGCAGGTTTGAGGGTTCGACCTCGACAGTTCCAATTGATATCCACGAACTCGACCGAAGGATACGAACATTGAACAAATGGTGGACCCTCCTGCTAGCATCGCTCCGCGCAAATGGTGCCAATATGATTCCAGTCCAAGACAAAACGACATACCTCGAGGGTGTTATTGGGATCGTATCCCGACCAGAATGGAGATGTGCACCCTCATCCCTTGCACCGCTTTCGACAAGGAATCCAAGCCCTTCTAATTCGTGTTCCTCCCTCTCATCCGCCTCGTCGACAATATCGTATGAAAAATCACTGCAGCACGACATGAAAGTGATGTATACAACATCTCTTCTCGACACTCTCGCCTATACACTGGAAGGAATGTCGGAGCAGCAGTGTGGTGGGCTCGTGCATTTTGCTGGAAAAGTCATCGCATATTCATTCTTCTTCGTTAATGGCGTTAGCGAAATGCTTATCGGTTTGCTCGGATTAAAGGCCCCGCAATTGCGCAAAGTTTTGAATGAATACGGTATCGGGCGTGGGATGGATCTTCAGGCAGTGGCTGAAGGTGTCATAGGCGAATTCCCGCAAGCAGTTCACTCTGTTGGTTTTACTACCATGGGAGCTGCTTTACCGCGACTCAAGAAACCAGGTAACTACATGGTTGCAACAAGTAATATTGACTGGAGGGGTCCCTGGATATCCCGATGGACAGGACGAGAGACGGATATGTTTTTTGTGTTCGCCAAACACTACCATCTCTTGCTGGCAGAATACTTGCCTGTTGGAATTTCCGCGACGGCGAGACTTTGTGCTCCTGGGTTTTTGTTTATTCAAGCTCATATACTTTCGCTCTTGGAGACCGCCATCCAGCGTGGACCACCACATCTCTCACAGTCAGAAATCAGCTTGGCCAACGTTACTTTCGACGATATCGTTGGTGCCCAGATGGCAAATGGGAATGGAAATACTATGCAACAGGCGCCATCCAAGACAATGTACCGCCCTTTAATGGACCAGAGGATTTTCTCGCTTCTAAAAGATATCACGATGGACAAAAATTTCAACGATGCCATGCGGGACGTGTTTGCAACAGCATTCGCCAACCTTCTCAAATCATTAGCAAAGAATACGAAAATTATCGAACATTCTTCATGTGTTTCACTCTGCGACCTCTTAGAAGAAGGTATCCCAGCGCTTTATCAGTTTGAACAACAATCCGAAACCGGCGCCAGGTACATCGACTGGCCATTCTGGATGGATGTTTCGAAGGAGATGATGAAAAACGAAAACAGCATGACCGAGCTTCGACTTTTCTCTTTCATCTACGTTATCTGGGATCTAATAGCGGAGGATTCTGAACGGAAAAAGTCGATTTGCTTAGATTGGATCCTCTCTGAGGGCATGTGGAACCGATTTTTCAGCCATTGGTGCCCGATGGTAAGAGCGTTTTATATGAGACTTTTGTGCTGGAGAGTGGGCAGACTTTCAGGTCAAGGATCGAATGGCGAGGCCAGTCTTACACCTGATGGTGTCGAAATCTCAACAAGCTCCTGCGACAGCGAAATTTTCGAGACGCTTTTGATGCGACTTCACGAATCCCATGCCTCATTCATGTTTCTACGTGATGAGTCGGACCGAAATTCGACCGTGAGGCCATCGATAGTGCCGTGCCCGCCTGCGCCTAATCGCAAACTTGCTATTATCCGCGTCGAGTCTCAGCCCGGATTTGGACGACCCTTTTCCCTCGACAAGATGATACCGGCACAGGCAGAACCTAAACCGGCGCCAGCACCAGCCAAGCCCGTTCAGACACAAGCGTCAAATGGAGAAAGTAATGGTGGGTCCATCATTAAGAGACGATGGTCACTCCTCAGAAATTTCCTAGGCGCAGCAGAGGCCCTGAAGACCGACTCATCCCCAACTCCACAACCGAAGGTTGCTCCAGTCGCCCCACAACCAGCATCGAAAGCAACAAACTCCGGATATGTGCCACCACGAACTTCGTCCGGAAAGGATGTCTGGCAAGGCACCAAAGTTCCATACGGCGCAACCTTTGCCAACAGAAATCGGATGCAATTCAAATTCGTCTTGGAATTCACCGACCGCCCACCACACGCAAGGAAAGGCAAGGGTAACAATCCTCCACGACTACCTCGTCTAACACAAGATTGGTTTGAATCCAACAATGAGAACAAGGAGCTTCCTCCTGTCGGTCCGCTCGCTCGTCTGCCAACTGGGGCAACGCCTCAGAACTGGAAGTACTTCGGTAGGGCGTTGTCAGAATGGACACTCGTTGTTGATGAAATCGATAACTTCGTGGAACGCCGGAAAAATGAGGGCATCAGGGATGTTCGGGACTCTGAAATTCCGATTTTGTCAGTAGACTCGCTTAGGAAAGGGTAATTGAGTATCATGGCTGGAGTAACAATTTTTATCATTAAGCGGCAGATCATGGAGGGCTGAAAGAAATACACCATATTTTTCCATTTGTTAAGGCGTTATTGGAGCACATCGATCTTACAGCTGGCTTGTTTTAGGGGACACCCCCTTCACGATAATATGCTTTCTTTTCGTACATATCCGAGACTTAATCGTGTTCACGGTTGGTCCTTTTTTTAATATCCATTTGTATATTTTCTACACTCAGCAAAAAAGCATGCATTGCTTCTGGAATAAATTGAATAATAGAGAATAATGACATCCTTTAAATTTTACCCCCAAGGAATAATATCAAGCTTCGTAATGGCTTCTTCCAAAAAAATTATATTGAGCTAGGAAGGATAAATCATAAATCCTACTATAACTTCCCATACATAGCACAAAGCGCCCAGCTAACTACCCACATCACAATTCCATCATGCCAATTCTTGATCCCATTAGTCTACCTACTGCTTCTCCTGAACCGTACCTTCTTCTCCCTCATTAACTAGCTCACCGACGACCAGATACTTCCCCACAAACTGATCAAACCAGCCTTGCAAAGTCTCCCTCTCATCCGCCGTCAAATCCTCCAAAGTATCCAACTTCTGATCCAGCGGTGTCAACAAACTCTGGTCCAAAACACCCTTAGCCAATCCTCTACTCGCATCTCTCCCTGCAAACAAACTATACGATGCACCTGGGCCGTAAAACATTGGCTTCGAAGATACATCGAATACTTTCCCCTTCAGCGCGAGTAAAATACGCGGATCATCCGTGCCGTTGTATTTTAATAAAGTGCGTGGGGTGTATGCCGTGTAAACTATAGGTTCCGGTGCGTCTATTGTGGGGATTGGAGAGGGCTTGAAACGCATGTAGATGAGATATGCGGCGAGAGAGAAGAGGAAGAGGTTTAGAGGTGTTACGAGGGGGATTCTGGAGGGGTGCATATCGTATTATTAGCTTCAAAGTCACTTCTAGATAACGTGGTTAAGGTTAGAGTAGAGCTTACGCCTCAGTAATAGCCGGAGGTTGGGCTTCCATGATCTTGGTGGTCTCGACGATGAGAGGACGGATTGGATCTGCCATTGTGGGGTAAGCTTTCTGTGATATATTTGAAGTATCTTGTCTTGATGAAGTTGGGGAAAGGTGTTTTTTTTTATATGGGGGGGTGGTACCTGAGTGGAAGTTGGCGGCGGCGCTGGAATGTTGGAAATTTTATACGGGTAAGCTGAGCTTCTGGTTAGTGCGGATGAGCCAAATGATGTAACCAGCCGATCTCGTCGTGGTGGTCGTGGGATCTCCCAACAATAACATCCGCCAATCTCCGCAACGCAGAAAATGCAACAAGGCTGGGATATTTGGGCCAGGAGCGAGAATAGCTAGTATGACATCCGATTGGAAAAACTACGGGGGACCTGGCGAATTCGCGAAACAGAGATGCCAAGAGATTTGAGTATTGCTATGGCTAGGTACCAGGTGTAATATTTCCCTTCATCAATCCCGTGCGAAACTCCGGTTCGCCCCATAGATCCAACTGTCAGGAATATATCCTTGAAAGTATAGTCGCAATAGGATGTGCATATGTATGAGGGAGCCATGCGGGTGACTATGCATGGCTGGGGAAAGCACCCCTTTCACAACGAGATCTTGGTCCCTCATGCCTCACGATCGATGCGAAAATAATATTCGCCTTTTGTTAGCTTAGTCTCGTATCCAGGTGGTGCTTGCGTTGTTGTTAGCTAAGTCTAGACGCCCGTTGGATTTTGGCAGTCTCGAAACTAGAACAGCCGAGACTGGGATTTTGGTTTTGGTGAACATGCCACCGATCGATGATCTTATGCATTGGAGATACATTGAACCCCTCACATCCCAATGGTCTCGTACATCCCAATAATTTACTGGCAATTATGCACTATGCAAGCCACAGATTGAAGCTGCACATCTTTGGCAACGTTTTCGCTGTTTCTTTGGTTGTTTTATATGTTTTGATTGGATAGGTTTTGTGGTGGAGGGCTAGGCAATTGGGGGTATGTACAATTCTAAAAGCTCGTCGCGCAGAAGCAGAACCAAAGTTGAACAGGTTGCGTTTTTGGGTGGAAAATCTGCGAAGTCTGGCTTGAGATAATGGAAAACCTGCCATATAAACTTGTGCATATAAAAGATGAAGCAGAAGGCCATTGCCATTCAGATCTCATGTTAACGTTTTGGTTCTACCTTAGCACCATCTATCACGATTCATGAGCTACTCTTGTATTACTTTACAACTCATCGAAGATAATCCGTTGATAAGACACTTTTCCAGTGGCAATACAGTTCTACAGCTAGAAACAATATGGGCAGAGTTGCGAAGTGTTACTATTGTCGGAGGGACAAAAAAAAGGTAAGTTACTATATACTTTGCTAATACTCAGGCTTACAAATGCGCGACAATTTGTTTCAATGGCCCTTAATTAAAATCGGGCAGTCACGTGCAACATAAGCTTCGGAGGCTAGGGACTAAGGAGAACCGTTCTTTAGCCGGAAAGAGCTAGCTCGGAGCAAAGGTAGCCATGGCCATGCATGGTATTACCACCAGCCAGTCTCGCAAGCCAGTTACTCCTGGTTAAATACACATACAGAATCCTAGAGTTATACGCTTAACTAAGGAACCACGAAGGCTAACTCAAAGATACCGTCTCGACATTAATATAGTGCACCTGGTCGCGTATAGAAGCCACTACCACATCTCAGCCAACAACCTCTGAAAGGTGCGATTGGTGCATAAAATTCCGTTTTCAATGCTCGAAACGTCATTTCGCAAATGAGGTCCAAAATCCAAATGATATTCCAAGTTCATCAGTTCCAAAGGTGACAATTAGACCCACCATAGAGATGTAAGTGTATATATCTGGGTCTACATATCCGGACGGCAGCGGTTTCCTAAGATCAGCTCAATTCAGTCAACGGTTTCTCTTCATACATATACATTTTTCGGGCCCTGCGGAGTCAAAAGTGCTAATTTTAGTGAAATGCAAGCGTCCGGGATATCGACTGCGTCTTCTACTTGCTCGGCGGAATACTTGATTATGAGAATCGCCCCGTCGAGGTTACAGCCATCTCTCACGGCAGCCTGGAGTATACGTATATTCCTGCATCTCACAACTCTGAGACTGCTGTTATCCCGCCTCAATGGGCCCAAGGAACAGACCTCCCACCATACCAGAAACCTGAAAATACCGACATTCTCTACCAAAACTTTGCAATATTCAACCAAGTTCGAAGCTACTGCAAAGAAAACCTCGAGGTCGAGCTGGAGAGACTCTTAAAAGAAGCAGATACCGCAGTCGATTACTTAACTAGAAAGAGTAAAATTTACGATGCTGCGGTATTGGTCAACTTGATGATGACACCAGCAAGCTCCTACACTACAAAGTCAATCAAGGAACGGCATCTTGATCGCCTGCGCATGAAGTCTCCATACATAGAAATTCTCATAGAGAACGAAAAGAATCGAGGCCAACTTTTATATTGTGTCAAATCTGCAACAATACCCTTGGCCGACTATCCAGCGATACCGATTCAGTGCAAGGATATCCAAAACGCTCAAAAAGTACTCCAGAAATTCATACAAGAACGCCTTCTCGGCACTCTCCCGCAGAATGAGGGCAAATCGGAGAACCACAGCTCAACAGTCTACCACAAAATAGATCCCCTGGAGCATCGTACTTTGTTCCGGTTAGATAGGGATAAAGCAGAGCTAGAGGGCTGGCCCCTCCAGTTCACCGGCATCACGACTATGGCAATGAAACGGAATTTACTTGGAGAAACGGGACTTCACTTAGCCAAGAAGTATGGCTTAAAGAATCTAGAGCTAAAAATCAGCAGCGATATCTATCATAGTATAAATTCCGATGAGATCACAACGGACTTTCGAGGCTGTGGTATCACCCTAGCCACAGTTCTTGCCGGCCGTTGGGACGAATACATTTCGGATCTTGAGCGTCAGGCCGAAGCTCTAACGGTCCGTGGATTCTTTTCACAGGCAGAAGTTCCCGGACTCGAGAAAATACAGAAGGCTTTTCCGGATCTTCATTCAAACCATTGGTCATACCTAGATTCATACCAGTTAGCGACATTGATGGGAAACTTGGATTTTATACGGCAAGTCGAGGCCTCTGCACCAGAGTTTTTTTCTCAAACGTATAATAGACACCATAAAAACGAGGACAACAGCGTCTACGGATACCTAAGTGGAATCTTTCCTGAACTCACGCTCGGAGAATACCACCCAGTAATCCTATCAGCATTAGCGGGGTACACCGAAATCACTCGATACCATCTGGGAAAGAACCCGGAACTATCCAAATTACAAACAAACTCCTGGGGCGGGAAACTCGGCGCATTGTTTCTTATCGCTTTCAAAAGAGGTGATCTAGAACTCCTAGATTTATTAAACGAGGTAGCTCCTTTCGAATTAAACAGCGGCGAACGGGTCGTTCTATCCCGACAGGCTGCTGAGCTCGCAGCACCGATTGTATTCCAAACCTGGGCGAATTTGGCTTGGTTCGACTTGGGCGGATTTACTTGGGGCGCGGATTCTGTGCGCTGCGAATGGTGGAGGGCGATCCTCGAATCTCTTTACAGTCGATACGAGGGGACACAGGGGACTGAGGATCGGGATATACAGAATGAAAAGGCATGTTTCGTAGACGTCATATGGGGGCTGGAGCAGAGCATGTACCTTGCACGATGTGGTTGTCCAAGTTGTGAAGAACATTACCTGAAAGCTCATCGAGTACTTAGTAGTTCTTTTGATCAGAATTAGCGAGTGACTATGGTGGAATACTAGCGATGGGTTGATAGACGGTAGATGTTTCTCCTATATGTAAGGCGGATTACGAATGTTTATGACCATGTATGCTATATATGAAACGAGAATATATTCATTTCCCCTGAACTCCGTTTTTCTTGCGATAATGACATGTAAGAGAGCTAAAGTATGTTCAACGAAACCGGGAAACCAAACAAAAATAAAAAATAAAACAAGATGTGACAAAAGAGCCTCAAAAATGCAAACGACACGCTAGTAAGTTGCTAGAATAAGATAAAAGAAACAAAACGCCAACATTGATGAATACACCCATAATAGACCTCCTTCGATAAAATATGTACTCAAAGGAGTAAGAGACAAACAACGGCCCCACCAGGCTTGGGACAATGTTTGTGTGCATGAGGTTTGAAGAATAGCGACAGCTGAAACTCGCTGATAATGTGGGGTAGGCAATAAAGAAAAAACTAAGTAGATATTTTTCGGTGAATCCGAATAAAGAGGGATACCGGAAAGTCATCATTAAAAGATAAACGGCTCGGAAGAGCCGTCCACAAATTCGGAACACTTGAGTGTCGCGCTCAAGGGCCGCCCACCCTTCGGACCCAAAGGACCGCAGGAGCTTCTAGTCCCATGTTCGCATCCCGTCGTTTCCAAGCGCGATGCAACATGAGACCCTTGTCATAAAGGTCCCGGGATAAACTATCGTACTCAGCCTGTAGTCGTTTCAATTCGTCCTTTAGCTGCGCCCTGTGCGTATAGTTGTGGGTAGACGGGTTTGGTGGCAAGCAAGCCTCGAGTTCCTTGATTTGATGCATAACTCGTCTCTGCCTTGCGATAAGTTGATCTCGCTGACGCTCTAGAAGAGCGATGTACGCTTCGCCACCTTTGGGCTCCTGTGGAGAGGAGTTTCCGGACTCTGATACAAGCGACATGAGTACACTGGAAGTGTCGTCTCCGTTATCTTGAAGTATTGGTGTGAGGGGAGCGAGCTCTATCATAGGCGCCCCAGTTGGGGATAGAATCGGTGGAGGCGATCTCCTAGGTGGAGGTCCGCTATTTGTTTTCGGAAGTACTTTCAAAGGTCCGGGTTCGTATGATACTTTACGAGCCTGGGGAAGTGGTAATCTAGAAGAAGTAGAATTTGAGGGTATCGGAGTGGTTGAAGGTACTGGTGTTGGTGGATTGGATGCTGACTCTTCGTCTTCCTCCTTGATGTCTTCTCCTCCACATATGCTACCCAAGAAAGACCTATCTAAAGCGCTCAAGGATGGTACGATCGAATCTCTTAACCTTGGTGCTTTTTCCGGTGGCGGCGGTGGAATATCTGTCTTTGGTTCAAATGCAACGCTGTCGACTGATTCTTTCCTTGTAACTTCGTCTGGGCTGCTTCCTCTTCTACTCGCTTCTGCAGCAAATAATAAATCGATGCTCTTTGGACCAGTAATAGCACTAGAAGGTGCAGAGGCTACTGGTTTTCGAGTAAAAGCACTTTTTTTAGTACCAGGAAGGGATGCTAAATGGGCTGGGTGGCGGGGTATTGTGTGAAAAGTTGGAGGGCCGTTCGATGCGGGCATAATAGGATGAGCATTAAAATTAGGAGTAGTGGTGTATTTCAGTGTTCCAGTAAAGCTAGACAGCATGAATTTATTAGCGCATGCATATGGGAAAGAATACGTTGTTATGTATGGCTGTGAGTTCATGCTTACCTTGATTGCGAAAGAATATTCTGGTGGCTCTCACTTCTCATAAGCAAAACGTCCGGTCGCGAGCTCTCGACTAGTATTGGGAACCCGATTTCAGGTTCCTTCGGCTTGCTGTGCCGTAGAGGGAAACGGCTGAACATGGTTGTGGCTGTCGTAACAAAACTCGTCATGTTGAAAGATTAAAAGATAAAAATAAAAAAAAATGCAAATGCAAATGCAAAGTATACGTAGTGTCGGAAGGAAAAGAATCGGAGGGCCGGCCCAATGTCAAGTAGTTATTTGTGCGTCAAGATCTGACCGGGCCAGGATATATGGCAAAGTCGGAATGACGATCCAACAGGCAGGACGAGCTTGCCCCGCTGCCTGGTTCCTTCTGTTCCTTCTAATCCTTTCCTTTGATATAGCACTACTAAGACCAGACCACCAAGACTAGCGTTTGTTTTAATAGCGGTGGGCGATGTGGGACAAGGTTATCCAGTTCGTTTCGGTTGGCCGACGTTATGGAAGGTGCGCTGTGCCAGTGAATCGAAATACGCTAGCAAACGGCAAAGATGGAGACGGACAGAGGCAGGCGGTCAGGGATCTCCAGACTTCAAAACTCAGGGGTACCTGTCCAACAAGCTTCAAAGATAATTAGCGATGTTCCAGCGATAGTGTCACTGCTCGACTCGAGTCGCGATCCGGAAAGAAATTTTAAATCTTTATTAGAGAAATAGCCTCTAATATAAAGTTCAAAAAGTGTCGTCTGATACAATATATATTCTTATGTACGCATGTACTGTGAAGGGTCTTCCGGCCTGGTCTTTTTAAATTAAGAGACACCATGGGCTTCCTCGGATAATAGGAAAGTCGTTTGGGCCGAACAGGAAGTTCACAGGTTGGCAAAGAACATTCCTCTTGCGACTCTGGGAATTCAAGCAATGTCCCCCAAAAATGGCGATATACTATGTCCTGTGCGCATACAAAGTATATAGGCCCTTCTCGGCTTGTGAAAGATAATTTAAAGGGGATTGAGCCTGATTCTGCCGGGTGTCCTGTTTGACCCATATTGCAAAGTATATTACATTGCATACCCAGGAGATAGACAAAATCTGGGGTCAAAGGCCATTAACTGCCATTCCAGTCCCGTCCAGCTTCTGATAGAGCCGTCGATATAGATAGCTAGCTCCTGTGGCTGTTCAGAACGATGTTATATCGCTCCTCCAATACGTGGAATATATGTTGGATACGGGGAGGGTTGAAGACCAGACCGTGGTGTTTCGAATCCTTGAAACGCACCGACAAAACGGAAACGACTCAACATACCTTTAATATTATTATCAGCGACGGCTATCTGGCTAGACTTGAATCTGGAAAACTTTTGCAAAGAAGCGTCGGCAGAAATTCGAAAAAATAAAAATTAAAAAAGTACGTTCGCAAACAGCCTCGGGTCGAGCGACTGATGTTTCTCGTCTGTTTATATCGAAGGTGTGAATGTGATGGCAGAGATGCTCAGCGCATGAATGTGAGAATGAAGAAACAGTTTCGGGTGGGCGGTAAGCAGGTCAATGCTTCGAAGAACCAGGGATTGCCTTCAAACGATAAACGTCTGTATTAGTTGGGTAGCCCGCACAGTAATCAATAGGTAAGTAAGTATTAAAAATATGCAGTTGCGAAGTTGTAATAATTTAATTCGGAACGACAAAAAGAGAGATTGACAGGTCGGTAATGCAGCGTCCAGGCCGCAATATCGTCTTCTTCTTTTGTTAATTTTTTTTTGACAGGCCGTTAAAGAAAGAAAGTATCGAAAAAAGAACCGACCAGAAATCCTGTGAGATTTTGGAAGATCAGAAGAATGGTACGGGATCTGTACCTGATATTAAGCAAGCTGAGAAACGTTCGACTGTCAGCCCAGACTGGGGTTTGGCCTCTCCGTGAACGTTCGGTCTAGCGGGCAAAGCTTTCGTACGGGTGAGGCACAGCACTGCAAAGACTGCCAGACTGCAGCGCGCTAGCTGAAAAGAAGCCTATCAATGATGTTTACTGGTTGAATACCGAAGCAGGGAGCCAAACTCGGTGTAGACGCACTGCCCCTGGTCGGAGAGGTGTCCCAGGAAAGAAAAAATAGAATAAGTGGGAGGAAACAGAACAAACAAACGAAATCCTACGAGGATTTCTGGGGATAATGACGCAGGTATATACTAGTATTTTTAAGATATCGATCGAACTGACACGATGTGCGTAAGTAAGTATATGTATATTCCGATGGAAGTTAATGTGCCCAGGCCGCTTTCCCATAATTACCACAATTGCAATTCTATGCACTGTCTTTCAAAGAGAGTTTATTGAAATTGCAAAAGATCAGTGAGGTTATCTCCTGCATTGGACGGACGGGGCTTAGCTTTCTCATCTCTCGCCATCGAACTGTGCACATGTATACTTTGTTCTCCTTTCAATAATATTCAAGACGATGGGATTAGGTCATCATCTGAAGTTAACTCATGCCAGAAACAACCATGATCGATACCTCCACTGTCCAATTAAACGGAATATGCATCCTGTTCTACATTCCCCGCCTATCAGGCAGGTATAGGCAGGTGTATAACCCCGTAGGCGTTTGAGGATGACCCCAGGCCCGACGGCATGCAGGGAATATCAACTTCCACGCGCGCACAAACTTTTTTGACAACAGAAACATGCACGGGGCCCTGGCGGTGATGGTCAACCAAAAGGTCACTTTTTTTTTTGACCAACAGCAGAAACTATGCGCTTTTAGGTCACCATTCCCAAAATTTTCATCCAGAATCATAGTATACTATGAACTTGATAATGTCCGTGAAAAAACTCCAGTGGGCTGCCGTAACAAGTTGTTGCACAACGTTTTCGAAGATCCCCTCTGCGAGGCAAGTTTCACGAGCGTTCCTCAGTTGGTTACTCCCGCATTTGCATGTCTATATGTGGGTGCGTATGTACAAATCGATGTAGGTAAACGATCCAAAGCTGTACCGACATTAAGCAGGTGGCAATGTTTGTATGTATATCTCGTATCTAATCTAGAGCGAATTGCGCAAAAAGGCGACAATTCGCAATCTAGTTTTATCGACCACTCTCGCCTCTGGTGTTTCAGAATTTTCGGATGTCGACATCTTGGGCATCTTGACTAGCAAATCTCATGCACATGCGGCTTGGGTTGGGCGCCGACAAGTCCTTTAATTGTCCCACTACCATATACCCAAGGGTCGTCAAGGGCCCTGGAGCAGGCATCGACGGGATCCTGTACAGATGCACCACGGTCAATCGGCTCAGATCCTTAATTGATCACTTTCTGTTGTACTGTACCTATATATTGCAAAGTTGGGATACCCAGACCGGTCGAACCCCAACCTTTGGAAGTTAACTAGCGGGGGCTACCTGGGATTCCAGTCGGCTGCCTTCAACAATGTCAGTATCATCTTTCAAAGAGATGAGAACGGAGTAAGGGAAGTTTTTTTTTTTTGTTGGTATCTCCTTAGGACCCTATCGAAACGTAATTCATTTTCGCCGGGGCGATCTCTATGGCCCTTCTCATAACTAGAACCCGGAGTTTGATTCAGAGCAAAAGCGCTTCTCAAAGCAAGTCTCAAGGACAGTCAGTCCTCCGCCCATGGTTCAGCATGCCAGATCCAGCTAAATGTGGGTCCAATAACCAGAAAAGAACCATTAACAAGAAATATCAAGTTTGATCTCAAAAAAGCTGCCCGATTCTGCAAGGGCATTGGCTTTCTTTGCTTTCTTGTGTTTTTTAAGCGAGAGGCGAGATTTTACCTCCTGATCTGCCCTTGCAGTTGGAAGTCAGTTCACGGGTCCTTTCCCCACTTTTACTCTGGTTGGCCTTCGAAGTTCAGCTTTCGTTTGTATCGAATCGAAATTCGAAGCGACTCAATTCTGGACTTTCTTTGTTTGAAGATATCAAATCAAATCACTTGTTTCTCCACTTGTGCACTCCGTGCATTAGCTGAAGGTTTACTGAAAATACTACTGAACTAACACTATCTTGTCGATGTCTATTCTATTTTCTTCGACACCAGAGTTCGATTCTGTCAGACGACCTCTAGACCCTTTCGGGTGCATGCTTATTCTGGAGATGTAATTTGACTGCAGCTTTCCATTTCCGTGCTAATTAGACTGTACTTTCCCTTACATGGCATGACATAATTAAACAAAATTTCCTATCGAAAATTCTTCTTTTCCCTTTTCATGACTTCACCCTATTCTCGAAAATAGCATCAATACCATATATTCCAGTAATCATATATGCCTGTTCTATAGAACGCCATACCTTAAAACCACTCCCTTTCCCCGGAGTTCGATGCTGTCACGAATTTCATCCCAAAATGTCTAAAAAGGGCGGCACAATAGCAAGGGTTCCCCCATAATGGAGGCCTTGCAATTTAACAACAAGCATGAACCTCGCACACCCTTTTCTCGAACGTCATTCTTGTTTACCTGCAAAATGAGGCTTTGGTACCTCGTTAGCCTCTTGATGGGATTGAGTGGATCCCGCTTCCTTTTTTAGAAACAAACTCTGTGGCGTTTCTTGCAGCGTGAGGCGTTACCTCAGCAAAAAATAACCTCCAGTCTGCCGTCGGAAGGGTTCTATCTTTGGCCAGTCTCCGAGTTTCAAAATATCCGATTCGGATTTTAGAGCTCCTAGAATTCTTGAATTTTCTATGCAGCCCGGAAAACTTTTTGGAAGACTTTCTGGAAAACTTTTGAAGTTGAAGATCTTGTGACTATTTGGGCTTTTCTTGACCTGTCAACTGTACTATATTTCCTGTATCGAGAGCACCCACTTGTCCAAGTCGATCACATCGCATTGCATACGCAAACTTGTCAGTGCAGGGTTGATAAACTGATAACCCGTTTTTGCCTGCAGCTGGAAACGAAGAATGATGGGTCTTCCATGCATATGTATACTTATGCCTGAATTAATTGCTGAGTGCCTAAACATGAAATCGGCTAGAGGAACGAATTTTGCGAGAGAGATAAAACGTCTGGCCGACACGGTATTGAGTTGTAACTGAAGGTTGCAATTGCAAATGCATAAAATCCGGGATCATGGTGGTGGGAATTTCAACACTTCATGCCGCGCCTGATATAACGAAAGGAGAATCCGGAAAACCTTCTTGCGGGACCGTTTATCAATACAGGCTGTCAAAAAACCATAACAACGGGACCCGTTTTTTATGCAAAGACGGCAGGATACGATTGTAGATTAATGCTTTTTACGAGAATGTGTTCTGGACCTCGTGAATGTCGGCTAAGATGGCTATATACTGCATATCAGAAGCGATTCGGGGCGGATTAACAGTATCAAATATATTAAAAGTATACGCTCATCTTCATCGGGGTCTACAAAACAGGCTTCTCGGAAGAAAAACAAACAATCTGAGGTTCCCAATTCTTGCAACGAAGATTCCAAATAGGAGACCAACTCAGATGTTTGAGATCGGAGCCTACCGTCACTTTTCTTTTCAGGTACCCACAATTTGTTTGATAAAATAAAAAGAGTACTTATTCATTCCTTCTTCAAGATCTCCGCCTAACGAGCCCCTCCCCGCGCTGCTCACTCATCGATGTCCCGATCCCAGAATCCTGGGCACTCCCTTGTAAGGTATTTTCGTCCACACTAGTCGGCGTCCTCCCACCTTCATCGCTCCTATCATTGGACATGTCTTCCGAATCTTCGTCGTCACCCTCCTCGCCCTCAGGAGCTGGTGTAGCTTCCGGTGTATCATATACTCCACCTCGTGGGCGGGGTATATCCTCTGCCGAATCATCTTCAACCGGAGCTAAAGGATGGACCATGCGCCCCTCTGTTTCAGATGACCGCGTCGGCCTTTCCATGAGTGGGTCCTCATCGTCGTCAAAATATTCATCTTCGGTAGCAAGCCAGTACGAAGATACTAGTATCCAAGTAATTGCTGCCCAAAATAGCTCGGTCACCCAGAATGCTGATGTAAAAAAAATGAATGCGATGATTCGGTAGTTGTACATAAAGTATCTGTAAGTGTTCGTGTTAGCGACTCGGCACACAGTTATAGACTCGGGTTACGTAAATTATATCAATACATACCTTAGGC
The DNA here is from genome assembly GCF_000225545.1 of Orbilia oligospora ATCC 24927. NCBI lineage: Eukaryota > Fungi > Ascomycota > Orbiliomycetes > Orbiliales > Orbiliaceae > Orbilia > Orbilia oligospora. The sequence continues at coordinate 991,103 of NW_011645561.1, read as the reverse complement.
CTCTAAATCTTGCCTTGAATACAACTTTACTCTCGTAGGACTCTGGTGCCTTGTCGGAGGCATAGTCGTTTCCAACTCGTATGCCTAGATAACTCGGCAGTCTCTTTTTCGTGAAAACTTCTCCTTCCATCATCAAAATATCTATTTTTTCTTGTTCCTTCCTCCACCCGGACAAATACAACGGCGACTTAATGACGGTATCCATAGTATTTATGATATCAGACTTGTATGTTAAACAAGCGGCTCGTCTCGATGTCGCTAGTATGCTTGGTTTTTTAGGATCCTCGTCGAAGAGAGTCAAATTTATCATGAAATTCCCAGCTTCAATATTATGGGGTGAAGTTGGCAGCGTGAGGGAGACGTAAACATCATATGGCTGGTTATGCATAAGCACACCCTTTGAGATATCAGCGCCGCCATAAGGGACTAGCTTAGCTCCCTTGAGTCCGGGTGTTATAAGTGCAAAGTGAGGCGAATGTATCATGGTTTGACCATATATCAAATGAACAGTAGTTTCAAGTCCTATTTGTGGGATGTAGTTGTAATAGAAGAGTATGTAACCAAAACATGCGACACCGAAGAGGAGGATCGCGAGGATGGCGCCCAAGATGGTTTGAATGTAGGCCCTTTGAGCTGACCTGGAGGTAGCACTACCATAAGCCGCCCGCAGCGGCTGGCTTATAACTGTGGGCAAAGCGATAGGCTATTCGATGTTAGCAACATTAACACAGAATTCCTTGCACGCGATCACTCTTACCATTTTCACGTGCTATTGAATGGTGTTGGATTGTGTTCGATCCAAGGTCGGGGGATCCCTTGAGGCCAGAGACCGGGTTCGAGCTTCGATGATAGAAGTTCAAATCATAGTTCGGAGAGTACTACTGTCGTTGATAAAGTTTAGAGGCCGCCGTAGCCTTTTAGGACGGAGGTTGGTGCCTTGAAGGTGGGAGTTCGAGATATGACGTTGGGAAAACTCGCAACATTCCTCGGCCAACACAAGACACTGTTGGAAGATCGAAACCACCGCGTCCACGTGGATTTTGAATGAAATAGGCAGTTACTTCGATATTACTTCCATACACGATTGGAATTTAATTGTCAGCTTCAATGATTTTTTGGATTTTCATAATGTAGGCTTTGCAGAAAGTTGGATATATGTTGTGTATCGCTAGAGCATCGCCGATATATAAATATATATCGGCGGAAAGCCAGGTCTGGCAGTCCAATGGAAATTGAAGCCTGTGAACCTCTGATAGTATTTTAACACATGTACATGTTACTGCGGGTCCCGGTTTTATAAGGCGTGGAGAAGTACTAACCTGCTATAGAATGATATCACGAACTTCTTGCTAGAGCAGTATTAATTAACTATAACCAAGCACCCATTCTAACGCCATCAAGGTTATTGAAAACTTCAGGCAGATCTTTCATTTCTGTTTCAGGTATACGAAACAATGTGAACGACGTCGACCTCGGACCCCAAAAGAAAATAATTCAAATCGAATTATTATATAGTTATTCAGTGAAGCATTGAATATTATGAATATATTTACCTGCACTAGAACTCGCAAGCATAATTAAAGTTCAGAGTAGCACTTGTTTGGATGTAAGATATTTTATATCTGATAATTAACAGGAATTGATACGAACTACGCGGAGGGTAGTAGCAACTCGGAAAGCACATTACAATATTAGGATAACCCCCCGCTAATTCTTTTCGCTTTGTAACATACATATATTACTTACAGTGAGATAATCTCCAAAACCTGATGCTGTAGCTTCAATGGGGTGTCTAGACGTCTAGACAAACAAGTTTTATTTACTAATGGGCCAATGTGACTGGTAGTCTCGCTGCTCAGTTTCTACATAGCAAGAACAAGAAGCGAACTGAATCCGATCTTTATAGACTCTATTTCACTGTAAGAGATTGCTCGTCATTCTTGTACTCGTTCAGCCAGGCATATTATAAATGCCGCCCGGCCGAGATATCGTAGAGTTGTCGGCATGTTGACTTCGGAACCGACATTTAGATTACTGGTGATTATTATAAGCACCCTGCAGATAAAAATAATTTAATTGGATAACATCAATTTAGCCAAGATGATAGGCTAGCTACAAGCGGTATAAACTGGATCAAAAAACACCGGTTTCGAATAAAACCCGGTCATGGTAGTCAAGAGAATGAAGATGTTAGGCCAGGTGGGGAAGAATGAGTTGACCTTGTTGGAATCGCAATCGCCGGCAAACATGCCTCGGCTAGAAAGCACAAGGCGCTGGCACGTTCCCAGAGTCGCAAAGGGGCCGGTAAACAACACCAACATCGACCTCCCACCCTGAGCCGAACCTCTCCAGCCCCAAAACCACCCCAGCAGAATTCTCTAAACAACATCCGGCAACATCAACAAATAAGTCATCGACGTATTCTCCTTACCAGTGGACGTGTTTCTTTCGAAGAAAAGCAGCATTCAGACCCCTATCCGTGTTACCGGTGACTCAAAGCGGACGCGTGCACGACCGACAAACTAAGTACCTACATATCCACATACTTTCGTCATCATGAGGGAAGATCTCATTCAAGGCGCTGTGAGTATATAAATCTAATGATTTTTCTTCTTTTCTACATGGATTGGAATTCTAACTCGGATATACTTATAGATTGGCTGTATGTTACTCGAAACCCTTCCAGTTCGTATGCTGTATATCAAAATCCTAACATTGTGATGTAAACAGTCCTTCAGGACCCATCGGTCGCCACTGCCCCTCTCGACAAACGGATTGCATTCTTACAATCTAAAAACCTTTCACCCGAAGAAATTGCAGTCGCTTTGCAGAGAACCGGTGTCGACCCGTCGTTAATACCAAATCTGGGTGCAGCTCCATCTGGGTTTGTCGTGCCACAGAGACCGGCAGGATTTACTCAGGGATATGGAAATGGCGGCTACTTTGGACAGGTTCAACGACAAGAGTATGACACCATACGAGAGTTTATAATTGTACACATTGGATACAATAACTAACTTGGATTGTTAGACCTGCTGGACGTGATTGGAGAGATTGGTTTGTGATGGCCACTGTATCGGGTTCGGTGTCGTACGGTCTCTACCAGCTCGCTAAACGATATGTCGTTCCAATAATTGCACCACCTACACCAGAGGCTCTTGCCGCCGACAAAGCCGCTATCGACACTGCATTTTCCGATGCATTCGCTCTCCTTGAGTCCCTAAAGACCGACACGGAGGCTCTAAAGGAGGCCGAAGAAAAACGGAACACCAAGGTCGACCAAGCTCTCGAGGAAGTTGAAAGGGTTGTTGAAACTTTGAAAGAATCAAGCAAGCGGAGAGAAGATGAGACTAAGCGTCTCAACGACGAAGTTCGAAACTTGAAAGATTTGATACCAAAGGCATTGGATGGACAGAAGGAAAGCCAGGCCGCTAGTTTGAAGGACTTGCAAGCGGAATTAAAGTCTTTGAAGGCACTACTCGTCAACAGAGCAACTGCAACTACCAGATTCACCCCTCCACCAGCCCAGCCAGCACATTTCGTTCCCCCACCAGCTGCAACCGTAACCTCTGCTGCTCCTTCGCCTTCGCCTGTCGTAGCCCCATCCAGTGAACCAGCTACCAACGGGGGAGGGCAAACTCTTGGAGGGAAGCCTCTTGGGGCGATAACTGGGGGACAGCGAGCTATTCCAGCGTGGCAGCTGGCGGCCCAGCAAAAAGCAGCAGCCGCAGCAGCTGCAAACCCGACTAACGGTGAATCCAGTTCTTCCGAGGCCAAGTAGAGATGGGTCTTGTACGATGTGTATGGGGTTTGAATATATATATGGAATTTGTAATATCGAATGTTCTCTTACTGGCCACACTGTTTTCTAGCGTTTATGGGTGTAATTCCTCTGATTTACTATTATCCGGTCGTTTCTCGGAAGTTAATGTTGATATGCATGATTGTTAGAGTATATGGACTTAACTACCTTGTAGGCGCTAGTCAGCACGACAGCGACCCTTGTTCGCGATATTTTTCTTCCGCTGCTGCTGGATGATGTCTGTACATAATGGCAATTTAATGTTCCAACCTCGCAATATCCTTTTCCCTCCGGCGTTAACATCACCACGTCCCACCAACCGCCAGTTTGTTAGATAATTCATGGAACATTGGTATATCTGGTAAATACCTACTTCTTACTTAAGTAGGTAGGTACCAGCTGGCCTCGAACTCAAGATGGCATCTGTTATTTTTAGCGTTGTGTTGTTGCGCACCATCGCCATCTCGAACGCGTAAAGTCTTTTTTCGTCGTTCATCACTCTACAATCCCTCCCGCTCTGCAAACGCTGCGGTATTGCCACGTCTTGCCCCCAAACGACATGGTCTAACGATATCTATACGGAATATCGTCTAAGGAGATGCCAGCGGCAAATACGACGAGGCAGAACTTAGCATCATCGCACGACGATCACACGATGGACGATTCAGATCGAAATGATCAGTGGCTCTTCACCGACGAGGAGCTTCTGCGAACGCCGTCAATAGTTAAGAATGGAATCACGTTCCAGCAAGAACGGGAAGGTCGGAGCAAGGGCTGCAACTTTATCCTTCAAGTCGGGATCAAGTTGAAGTTGCCTCAGCTCACCTTGGCGACAGCATCGGTGTTCCTCCATCGCTTCTTTATGCGAGAGTCACTGAAGGACTTCCACTACTATGTAAGGGCTCGACCCACCTTTGCTGTTTCAAAAGAACTTCCGGGACTGTCGCGATCAGATAACTAACTAGCGCTCTGACCTGTAGAATGTTGCAGCGACAGCCCTTTACCTTGCGACCAAGGTCGAAGAGAACTGCAGGAAGCTTTCCGATTTGATTCAAGCAGTCGCTAGGACGGCCCAGAAGAACGATCAGATCATTATTGATGAGCAATCGAAAGAGTATTGGAAGTGGCACGATACTATCATGTTCACAGAAGAGTACATGCTGGCTGCTCTCTGCTATGATTTCAATGTCGAAAAGCCCTACAAGCTACTGCAGGACTACCTTCACCACATAAAAGTTGAGAGCGGGGTGGCGAAGGAGAAGGATATCATGAAAGTTGCTTGGGCGTTTATTAATGACTCCCATCTGACTGTATTGTGCCTCATGTTTCCGGCTTCAACTATAGCAGGAGCGGCTTTGTACATGAGTGCTAAGTTTAACGATACGGTTTTTAAGGATGGCAAAGATGGCAAACCTTGGTGGGAAATCATTGGTCTGAACCTGATGCACATCAAGAAAGCTTGCAACCAAATGGCGGACCTCTATGAGTACGTAAAACTTGCGTGCTAAATATATGCTCAACCGAAGGGATATTCATCTAACAGACTTGTACCTGTAGGAACAACCCTTTGAGGAACGCCGACGGGAAATATCCCACCACGCCAGAGACCGAAGACACCAATAGTAATAGAACGCGCCCATCTGCCAGACTTACTGATGAAGGGCATGAGAGCACCACCAATAGCAATGGTACAAGTATGCAGGATGTCCCCATGGACTCCAAGCTCCCAGATACGTCGCAAAGCGCTGCAACATTGGATGACCGTGAAGAAGGAGAATTCGTGGACGACGATGATAGGGAAGAGGGGGAGCTTTGAGCAATCAAATAATGATTCATGCCATCTTTTTTTTATCATTCCTTGAACTCTATCGTCTTTAGGCGCAATTACTGTATCAGGTTCTACGGGATCATTGCATATGCTTGGATGGAGTTACGGTGGTGGTTAGGTCGTTGATAGCACACTGTACTATAGATTCATAGCGCTTATAAATAACCTAATCAATAATCTAGTTTTTTCTTTCCGTATGGCTCATGCAAGCTCGCAGGATGCAGGATGCAGAACATATGTATCAAAGTTCCGATTTTCTGTCAGGTACCCGGAACAAAATTTTCTGTCGAGCTGGCCAAGCTGCTGCGGATAACAGATATGCTTGGCTCCGATCTTGCGCGCGCACTTGGTTTTTGGGGTTTGAAACAGCTGTGACGGTTTCGAAACGCCACAGGTTTGATGCCGAAGGCTGTACACCCATCTTCGACCAAACTCTATGAGATCACCAGTCAAAAAAATACGGGAAGGTGCTTACTGTCTGATGTTTCTGGTCGAAAGCGCTTTCTGAGGACCGAGAAACTGTTTTATCAATAAGGGTCGGGTCAAATGTTATCTCCACTGTCTGGCGCGGCGAGCCTAGCTGCTTCGTGATGCTACAGCCTTTTTATATCAACCAACTAGGACGCAATATTAATCTGGGCAGGTACGTTCTACAGGCAGAGATGCACAGAGCACCTTGCGGTCTCTCTATCTCGAACGACTCGGATCGGTGATCCCATCTGCCCTAGTTGCTAGTTATTGGCCATACGTCGTAACTGGTGTCCGCCTTTTCCTGCCGTCCCAGAGTGGAAAGTCTAGCATTCGGGGTGTTCAAAACCAATGCTATTCCCAAATAACTCTGCTGCATTACCATTGATTCTCCCTCTTTTCTGAAAGTTGCACCGCCCTACAGCCATACATTAGTGTGCTCTTTTTGGATGCAGTTGGAGGAGGGAGGCAGACGGCCTCTGGCTGCTTGACGCAGTGTTCGACACCGCCTTCTTCACCCTGTAGCACTCTATCACGCTCGCTATTCGAGTGCTTCACTACTCTCATTTCGTCAAAGGCGTTCGTTCAATGCAGGATCGAGACAGACTAGTCAACTTCAAGGCTTCATCAAGAAACAAAAAATTTTGTTCTACGTTAACGAAAGGGCAATTTTTTATTCACCATCATAGACACATACTTACTTAAATATACAATTCCGACCCGCTTCGAAATACCTTCACTCATGACTCGACTACATCGACGATCTCCACATTCAAATGTATATCACACTGCTAGAACGAATAAAGCAGGAAGCTGCAAATGCAGTTGTCCAAGCTGCTACTGCCGCCACTCTTCAGACCCGCCAGACTGTTGGCGATAGTACCAAACCAAGTTACAACCAGTCCGCGATAGCGCTTACCTATGGCTTTATCGACTACTTTGACGACAAATCTTTCGGTGGCGCAAATTGGGAAAAACCGACAACTGTAAATCCGTCTAAATTTGGATCATCATCGCAGCTGGCTACTGCGACGCCGTTTTTGGTCACCATTGGGATCGCGGCGTTGATGCTGAGGTTTTTCGCAAGAACGAGGTTTAATGCTAAGTTCTGGTGGGATGATTTGTTCGCTGTACTGGCTGGGATGTTGGTGGTTGCCGACCAGTTGATTTTCGCCAGAATTGTGTATTTGGGTATGGTTCCTTGGGATGACGGAGAGAAACTATTCGAATCGGGGACATCGGTAGCTGACATGCATGATAACATAGGCCGGGCTTCACTTAATACCATGTTACAAACAACAGAAGAGTTCGAGGCGGAGAGGTGGAGGAGGATAACGGTGGGGTTGAAGTTGTATATGGTTTTTGAGTTAATCTACATTTTCAGGTAAGCATTTCGTACAAATATTTCTGATATCGCGAAACATTCCAATCTAACCGTAAGATAGTTCATTCTTTATTAAATATAGCTTCTTGTTCCTCTACTTGCGAATCTCGCAAGAGACTAAGAGTATCAAGTGGTTTCTCCGCGCTGGTTTCCTCGTTACGACAATTTCATTCATTTTCTGCGTTCTCGCTTTACTCCTGACTTGCGCTCCTCTGACCGACTTTTGGAACATCATGAACTCAAAGAGTAAGCCTTTCTCATTTATATTTCATAAGGAGGAACAGTTTTTGCTCACAAAAAGTTTATAGCCTCCTGTGAGAGAAAGATTCTCCTAACATACGGCACCGGTATCTCCAACATTGTCACAGACACCATGGTACTCGCAATTCTTATCCCGCTTCTTCTCCAAGCCAGTCTCAGCAAATCTCAAATACGAGGTGTCTGTATCCTATATGCCTGCGGTGCCTTGGTCATCGTCGCATCCTGTCTTCGATTCGCTACCCAGATCATGGACGTCTCGATGTTGCAAAGTATGGGATGGTCTCTCCTCGAAGTCTCCCTCTCTTTGATTCTCCTCTGTGCCCCTATGGGCGCTAAGCTACTCAGTGCGCCTCTCGTTCAAGAAAGCGGATGTCCTGTGACACTTAAGCGCAACTACAACTCTGATCGAAGGTACTCAAATTCTCCATTCGATAAGAACTTACCCGCTCCTCCGCCAATAATCGCAGGGGTAGCCGTTGGAGAACCAGAGCATGTCACAACACTGGCCGCTGGTCAATCTCGAGAAGACATCCGCTTCGAGGGAAGACGGGGAACACATGGGACTATAGTAAGAGACGTGAACAGTCCGATGTATAAAAAGATAAAAGTTGGAACACGGGAGAGTAGGAACGGACAAACTGTTTGGGAAGTTCAACGGCGGTTATCACAATCAACTATCGAAACATCATATTCTCGGAATCCTTCCATAGCTACTTCCAGATCACAACCTTTAGGCGGATTGTCGCCCCCGCCCCCGCCCCCACCTCCAATGGATTGGCCGGTTCGGAGCACATAACATTTGCTTTTTTGTTTCTTTTGTCTTGTTTAACATGATATCCTGTCGTTTTTCAATTTCTAAGCAAGCTCTTTGATACATGCAGCCTTTTCGAAATTTCTTTTGTGCAGATTCTATACCGTATAGTTTTCCTTCCTTTGAATGTATTTCTTTACATCTTGCTCTACCCCGCTTGCAGGTCGAGCTCCCCCAAAAATCTCCATCAAACCTGTTATCTGCAACTTCCGGCTTCAAGGTCTCGAACATTCTCTTTCTTTCCCTTCTTCCCTTTCCTGTTACCTCATTTAAGTTTGATATGATACCCCCCCTCTTCTAGTTCCAAGGCTGGTTTCCTTTCCATTCCCAATTAAGAACTATGCATATGTATAAACTCAGCTCAGATCTGAGCGTTAGGCGTATATATCCATATCCTAGTATATTCTGCACCGGTTTCCCGTTATGCCATGTGACGTCCCCTGAGGCTCGCGCGAATCGTATTTTGAAGTGTAATATTATATGCCGGCCCCGATATCAAGATTCCCGGTTGCCGGGACGTTCACATTTGATCTTTTCTGACGTAGATTCTACAGAGAAACCAACGATCTTAGTGTTGATATGCATATGCACGAACTGTCTAAAACCAAGACTAAATAAGGTGCATGAAGGGTCTAGGGCGGAAAAATGCAACAAATCAGCCGGTCACATTTTCATCGACAGGCTTTAGGTAAAGATCAAATCAAGAAGTACCAGAACAATTACCCGATTTGGGCCCCATGTAACAAACACTAGCTGCTTTAGTCTCGCTTAAGGCGCCGATGGTTGGAAACGAACGGAATTATACACCCAGCGACGCTAGTTCGAGCTGTCAGACTCTTCACGACTGGATATGTGCGCTATAGCGCGTTGCAATTTAGCTGATTCATCAGATTTTATACAGCCGCACTGATTCTGAAAATGTGATTTATAATTTATCAGTGCTATCGATCATACGCTAAGTATACGTATATAATTCAGAGCTTCAGATCCTCATGATCGAAGGATAATATTATGATACACAGTACTTCTTAGCTCAGCAGCTCAGCAGCTCAGCGCTTTCGTAGAATTCCGAATATAATTATAAGTTTACTATCTATTTAATATAATATACAAACATACCTATATATCTGTTATATCGATATTTTGGCTGTACCATCAACCAAAAGGAACTTGGAATCCAAACTCGCCATTACTCACATCCCAAATTTTAAACCTTTTCCAGACGTTATGGCACCTACTCTTCCAATTGTTATTTACCACTATGTCTTTTCTCCGGTTGGCAAGCGGATAATTTGGTACATGACATTGCGAAATATTCCATATACGCACTGTGTAGGTTCTTAAATTCCAATGGGGTCAAGCAATATACAATACCTGAGCTGAGCTCTAGGCTGCATGTTTACAGCAAAATAAGGACAGTACACACATGCTAATGTGAATGGGTATTGCGAATATCTAGCTGCAACCTTTGGCTCTACCTCGTCCAGACATTGCCCAAATCGGTGTCTCCTATCGTCGTATCCCCGTCCTTGCAATCGGACGGGATGTATACCTTGACTCCCGCCTGATAATGCGCAAACTTGAAGAACTCTATCCACCCAGTGCGGCTCATCCATCACTCTCCGGGACGACAGGCGATCAAAAGGCCATTGAACGGCTTCTGGATGTTTTAATGTCCGATAGCGGTATATTTGACAAAGCAATCCAACTCCTCCCTCTAGACTTCCCACCCCTTTCAGATCCCGAATTCCTTAAAGATCGTGCAGAGCTAGCGGGAATCGTTCCCGGAAAGACACCACCACCTCAGTCGGCACCTGGACCGGATCCAAAACTTCGAAGACCCATAGCCGCAGCAGAACTTCGAGATGCGATGGAGATACTCGAGACTACGCTTCTCGCTGACGGTAGGGACTGGGTTTTGAAGACCGATAGACCCATGTTGGCAGATATTGAAGCCGTGTGGTTGTTCGAATGGATGGTTTCTATGGATTGTTTCTCACCGGAGCTCATCAATTCCAACCAATTCCCAAAGATCCTTGCATGGATTGATAGGTTGTCCAAATTAGTTGCTGAAAAGGCTAAAGAATCACCGGCAGAGGAGGTTAATGGTGATATAGCAGCTGCGACGATTTTTAACTCAGGATATGCAGAAGAAGAGGGGATTGTGGAAGAAAAAGAAGCTGTGGTTGCAGTCCAAGGGTTGAAGAAAGGTGATTTGGTCAATGTCTATCCGACTGATAATGGGTGTCTTCATAAGGATACGGGGGCACTTGTGAGTTTGAATAGTAAGGAGGTTGTGATCAATGTGGAAGGGAAGAATGGAAAGATCAGGGTCCATGCGCCTCGACATAAGTTTGCGATTGAAGCTGTGTAGAAGGCTCTCTTATAGGTTATACTCCCAGTTTGTTATATCTTTGATTCGATTGATATTTTCTTGACTTGTTTTTTTTACATACAGCACTATCGCAATCACATATGCATGTACATGGGGCATATATACATATAACTTGCCCTGCCTAATATATACTTAAGTAGTGTAGATAGGCACCTAATATCAATAGCACGGATGGCAGGAATTTAAAAGATGTTCCCACGGCTTCACACCTACATACTAAGTACTTAAATATATACAGCTAGCTCAAGGTGCGTCTCGATCTGTAGAAATAAATTTTCTGGTGAATGATATAACTTTGGAACTAAAGTTAAAAATTGAATAGATTTCCCCAATGTTTCTACACGATCGATGCTATTGCGTGAACATACACTCAAATCTCAAGATCTGACCAGTTTTTTGCCATCGATTCTCAGATTTATATATACTTAAGTATCTACCTGAGTAAATGTACGTATTCGTATCCTTTTTGGTAGTGTGTAATACTTAGGGGATGCATAAATAATTTAGCCAAGCTGGAGAACTCGAGAATGGACTTCACGGATTCGATTCGGATCCGGGTCCGGATATCAGTCTCGATTCTTAGCTATAATATATAATCCTATCTATAAGTATATATGAATTTTGCTCGGGTTTCTCAGACAGCTGATACCGAGTCCATGGACCTAGAAAACAGTGTGTAAGTCTCCAGCTCGGCATTGCCGGTAGTAAGTCTTATAATGTGGGGGAAGCAATCGCTAGTTATAATGTTCTAGTGGAGTCGACTCCAATGCAAAGGAATCTGGGGCAAATTCAGCCACGGCACAACGCGCCCATACCCAATTCACATAGCCCGAAGAGAACCATAACAGATCACATTCCGCGCGTAGCTTCGGCATCTGGAAGTATTCGGCATGTAAGTACGGCTTCACATAAATATCCGCCGTTAGAATCCTTCCTGTTTCGTAGTTTCCACGTTGTTTGCGACATCTATACAAATTTCGTTATACCCGAGTACTATTAGTATACTATATATCCAAAAGCTTGAAAGCTAGATCATCATGGCTGAACGTCTTAAGCAACTCCAATCCCAACTCGGCCCCGTATCTGGCAACTTCCCAAGTGGAATGTTTGCCGGCCAAACCGCCATTATCACTGGCAGCGGGCAAGGTATCGGCGCTGAATGCGCGAAGTTATTCGCCAAGGACGGCGCAAACGTCGTTGTATGCGACATCGACCAAAGTAAAGCTGAGGCTACTGTAAAGGAGATCAATGAGAGTGGTGGTAAAGCAATTGCTGTTGCTGGAGATGTTACAAGTCAAGTAAGTTAATGAAATAAACAAATCCTACATTTTCTAGTTATATTTAGTGTGCAATTGTACATGGACAACTATGTCTACTTTTTTGAGCTATTTTCTGAAGATGTTTGTTTTTTTGCCTTGTGGTTATTCCAGAGGCCTAGGCGGATGGGTGGATTTGGGATTGTTAATAGCTTTCTTCTGTTTAGGAATACAACGATAACCTCGTGAAGAAGGCGGCTGAGTTCGGAAATGGCAAGATTCACCATCTTGTCTTGAATGGTAAGAATCTGATTAATTACCACCTGCGTGATACATACAACTAGTACATATAGATACTAACAGATGTTTTTACTCTAGCCGGTTTTACATGGGACGCTGGTATGCATGTTCCTCTAGCCATAGCTGCAGTCGACATTAAGTAAATTTAAGAATGCTAAACTTATAATAGTCATCCACAAGATGTCGGACAAGCAATTCGACGCTATGATCGCAGTTCACAACAAGGCACCATTCATGCTCGTAAGAGCCGCGGCTCCATTTTTCCGTGTCACAGATGGTGAAAACAGAACGATCACCACGATTTCTTCGACTACAGGCGTCAATGGAAACGCTGGACAGATAAGTGAGTTTCCTGAAATTCGTTAGAATTCGAGGAAATATTGAGCTGTAGCTAACACGAACTATAGACTACAGCATAGCCAAATCTGGCGTTACCGGAATGGCAAAGACGATGTAGGTTTCCTATCTACTATTTTAGTATATATTAAAAACCGGGAATTAACATGTTGCATCACAGTGCCAAAGAATGGGGTCCAAAATATGGTGTTCGCGCAAACGCTATTGCTTATGGCTACATTGTAAGTCATTTGACCATTTATTTCAATCGTCAGCTGAGACGGAAATGAAAACGCCAAAATCTAACATCAAATCCTTCCAAACTTTAGACAACCCGATTAACAGCTGCTAAAGAAACCGGCGGCTTTGCCGTCTATGGTAACGAAAAGGTCGCAATTGGTATCCCGGGAGCTAGTAGCACAGGCGCCGGCAATGCCGGTCTCAAAGAAATCCCACTTCAGAGAGGAGGTACACCGTTGGAAGCTGCTGGTGCTATTGTAGCATTAGCCAGTCCTTTAATGAGCTATGTTACTGGACACGTATTGGTAAGTTTCGTCTACGCACCCTTTCGTCGTTTCTTATCCTTTCATTCTTCAGGGTGGAATTGGGTGACTGATAATTCATAATTTTCGATAGATGGTCACCGGTGGAAGGAATATGTAAACTTGAACAGACAGTTTGCAGGGTAGTATACCAAGATGATTTAGCTATAGCTAGGGTTTATAGCCCGTGTATTTATCATATACCGATATCGAAAGGGATTGGGCCATGGGCGCACATATGAATGAATTATTTACTTAAAAAGTGACTTCAAAGGAAGCGATAAAGCTAGAGTATAGCTTTGGAATTAGTAGTACTTGTCACAATTCCCGCACTACATATACATGTGCAATAAATAAAATAATCCCAAACATTTGGATTTAGATAGATAAAAATATTGAATTAACAATAGAAAAATTAACATCATGCTTCAAAACTTAAACCCCCAAAAATCCAACACCAGAACCCGCGTTGTCGGCACCAAAGTATTTTCTCTTGGCATCAACAGAACCGCAGAGCCGCAAAGAATCGGAATCCCAAATCCATGTCAAAAGCTAAAACCTCAAAACTTCAACATCCATATTCATAACCATATTCCACATCCAGATTCACGAATTCACCACAAGGTCTTCCCCGTCTAGTTCGACCTCCACGGCGCTCGCCACGCCCCTCAAAAAATGTCGATATCACCTTTCCACCGCTCAATCCTCTTCTCAAGACTACCATCCCTCACCCACTCTCGCCCCACCATCCACAATGCAGTCCAATCCCTCCTCCCTTCCATCCAATCCCGCTCATACGCCAAAAAGAAGAAGAAAGGCGACCAAAAGGATGTCAAAATTCGTACGTCACAGCTCCCATAATAACCCCCATCCAGCCTTAAACCCCACACCAAACTAACAAACCTCCACTCTCTCTCTCCCACAGAAATGATCGATTACGCCCTCGCCCATCCAGTCGGCAACCGTCCCTTCAAATGGTCGTATATGCGTAACCTTCGCCATTGGACAATCCAACAAGCCTGGCTGCTTTTCAAACACAAACAGAAGGCAGAAAGGGAATTAGAACTCGAAAGACAATATAATAAGATCCACGATGCCTGTGAGGAATTGAAGAGGTGCGATGAACGATTATTCAGGATTGCGACAGATAAGAAAGGTGTGGGTACTTTCCCAAGGGAAATGAGAATTCCCACGGATACACCCCCTAGAGGTGGATTCAACGAGGAGTGGAAGAGGCCGAAGGATAAGGTTGTTAAGAAGAGGTAGTGGGCCGTCGAACGACGAGATTAGGAGTCTTGGTGTCTTTGACGGTTACGATAATTGGCATAAGCCATTCTTTCGAAGGAGAATAAAAAAAAAAATCAAAAACAAACGGTATTCTACATTGTTCAACAAAAAGCTGTGCATATGCGTATGTGCAAGAAGGATCGGAAAGGGGTATGAAATGAAAAAGCCATGCGAAAGCCGATGGACGATGCAACAGCCATGAAATCAGATTTTTTTTCTTCGGCAAACGAAAAGGCACAATGTCCGAAAAAAGAAGAAGCAAAAGGAGTGGATCTGAAGGGGTGCGGATTAGATGACATTATACTTTAAGTTTGATGTAAATAGTATGTAATATAGACAATTCACCATAAAAAAGTTCCCAACTAGCCAAATACCTAGGTAAGCAAAGGATATGTAGATTCAATGGCAAGTTCAACCCTTCATGTCGGTGATGACCCCTTCGTAATCCCTTGACGAGATGTACTCCAAAGTTCGCTCAAAATGAGCCTTTGGGCTCTCGTTCGCCGCCGAGTCAGAGTTATTGGCCAAATTTGAATGAATCAACTCGATGAGACCGTTGATATATCTGACAGTGACCTGTAATCCACTATAAGCATGATGTTCCCAGTAAAAGATTTTTGTTGATTTGTACTTACTGCTTCGTTCTGCTGGTCGAAGTAATACACATATCGATTCAGAATTTCGACAAAAAGCTCGATCGATACGGCAGCATCCATGCAAGCATCTGCGACTCTGAGCGCTCGCTGCAAGCACTCCAGAACACGCTTTCCATCTCGGTAAAGCTGTAAATATAATTAGCTCCGTTCTAAAAAATGACATCGTTACTATAGGATGGCCACTTACTGTCTTTCCGTCCTCTTCCTCTCTTGCTGGAATCTCAACAGCCCACCACAAATGACTTGCCAAATAAACGGCACGGCACTGATCCGGTTTCTTCAGCAACTTTGATCCATGTAATGCGCACTTGGTAATCAGTGTATCATAATTCTCCTTGGAAAAGTTCCTCGTCGAATGCAGGGCCCCCGAAATGACGCAGACAGCTTGGAATTGAGCTCTAGAGTCTGATATCGCTTCTTCATATATAGTAAACGCTTGTGCAAAGAATTCGTAGGCTGCTTCCTCGAAACTGCTACCTTGGTCTGCAATTTGGCCGCACATGACGAAAAGCCTAAGGCAAAGATCTGCGCAGTTGACGCGGGTGTATAGGCTACTTAGCATCTGATGCGCAAATTTGTATAGCGACTGACTCTTGGACTGCCATTCGTCGTCAAAGTGTTCTCTAGTTTTGAGTCTTCGTGCGAGCTTGACACAGGCAGTTATCAGCGCTGGGGTAGTATACTTGACTCTATCACCACCTTCTGCAAAAGCTTTCTGGGTGGCCTGGAGAAGCTTGTACTGAACGTCGTTATCGTCACTTTGGATGACATGGACCAACCGTGCAAGCCAGCCTTGCTCCTCGACAACTTCCTCGCTGTCCGTTTCTCGGAGCCGTCGCTGCTGGGTTCCAGGGTATATTGCTTGTTGAGGGGCCGCTTCCTTGATTAGGACTTGAACGAGGTCGAGGACACCTCGAACATGCTCTTCTGTCGAAATTTTGACTGAGCTAGAGAGGATGGTTTTGGTTACCGATGAAGCAACAGCACGCCTCGTTTGGTATGATTGTGCTTGAAGCAAGGGAATGTAGTTTGGCAGCGCAAGAACGGTAAACAAAGAGACATAAGAACCCAGAGGTGCAAGTAGAACCCCGAGAATATTCTGCTGGGTAGCAAGAAGATGAAGGTCTGCCGAACTCGATAGCTCCTTGACCTTCTGGTGGGTATACTCGAGAACCTGGTCGACGTACTCAAGGTTCTCGGGGTAAATGTTCAATGCAAGGTTGGCTAAGGATACCAACAAAGCCGTGATATCCTGTATTGGGAGCATTTGTGCATTTGCCAAGTTTACCACTTGGGCATAGAAAATCTCGTAGAGTTTTATCCTTGATAATATCGGCCCTTCTTCATCTTCTCCGTCTGCTGTTACCTCTTTTGGTGCTTCTTCAGCCCCGTCCTCCTTGGGGCTCGGGCTATCCGCTCCATCAGCAGGTTTAGAATCGCTTTCCGTATCCGGAGGGGCGACATCCGCTGCAGGCGCAGGCACTGGAACTGGTTCTGGTTTATTATCCTTTTCCAGCTTGAGCTTTTCTACCAATGCTTCAACAGCAGCCACTTCTTTGGCCTTTCGATCGTCAGAAGACTCCGAGTTTGCATCCCTAGCCGCATAAGTCGATAACCGATCCATTAACGCGATAATGATCGATTTGATGTTGACATCTGGGTTCAATTTCGCCGTCGCAGATAGGAATTCGTTGAGTGTGTGCAAGTGGAATTCGTCCGGGAAGACTTGTATTATAACTACCCGAGTCGTCACGTTAGCTAGGAACAGGCTGTGTTTCGAAGCAAGTTTACACCTACCCTCCAAGAGATACTCTTGTGCCAGCTTGTCTCGACACTGCACAACCTGCTCTAATAAAGGCGCTAGAATTGTCTTCTTATACGCCTCCAAATCGACCAATTGGCTCAGTCTGACCAAATTGCTTCCGACAAGTAATTGTAGCTCCTTTCGCTCCTGCGATCTCTTTTCTCGTTCCCTAGAATGCCCTTGGTGCTGTAATCTGACCCATAGCTTGTTCATCTCCACGAAGTTGTTGAGAACGAATGATATCGAATCGGTGAGGTTTCCTTCCGGCCTAATCAATTCCCATATGTTAGCTCCTATTCCTCAAATGTCAATCTAGTACAAAGCCAAATCATACCCATCTCCAAGCCCGGTAGGTAGATGTTCCCTCGCCTGTCCTGAAAGGTAATATCGCAGAAATAGACCACTGTTTCAATCAGTATTAGTCTCGCAATCTCACACATCGGCTCGTAGCTCTGTAGATTCAAATACCGAATAGGATGCTGAACACCCCTGCTCATTTCCATCATATCCTTCATAATCTCTTTCACCGGCGCATCTTCGATGCTCATGTAGACCGTTCCGACTGTAATCATCAGGTACAACCGCGGAATAATATTCCCTTGAAGTCAAAGCTCCATTAGCTTTCTACGTAGCCCTCAAGTATCGCATATAGCTATAGAGCGACAAGATAAGGATCTCCATACCTGCATACTGCACTAGCTCGTACAGATCCGCCAAATGGTTCACAGGATGGCTCTCTCTCAAAAATGCCGACAAGTGCCGAAGCGCATCAAAAACATCCATGTAGAGCTCGTAGTACATTTTGGGACCTAAACTGCTCGTTCGGAGTTCCGATACCAATGTCGAGCTATAATTCAAAATCCAACAGAACAGCCATCAGTACAGAGTTTCCCAGAGTGTTCAAGCTTTAAGGTACTGCTTGAAGGGTATAGGGAAAGTGCGCACCTGCACTTCAGCGCATCCATGAGCTTTCCCGGTGTTTCCAGACATTTCAGCATCAAGCGTGTTTGCTGCTTAACCACCGCGCGAGCTTCTTCGAGGAGACGGGCCTCTTCGGATTGCAGTCCTAGCGCAGTCGACGACATGGTTCGGAGAGGATATATTTGGGTACGGGACGAGTAAGACGGGCGATAAGGGTCTACGGGGGAGGATGTTGTCGTGGCGCGGAGGAAGGAGGAGGGGTGATGGGGGTGTTTATGGTGGTTTCGTGGGATGCTCTTCGAAGGGCTATTTGGTGGGATATGGGGGTTGAATGGCCGTCGTCATTGGGAGCTTGCGGCAGCGGAGAGGACTAAGTGGACGCGCAACACAAACGGCTAATATTAATGGGGGGACCTGACAGCTGCGACGTCGTTTAACGATTAGGGGCCAGAGCTTCAGGGCAGGCCTATACGCTTTATATTGCCTTCGCATCGGAATTGGGAGGCATCGAGCTTGATAGCCCCGAAATAAAAAAATATATATAGAAAAAGAAATAAAAATAAGCTACGGGGCGGGGATATGCGGATGCATGTTCTCTTCACTTAATATAAAGCTATGGTTAATCATTCGTGTCATGATTTCAGGGCGCAATTAGATGCATAAGGAAGCAATCCGCTACTATACAGGTAAAGAAAACAGGATGGAACATGCTGTGCTCCGCGCGTAAGATAATTTACAGCGAAGCTTGGGGTACAGAAGGAATAGTGCAGTTGAATGTTAATAAAGCAAAGACATGCAGTTTATGTGATGCACTGCAGTACGCATACGTGAATTACGCATCATCGTCGTAGGGTGAGTCGGAGTGAATATCAGGGGGGTTAAAAGGGTCTCGAATCATGTTTGGGGTTCTGGGTTTCTTTTTTTTGTCGTTTGTCATTCTTAGTTATGAGATGGACGTTATAATTTCGCAGATTTACGACGACTCTTGCGTCTTGGTCGGGTCCCGAGGTCGTCTTCTGAAAGCCACCCGGCTACCGGTCCGTGCGATTGCTCTTGCACATGTTCCTCTCCATGCAATCTAGGGTTGGGGAGGCTGTTGAGCATTGGGTATCTCTGTGTCCCTAGGATCAATATATTTTGTATACCAAAGAACACAAGAATTGTGTAGTAGTATTGCAGAATCATACCTAATACCGGCCGCCGCCGCCGCCACCGCCAGACCTTTGACTACGATCGTAATCATCTCTGTAACGTGGCGGGGAGCGTCCACCACCGCCACCTCTAGGAGGTGGTCCCCCATATTCATTACCTCCATACCCACCGCGCTTATCATCATCATACCTTCTTGGAGGCTCGTCGTACCTCCCACCACCTCCACTTCCTCCACGCTGTTCATCGTATCTACCGCCTGACCGCCCATAACCGTCAGGAGAACGTCTATCATAAGGAGGGGTGATGCGGCGATCATTACGGTAGTCTCCTCCGCCTCCGCGACGTTCTTCACGGCCGCCACCTCCATAGGGTGATCGCTCACGGAACCCTCGGTCACCTCCTCGGTTGTCGTTTCCACGTGGTGGGGAATAGCCTCTGCCTCTTGGTGAATAGCCACGGTCGCCTCCTCGGTGTGGGGAATAGCCTCCCCTTCGTCCTGGTGAGTATCCTCGACCCTCACGAGGAGAGTAGCCATTACGCCTGCCCGCTGGTGGTGGAGATCGAGAACGTCCTCTGGAATTCCTTGCTTGTTGCTATTTCATGGTGATATTTCGCAATTAACATTTTATGTCGCTTTGGGGTTGTCGAACAGTTTCAACCTACATCGGATGTACAGGAGACCCTGCCTCCCTTGAAGTCGTAGTTGTCCAGCTTGTTGATGGCTATCCTAAGGTCATCAGCAGTCTCGAATTCAACGATTCTATGATCTTCGAATTAGTATATTGCCACCTTTCTAGGCCGAACGGGGGAAAGAAGACACACCCTGATCCGTCGCGGTTACGCGAAACCTCGCTGAAGACGACGTCGACTCCGGACTTTCTAGCAAAGTCTTTCAGATCCTACATTGTAAGATATTCGTATAAGTGGCGTCCATAAGATCCAGAATGTTTTCAGTGTGTATGCAGGCAGAGATGCTGTTGATGGCAAAGCAACTTTGGGTTTCAATTTCTCCCTCTTGTGCAAAATATCTGTTCCAGGCCACAGCAGCGGCTGCAGTAAAGACGGAACAATCCAGCCAGGACCGAGGAGAATCAACAGGCAAGCAGGCAGCAGGGAGGAGGTGAGAGGCACGTTCGGCTTTCTTTCCCCTCCTTTCCAGATAGACAGAATTCCAAAGGGGGGGTACATTTCTGCTTCGTTGGAAGGGACCAAAAGGCGTATTGTTTATCCAGTCCAGATAATGGCAACAAGCGAAGTTCCTACTTCGCCTACCGGGATGTATACACCTCGTAAGGCGTTTCGCTGTTTCGATATGTGAAGCTCCAAGCTGGTGGGCAGTCCCAATATCAAAAGCCAGATATATATCCCCTCGCGGTGCGTGCGAAACGCTCTCCGCATACGATTTGCACACGACGGAAACAGCACATCCTCCCGTTCCGCTGACAAAGAGCAAGAATCCAGAGTGACCTCAGGCGGGTTTATGCATGAATGACGATAATCCAGTGCTCACACATGTTGCAACAGGTGGTGAATGGTTTTGGGTGTAACAGAGAGACAGACCTGCCAGCTGGTATCCGTAGGAAGCCCAGAGATGTTCATTCGGTAGGGTGTACGGCGTGGGCGGGGAGTACGATCTCCAGATGGTCCGTTAAAGTCATTGCGTGTTGGGCGAGGGCCACGTGCGAACTGGACGGTCAACCTTGAATCCATGAACTCCTTGCCGTCTTGCAGGAGAAACATAAGTTCAGTTTTAGCATCACGGCGAAGTGCATTGTCGGCTAGGGGAGGTTACATCCTTACGGAAGACTGCAGAAGAAATCGATGTCAGTATGGCAAGCCTATCTACGGGTATCGACCACAAGTGGACGGAATGATACATACTAGGAACTATGTCTCGGGCATCAGAAGGATTCGAGTATTCAATGAAACCGAATCCATTCATAAGTTTGATTTCCTGGATGGTGCCATGACCATGCTTTACAAAGAAATCCTCGACATCTTTCTTAGTGGCTGTAGAGACGAACGGACAAAGATAAACCAGCTGTATTGTTAGCGAAACCAATGTCTCAAAGGTTCACGAATATATATAGAGTATAGAATATAAATTTATATCTAGCTGGCTTTCTACCGGTATCCCGCGCGTTCCGGAGGCATCTGAGAACACTAGATGTGCTCATGCGACAACCCTCTAGCGGGTACCTGAATAGCGTGTAGGAAGCGAGACTTGCCTGTCCGAGGTAAATTTCCAAGATAAAGACGTGTGTCCGACATCTCCGCGATTGAATTACTGGGCGACACCGTGCCGGTTGTAAGTATGAAGAATGGGAAAAGAGAAGTTTGATGCCGCTCTCAAAGCGACGATGGGTGCTGGGGTGAGGTTAGAAGCGCGCTAAGACGTGAATGGGATGACGTTGTGATGTTGTTAGTGATGTTGTTGGTGATATTGTTGACGCTTTCTCCTGAAAATGAGCCGAGAGTGAAACGTGCAGGAGGTAGTCAAGAGTCCGACACAGGCACAAATTCTCCGTCAGAACAAATAGACTGCTCGGAAGGATTATACTGCTATAGAAATTAAGGTCGCGATAGATTTTGGTTGAGGGGAATGGGATGGTTAATAATGAAAGGATCTGGAGTTCGGGTTGGTCGTGGTTAGGTGTCCAGTAAGAAGGCGTCAGGGCAGGGCAGGGCAGAATCCAGAACAAGGACAAGAACAAGAACAAGAACAGGAACAAGAACAGGGCAAGGAAACCAGGAAAAACAAAGACCAGGCCGATTCAACCCCGATTCGAATACTTCCAGTTGCAAGGCAGCAATTAATTGCAATGATCACAAGCAACAAGTTACCACTACACCAATATAAAATCAAACCTAATTACTTGACTTACGCTGCAATGCGGTCTACTGTATCGATATGGTGATAGTCAGGAACTGATCTGATGTCAACTCGGCTAAAAGAAAACGAGGCGGGCCTTTAAAAGGGCGGCCCTCTGCATGCATGCATACGCAGCTCGAACTCGAATTCGCAGTGGTGTGCAGCAGCAGCAGCAGCAAAGCTGGTAAGTTAAAAGTCGGCTGGCTAGCCTGACGGTTGGCGCCACATGCTGGTCCTTGCACAACCACACCAACTTCTCGAGTCCAAATCAAATTCGAACAGTCGAACAGGATATCTCAAGCCTGATGGAATGCAGCGACAACGTAGGCATACAAGCTTTTAGCTTCATGAACCGGGGTGGAAGAGTGCTTCTACATATCCTCTCACCCACTTTCTCAAACCAGCATTCCTTGCAGTCATAACACACATATTTTCCATTTCTTCTTCCAACCAGAAAAGGTTTCCAAAATAACACACAGCAACAGCACAGACTTGCGTTGCACATGCAGCCAAAAGCTGGTTACACAAGCAATGTACTGCGCTGCACTGCACTGCGCGGCATGCGCAAGTCATAGTTAATAATCTGAGCACATTAAAACCCTCGATAGACAACAGCTCCCTGTCCAGGCTTCGACACCACTACTGCTTCCCTCCAAGCTTCATCTGAGTCCAACGCTTGAGGATACTTCTTTTTATAGTAATTTTCCCTCAGTGCCGCTTCAACCTGAGGTACCTTGTCCTCCGGTATCAGGTGTACACTGCATCCTCCCCACCCAGCACCTGTCAAACGACTCCCGACACTGCCAGCTTTCCTTGCGATATCGCAAAGAAGATCCAGCTCTGGACATGAGCAGTCAAATAGATCTCTGCAGGAATCTTGTGATTCATTCATCAATTGTCCCATTGCCTCAAGATACGACAGTGATGCGCTCTCAGGAGCGTTCATCATGAGCTCTGCAAACTTGTTCACCCGTAGTGACTCTGAATAAACGTGCGTCGCCCTCGATCTTAGCTGAAATCTCTCGGCTCGAACTATTGCTCACAATATTAGTATAGATCTTTTTACGGTTGAATAGGGTGGTGTACGTTCGTACTTGGAAAACGTGTCATATATCTCTCCGTAAGGGCCTCCGGGGTAGTCTCCAGTATCTCTGCAATTTCCTCCTTTGTATAGCCTTCCTCTTGAGTAAGTGTCTGCTTGACAATATCAACCAAGGTCTCCAGCTGCTGGACCACACCCGGCACCGTCCCTTGTTTCTCGAAATACTTCTTCTGGAGTCCACTTAACGAATATCCAAGGGGTCCATTGTCGCTCGGTAAAGACCCAAGTCCTAACTTCTTCGCGAGAACAACCGCCGCTAGAGTTGTCTCTACTACCCTTAAATTATAATGAATTGGTGCGGTAACCTTCTTTTCTGAAGTAACATATGTTTGAGCGATGAGAAAACTTAGGGGCGGATCTGATTTGGGAAACGAGAACTGTTTAGCCTTAAGTTCAGGGACGAATGACACGTATAGTGCACTGTCCTTGCCACCGAAGACCGACGCAGTCTGGTCCATCCTATAAGAAAGAAGTAGTTAGCTGGTTTGTTTTATTCCCAAATCTAGCCAAGCCCAGACTAGCTGGCGGTGGTGGTGTGATCGCCTATGTTAGAGATTATGCAGACAATGCACTCACCCTCCGCTATTCACGCCCACAAACCGCTCACTAACAATTGCAAGATTGACTAATTTCGATTTCTCAATCTCTTTCTGCCCATTCGCTGTAAAAACTGCCAATGCACTTGCGCAAGTAAATGCAGCACTGCTTGATAAACCGCCGCCTGATGGGATTGTCCCGTGAACGAGGACTTTGACACTAGCTGGTATTCCATTCCATCCCTCATTTCTAAGGAGCTCGAGGGCGCCTCGGATACCACATTTAAAGTAATTCGACCAATGATGATCATCGCTGTTTATTTCAACATCACCTTCTAGAGGGATGGTAAATTCCCTCGACGGGAACTTATCAGCGGACAGATTGGCTATCTCTACTGTCGGTTCTTTGCCCTCTGGTGTAGGGGTAGCGGCGACTGCAACTAAGAGATCAATTGCAACGGCCATAGGCATAACTTCATAGAGCATGTAATCGATGTGCTAAGTTTGTACCATGCGCGTGCATGCATTAGCTATAATAAGCCCTTTATTTGGTTTAATACCGGTATCGATACGAGAAATCGAGACTAACCTCTCCAATGATGTTCACCCGCCCTGGCGCTCGAGCGATAAAATCGGGTGCTTTTCCATACAGTCTCTCGAATTCAGTGGCCAGGTCGTTCCATCGTTTCCCCTGCGAAAGTAGAGCTTCGGGAGCGTAGATCTCATCCAAAGATGTTACCTCTGGCACATATACCGTTGACCCCGCCATGGCTTCTTCCGTCCCGCTTTTCGCTACTGCAGCTACTATTCTTTGGTCAAGGGACAACGTTGACACCCGCTAGCCGGTGGAAAGATGGGACCAGATTTCCACAAATTGTTTCTAGTGGTTTTTATCTGGTAAATATACTAAACCTGTAATTTGGAAATTTAGGAACGCTCGGTTGGGTTGATTGTCAGGGACAGGATTCCAAAGCTGCAGGCACTGTATATGGGATGATTTTGTTAACGGAGTTACCCCGCCGCCGCGCACGCGGTTGATTAGTGAGGTCATATCCCGGTCATGTTACAATTCCTCGGTGGGACTCCACCCGCGACGTCGAATCGAATCAAAGCAAATGACAGCAAACACATATTTCCATACATCATTCTGCTGTAATAATGTACCGGTATCTAATCTTTAGCATACCTTACTACGTATTGGTAAATCTTCTATACATACACTTATTCACGCCAGGCCATAAAGGGATTCGAGAGCTCTAGTCAAAACCCAATATTTCCTTTAAAGTATGCACATAGTATGCTCATTGCACATACATCTCCTGCACTTATCTGTCCGTACAATATATATACGTACTGCATCTACTAGATAAATACGAGTCATTGTTAATTATTTATAAAGTCCAACATTTTTCTGGCCCAATCGAATCAATATAATCGTTATCATGATATCAATCCACCTTGGGGGAACGAAGCATTCGAACCGCGAGGTTTCAAATAACCTATATCAGCAGCGCCTTGCATGAACTTGGTAATTATATTCCGTCTCTATACTGACTCGCGACTACGGTCAAAATAAGGTTTAAATTCCGTATGTAGGTAGAAACTAAAGCCTGCCTGCACATGCGGATATATTGTAGGTATTGCATTCAAATATGGAATCGAACGAACTTAACTCCCAGTGCAGTGACAACCATGCCCGTTCCTAGCCGCTCGAGAGATCTACAATCTAGGTCTCCGTCGTGAAGGATCAAGATCACGGTTGCACATGTCTTATTAGATATTCCCGTTTGATAATTGGAGCGCTAGCTTGGGTGATGGAGCGACATCGGAACAACCCTGCCAGGTGCAGTAAAACTGTTCTCCACACTCTCGGCTGAATGGCCTGCCCCAGCCGTATGGCTAAAACCCTTTCGGTAAAATTTTCTGTCAAAACCGCTCCATGTGGTAATCCGTCGTCGAAAAAAAAAAAAGACTGGCGCCAGTCGACATGAATCTGTTACGAGTTGGATGCTAAATGGCCACCGAGAGTCGGGCCATTGTCTGGCCAGAAATGAGTCAATCGAAGCAGCGGTAGTATAGTCCAAGAACCTAGGTTAAACAGTTCGTCGGTAATTAATTAAAGGGTTCTTCCAATCGAGAAATATTTTTATATCCGGCCAAAAGTCCGCATCCCAAAGTTGTGAAGACTCATATTCTCTCTCACACGTCTTTTTTCCATTTTAATAACCTCACCACAACCAACATTACCACTCATCAGATCCCTCCCTACGAATACACTTTGGTCGCCTATTCCTGATACATGCATGCATAGAACTTTCAATATCGCCGTTTTATAGCTCACATTACCTTCACAATGATTCGCAATTCGGCGACCAGGGCGTTATCTCGCCAGGCGCAGGCTTTTACAAAAGCTGCCACAAGACCCCTCCATACTACAACACCGGCCCCAGCTGTATCTTTTTACAGGTCTCTGCGATCACAGAAGAATGAACAATTGAGAAACCAGACTACGTCTACTGCTGCGTATGCTTCTTCTTCTACTTTTTCGTTTTCAATTGATAATTTGGTGGTATGGATTGGCAGCTAATTCGATGTTCTTTTGCTTCACTACAGCTCCACGAGACCTGTTCCTTCACCCTCTTTCCAGCAAGATGCCCCTCCTGCAAAGGCAGATCAATTACACCCTCTGCAGGATCAGAAGCAGCCGGAATACGATGAATCGTGAGATTTTTATTCTAGATTTGACTTTTCTCAATGGACAGTTGGCTAACCAGTGTTTTGCCACCACACAGCTTTGTTGGCATGACTGGAGGAGAAGTTTTCCACGAAATGATGTTAAGACATGATGTCAAGCATATCTGTAAGGAACACATTGGAACGAAACGATTAGAATTGAAATCTAACAATATGACTCAGTTGGATACCCTGGTGGAGCCATTCTCCCTGTCTTCGATGCCATCTACAACTCGAAACACTTCGATTTCATTCTCCCTAGACATGAACAAGGTGCTGGTCATATGGCCGAGGGTTACGCTAGAGCTTCTGGCAAGCCGGGCGTCGTCCTCGTCACTTCCGGACCTGGTGCCACCAACGTTATCACCCCAATGCAGGATGCTCTGAGCGACGGAACTCCACTGGTCGTCTTCACTGGTCAAGTACCCACCACCGCTATCGGAACGGACGGATTCCAAGAAGCCGATGTTGTTGGAATTAGCAGAGCATGCACAAAATGGAACGTCATGGTCAAGAACATCGCTGAGCTTCCAAGACGTATTAATGAAGCGTTTGAGATCGCTACATCCGGTCGTCCTGGCCCCGTTCTCGTCGACTTGCCAAAGGATGTCACTGCAGGAATTCTAAGAAATCCTATCCCAATCCGATCAACCTTACCGTCGTGCCCATCCGCTGCTTCCCTCGCCCTACAGGCTGAAATGAAGAAGCAACTTGAATCTTCTTTGAAGAGGGTCGCCCGCCTCATCAATATCTCCAAGAAGCCCGTCATTTATGCTGGACAGGGTATTCTTGCTAGACCCGAGGGCCCAGAACTCCTGAAAGAACTCGCCGAGAAGTCCAAGATTCCTGTTACAACCACCCTCCAGGGATTGGGAGCTTTCGATGAGCTGGACGAGAAAAGCTTACACATGCTCGGAATGCACGGTAGTGGTTATGCCAACATGGCTATGCAAGAAGCCGATGTTATCCTTGCTCTTGGTGCTAGGTTCGATGATCGTGTGACTGGAACTATCCCCAGTAAGTATATTATGAAGAAATTACCCACGGAATTATACTAACAAATTTTCTCTAGAGTTTGCCCCTGCAGCCAAACTTGCGGCAGCTGAAGGCCGTGGTGGTATTGTTCATTTTGAAATTATGCCCAAGAACATCAACAAAGTCGTTCAAGCCAACGAAGCCATTGAGGGCGACGTCGCAGACAATTTGAAGCTACTCCTCCCACAACTCGAAGCCGTTGAATCCCGCCCAGAATGGTTTTCTCAAATTGCAGACTGGAAAAAGCGTTTCCCCTTCAACTACGAAAGGAATCTCCCCAGCGGCTTGCTGAACCCTCAGACTGTCATCGAAGAGTTATCGAATTTGACTGCCCCTTACAAAGAGAAGGTTGTTATCACAACAGGTGTCGGACAACATCAAATGTGGACTGCTCAGCATTTCAGGTGGAGACATCCAAGATCTATGATTACCTCCGGTGGACTTGGAACCATGGGATATGGTTTACCTAGTGCCATTGGCGCGAAGGTTGCAAGGCCTGATGCTGTCGTTGTCGATATCGATGGCGATGCTAGCTTCCAGATGACCCTTATGGAATTGGCTACTGCTGCACAGCACAACATTGGCGTTAAAATCATTGTTCTGAACAATGAGGAGCAGGGTATGGTCACACAATGGCAGTCCCTGTTCTACGAAGATCGATTTGCGTAAGTCCTCACCCATTTACAAAAAAGCCTAGAAGAAACTTCAAATACTGACTTTTTGTAGACACACCCACCAAGGCAACCCAGATTTCGTCAAATTGGCTGAGGCTATGGGACTCAAAGCCCTCCGTGTGTCAAAACCCGAGGAGCTTAGAGCTGGCATGACATCCTTCTTAGAATACAATGATGGCCCAATCCTGATGGAGGTTATCACAGACAAGAAGATCCCCGTCTTGCCTATGGTTCCCGGTGGAAAGGCTCTACATGAGTTCCTTGTCTACGACTCCGCCAAGGAGGCAGAGAGACGAGCCGTCATGAAGAAGAGATCTGGCCATTAAAACCCTGCCTTTTTCTCGTTTTCCTGAGGAGCGTTGTTGTAGTAATGTTCATATGATGTGGCCTTTTCCTTCTGTAATGTCCTGTTATGAAAAAAAGTTCTTATCTTCGAGCCTATAGGATGGAATTTTGATGGGGGCTCGAATTTGAGTGTGTATACTTCAAATGGGTTTTATTTTCCCTTGGGCGAATGGGGCGTATGCATGTATTGTACTTATTGCTGATCATGGAGCTGATGCATTTTTGCTTGCATAATGAAGTGGAAGTTGGCATAGACGATCGGACCATGGACCACTCCAATAATATGAAAGATCATTCCGAACTCTTTATAGGCCTTTGAAGCGAATCATTCTTCGTGATTTTTAGTGCAGCATTTATAGATTTAAGTAGGTGAATATGTAGTATATTTGTGCAAACCTAGAGCTCATGAAGCACAGTTGTACAGACGTCTCGATATCCCAGCTGTAGTATACCAAGGAATCTAGCCAATCGGGAAGGGTTCTACGGGTGACCGGGAACACTATATATCGATCCTTGGCACTGAGGCTCAAGCCCAACCACTCCTAGTGGGACCATCTGAACCGCCGGCCCTTATACGCTGGCTGGCTCATGAAACTCATAATGAGATAGTAGTAGAGCCTAGAAATGACTCTAGAGTGTTGTGTTAGACGAATATCAAGATATTGATATGGTGATAAATGATATCCCGTATAAAAGCTCGGGGCGCTGTTAATTCCGTATTACCGGACGGAGAGGGACGTAGACATGCACATAAAATTTCTAATTTCTTTTTAAGATATGAAACATTTCAAATGCCATTATACACAATTGACACGCCAGCTACCCCCTCCTTCCATCACCCTTGGTTTTTCAAATATGTACAAACCGCTTTTATCTTATCAAGTCACCAAGATCTCACACCACAGCCTCGGTATTTTAGTGATGTGCTGGCTTCTCCTCTGCAAATGCAGCTTCCTCATCGAACCAATCATCGGCATTCTTCACTGGGACGGCACCTTCAGCAGCAGCAGCATCCGGAACACCAGACTCAGTCTCAACAACCTGAGCCTGGTAAGCGGAGATATCGGATGTCAAGGAAGCTTCACCGAGATCTGGGGTACTGGCAGTAGCTGGGGCCTTCCAGACACGGACTTGGCCTTCGTGATCGTTAGCCTTTGGAGGAGTAGGCTTGTAGGTTTTGAGTTCGCGGAGGTAGAGGTCCTGGACGATATCGGCTATAGAGTGGCGGGGTTAGTATGAGGTTCATGTCGGGATTACAACGGTTTCCGGGAACACTGTCACGAAACCCCATAATTGAGGTTATAGGAAGGGTAAACTAACATCGTCTGGATGCAGAAACAGCGAATGTCCTGGTCTGGCTTTGAAGGGCGGCAGAAGCGCGAGGGAGGATAGACCTCTATGAGAGATATTGACATTAGCAGACTGTTTCAAGACACCCAATTGAAGACCGGAATAATAACCATACCGAAGCCCGTAATGCGAACGACATGTTGAAGGTATTGAGGAAGAGAGGAGAGGAGAAGATGCGTTCCTGCGGGTGGTTGAAGGTCGAGATGAGGTTGGTTATGCGGGTCAACTGACGACAGGCATTGGTACTACATACTCGGTCGTCCATCGGACTCACAATTTTGCAGCCGAATGCTGGTTCCCACAGCTACGCATATGTCAGGCGTAGCTTTCAGCACTAATAATTCGGCAGAGCCGCAACACGGAAAATTTGTCTGCTATTATTAGTCATTCCCCTGTCCACAAATAATCCTCGAGTATCATCGCTGCACGAACCTCAAACCATCTCACCTACACCTCACTCTTCACTATCACCATCGCCATCGAAACTTCGTCTCAACCACCGAAGTCATCGAGTATCGTCCCCGCTTTGATAGCAGCAGTCCTGATACTCATCTCGAACCAGTAAAAAAGCCTCCCGACGGAATAGCAACGTCCTCGAGTCTGGATCCTTCCTTGTCTCGATCTCCCGCCTCTGTTGTCCTATCACATCGGCACTCTTCAGATTGTACTATCTCTACCTCCCCCGTTTTCAGCCTTTTTTCCCCTCTCAATCTGTTCCAGATAGATTGCCCGAGAGAAAGAACAAAACGGCTTGGTGGACACCTTCATTGGTTTCTGTAGCACAGATCTAAAGTCACGGGAATTAAAAAACCACCTCGCTTTTCACAACATCGATCGAGGCGATTCTAGCACGCACTGCGAATCACGACCATTCTTCTAGATTCTAATACGCTTGCCTAGTACTAACAAAGGCAATCTTAAAAGGTACTATGACCCTGTACTCACTTGATGTGTGCTTCAGGTGGCCAGGGAAGTTTTGTTACGAACAAGGCTGACACTTCTCAGAAACTGAAGACCTGAGCCAGTTCCAACGCGTGCAACTCGCAAGGATCGTCTTTTTTTCGTTGCAATCCCACCCAACCTTCCAACAAGAACGTCTGGGATTTCTCTAGACAAAAACATAAGCCCACCATGATGTCAGCTATTGCACCCCCGTATGTCCAGAATAATGGCATGGTCAAACCCGGGGTCCCAGCTGCCGATCGCCCGTTCGAAAAGAACTTGAACATTCACGTAATTTGCAAGGATTGTAAGGAATTCCCTCCAAATCTTGTGGAAGAGTTCTCGTCCGGAGATATAGTGTGTGGCTCGTGCGGCTTGGTGCTCGGAGACCGCACTATTGACACCCGATCGGAATGGCGAACGTTCTCGAACGACGACCAGGGCAATGATGATCCCTCTCGTGTCGGTGATAGCGCCAACCCTCTCCTCAACGGTAACCAGCTAGACACTGGTATTAGCTTTTCCGATGGTGGAAGCGGACGTGCCCGTGACCTCCATCGTGCCCAGAATAAAGTCACGCACGACAAGTCCACCAAGAGCTTGCTAGCTGCCTACAAAGAGATCGGCGCCTTCTGCGATTCTACTAACCTCCAGAAGAACGTAGCCGACACTGCGAAGCAGCTCTATAAGTCTGTTGACGATGCCAAAGCCTTCAAGGGCAAGCCGCAAGAAGTTATCATTGCGG
The DNA here is from genome assembly GCF_000225545.1 of Orbilia oligospora ATCC 24927. Classification (NCBI taxonomy): domain Eukaryota; kingdom Fungi; phylum Ascomycota; class Orbiliomycetes; order Orbiliales; family Orbiliaceae; genus Orbilia; species Orbilia oligospora. The sequence goes on along the minus strand of NW_011645561.1, from coordinate 959,566 downwards.
GGTGCATCTTCATCGCCTGCCGAAAGTGTAACGTTCCACGTACCTTCCGTGAAATCTTCGCGATCACCAAAGTTCCAAAGAAAGAAATTGGACGAGTCTTCAAGGCCCTCGAGAAATTCTTTTCGCAGCAAGGCGAGGCTACTGTGGCAGAAATCGTCAGTGGCGGTGGCATCGCTAACGAGAATGCTGGTTACACTTCAACTACCTCGACTAAGGCACATGACCTGATGATCCGTTTCTGTAACAACTTGGGTCTTACGCACAACTTGATCTACATCTCGCAGGAGCTTGCAGAACGTGCCGCTCAAAAAGGAACACTTGCTGGGAGATCTCCAATTTCATCCGCTGCTGCGTGTATCTACATGATCTCGCATCTTATGCGTCAACCCAAGAGTGCAAAAGAGATCTCAGCGGTTGCTGGTGTCAGCGATGGTACTATCAAGACTGCCTACAAGCTGCTCTACAACGAACGTACAGCATTGGTCGATCCCAAATGGATCGAGAACGGCAAGGGTGACATTGGCCTCCTTCCGTCGTCCTAGAAGAAACACGCGAAGAATCAGGGCGATGTTGATACCCCAGCAACTGAACAGTCGGCAATAACGCAAGAGAATAAAACGCAAGGAGGGGCACCAAATACGGGTGCGCAAGAGGGCAAATACTTCACCGAGGAGGAAATTGAAAAGTTGGCAGCACAGCTTGCTCAGATGACACTTGCCGCCGAGCGAGTGAGGCAGCATGGGGACCCGAAAATAATTGAGGAGGTTGAAAGAAGGCTCAGAAATCTTCACTTGTCATTTGAGAAGGCCAAAGCTTTTTCAATTGCTAGACGGGAACAGACGAAATTCTCTTCTGCGTCTGGTTCCGCCTGAGGGTCTACCACGAGGGTTCATAGGTATAGCGAAGGTGATAACATAATGCCACACCGTCGCAACATCTCTAATCCAGGAAGCTCCTCCAACCCGTTTCAGTTCACTCCAAGTTCTCTTTACGCCGGTCTTCACCTTCGAACGCAACATCGCACTCCTCTGACATATATATTAATTCTGGTATTTTTTTTAGGCATCCCTTTTTTTATCTTTCACGGAACTGTTTATTGTCCTCAACAACTAATAATACAAGTTCATACCCTTTTCCCTTCTTGCCTTTCCTTCTCCAGGTTTTCATTGCAGTTTTGCTTTTATCTTCCAAAAAACATTTTTTTAGATCGAATACCCTTCCACGCCATCAGTGCTTTATTAATATAAACTCCCCATAGATCGCACTAGAAGCTGCCTCTTGTTTATTCGTTTTTTACCCGTTTACTATTTTCTGTTCTTATGTATCTTTTCTCCCTCTCCCCTTTCCTTCATCCAGGTACACTAAAAATGGGTTCGGTTTCGTCGTTTCTGTTTTTTTTTTTTTTGATTTCGTCCTTCCATGACTTTTTTCTTTCTTTTTCTTTCTTTCTTTCTTTTTTTTTTTTCTTAACCCAGTCCCTGCAAATTAGCGATTCTGTTGCCTTCCCAGTCCTTATAGTTTCTCTCATTGTCGTTTTCGAGGTAAGTATCGACCATATGGTCAGAAATATACAAAAAGAAAGAGTCAAAAGACAAAAAGCTGAAAGGGGGTTGTGAATATGCTTATAGGACGCTGCACTAGAGCTGATAGACTGGATATTATTACAGTTACCGCCTTCGATGTTTGTATTCGAGGCAGCTGTCCTGCTCACTATGGAAGATGGGGAGGTGCTGATTTTATCATTTATGTTTACGGGGCTTCATTGCGTCATGGGTTCGCGGGATCCGGGATATATACTTATACCGGACGCCAAAAGACCGCCCACACCTTCGAGGGCGCGCACTTGTCCCCACTATGAAAACACAATTCTACAAAAAAAAAGAAGAAAAAAGGAATTCAAAAAAATCAAATCAAAGATTGATCATGATAGCTTCTGCTAATTGCGCCTGTCGATTCTTTCTCTGCTCCGGTATAGTCCTGATGCTACTACCTCCAGCTCTCGTGCGTCCCATACATGTCAAATAGAGAATTGAATGCAGTAGTTATTGACAAGATCGTTTCTCTCGATTACCCGTGACCCGTGATCCGTGCCCGCTCCGACCTAAGAAATAATATATTTTGACTATAATACATAGATAAATAGAGTCCCTGTATCAATCCATATCCATCTCATTATCAGACTCCGCATTACCATTACCATTATCAACGTCCTCTCCAACCGTAGGGTTATTCTGCCCGATAACCGGCGTAGCTTGATGAACATCCAAACACACGTCTTCCACCCTCACAAACCCACCTCCGGTCCCAGCCGCCGCCCACGTTCCATATCCCAAATTATTATTCCACCCGACTTTTGTAATATTCGTATGATACGTATAGAACGGCAAGCCAACTGCAACTCTATTCCGATGAACCACCATCTCCGGTTTAAACCCATCCAACATTCTGAACAACCCCGTGGTAGGCGCGTACTCCAATTGAAACCATACCTGCTGCATAGCCTGACATTTCGAGTAAAAATATTTTCTTACTAGATTTGCTATCCTGACTTTCCCGTCCCTACCACCGTTTAGAAGGAATGGATGGAGACCCGTTCCGCAACCCGTTGATGCGGCTATTGTATCCCCTGGGTTGTTAGAGCAGAGGAATCCGCCGGATTTTTTGGCTTTGCGGATTCCCATGCATAAAACTCCCGAGAGATCTTCCGGGTAACAAAGTGATTGGGCCATTTCGCACCAGGCTATCGGTGTAGACATAGCTACTGTTCTGGTTCTGTGGGAGAGGGTATTGGAGATACCTGGCTCGCGGATATCGTGCATGTTGAAGCTTCCATCCATAGAGTAAGTGGCAATCATGTCTGGAAAACTGGGGGCTAAAGAAGAGATTGAGCAGATGTAGCTGGCGGCAATGTAGTGGTATGATTTCGGGAGGTGTTCTTTGCCTGGGAGTGTTACGTTTAGATCATAGATTGCAACTGAACCATTTGCACAGCCGAATGCAAGGGTATGGTGGTTTATCCAGGTAAACACTGTAAAGAGAGTATCGTTTAGATAGAGGGTTTGCATGGGTTCTGTGAGTTTGTAGACCGGAGCGGTTGAAGGAGATGTTGATGGGGGGTGTTCTTTGACTTCGATGAGACGGGCTTGGCCATCTTCGAAGAGGGCCATGAAGTGGCCGATGATACCTTCCTTTTTCACAGGGGCATTTCCTGGACGCCATTTGATCTCCGTTGGAGCACCCCAGTCTGTGAGGAGGGTGTGATCGAGCGTCGGAGGGGGTTTAGGTGTGGTGTTCGGTTTCGAGATCGGGATACGCCAGATTTGAATCTGAGAAGGACATACGCAGGGTGCAAAACCTGGTGGTAATTCCTTGATTGCCGGCTTAGCTTCCTGGAATTTTGTCCCTACCGCGAGGAATTGATTGTCGCGACCGTCTTGCTGAGTTGCCCAGTCCAAAGACTGTATTTCGTTGCCGCAGTTGATAACCCATCCGTTTTTACCATGGAATAAGTCAGGTGCTGTTAGGCTGACTGATTCGTGGATATTTAATTGAAACTTCTTTTGTTGCCCGGATCTCGTGAAGGGGCCTAGCAGCAGCGATAGTGGCTTCTTAGGGACCTGCCAATAATACTTCGCGATTTCATCGGCATCTGCAACCCTATCGAGCAAAATTGACTTTTGAAAAGGCATCATTCTTTCGATATAGATGCCTTTAGCCAGTTCCTGGGCCTCTCTCTCGGGATCGAAATCCAGGACCTTGCCAACATTTGCTCGGGCCGGAGCAGATATGTCGTAGATAAAGGGCCTAGCTATTTCTTTTCTCCTAATGGCCATCGGATCAACTTCATGATCACCCCAGTACGAGATATCCTTCATTCGTCGAATCATTCGTCGGTGGAGAGCAACAGGTGTATTCATGCCCTTTAGCTTTTTCAGCTTGGTAATTCGACCTTTCTTCGTAGGAGTCATAGGGCCTATCCCTTCATCTTCTCCATCATCAGATGCTCCATCTTCATCCGGGTCCGCTTCATCCAGTGACATTTCATCGGGATCCTCGCCATAAACCTCCTCTGGCGCATCTCCTTCTTCTGAGTCGGATGCTCTAGAGGCCCCTATAGAGACTTTTTTAGGTGCTTTGGCAGAGGCCTTCGTAGGGGCCTTCGTAGAAGCCTTTGGGGACGCCTTCGTGGCAGCTTTCGTGGCAGCTTTCTTCGGTGCCTTAGCCTTTGGTTTTCTGGTTTTTGGTGTAGCTTTAGCTCGACTCGGAGGCTGGAACTTATCGGAGCTCTCGAGAGCATCAAGCTCAATCATAAGTCGCCGCTCGCGACGTGATTCTTCCGATTCATCGGAATCTGTGCCGTATTCGCCTAGGACAATTGGTTTTCGCTGAATAACAGCTTGTCTTTTCGGTCTTGATGGCGTCGTAACGGTTGAAGAAGCTGCTGCAGCTTCTCCATTATCTTGATCGGTTGCCATGATGTCTTAGAAGTTATTGAAGATTCAATTGAGAGCTCGGTCTGCTGTGTTCCGTCTGAGTCTATTGCGAATGCTGGTTGGCGGACTAAACATGATATCGCTGGTTTTTCCTACGAAGCTAAACTGAAAACGTCGATACCTCCATACACCCCGGTACGTAGGGAAGTCGTAGGTGCGATTTTGAGTATGTACTTGGGGACTAGTATCGCTTTGATCAGGCCTGGTGCCTATACGAGTGTTAGCTCGATATCGGATGGTTCGATGGTAAAGGTTCGAGGTCAAGATAAGAATAGGTTAAGGTTGCAGTGGATATATAATCGGACGACTGCCCTTGCATGAGCTAGCGCGGTCGTTGACAACCGCGGCAAATCAGCGACAAGGTCCCCAACCTCCCAGTACAAGCAGGCAAGCTTAATCCAAGAAAACATCGCCAACAAACCATCCACAGTCGCTCTGGGCCTCGCCAACGTGTACAACCTTTTTATCACGAAAACATACGACGCTTTCACATCCGGTAGACAGTACACCTCCTCGCACGCTGATCATCGAAGTCGGTCACCTCCCACGTTAACGCGCCGAAAAATAGCCCCACGCTTACTTACATACCTCACATCGCAGCCGACATAACGCTAGTCTCGCTGTGCGCTGTCCCACATTCAAGACATAGACGAACAGACCCGCACATACACCACATACACACGATGTCGCATCTACAAGCACAACGTTCGGGAACCCGAAGGACTAATTCCGGAGCCCCTGAATCCGATACAGATGCCGGCAGGCTCTCAGATTCTACTCTCATAAACGAAGAAAGCTCAGCCGAAGAACCCGGTCTATTGATCCCGCTCAAAAGACAAGCATCCATCCCCGAATATGACGAAGATGATAAATGTTGGATATGCCTCGAAACAAGAAGGGATGAAGAGGCTTCTCCGTCTGCACACGGTATCTGGAAGAAACCATGCAAATGTGCACTCACGGCACACGAAGGGTGTTTGTTAAACTGGATCTCGGATATGGAAAAAACTCCTTCGAGGATGAGCAAGACGATACAGTGCCCTCAATGCAAGTCAAATATTGTATTGAAGCAGGAGAGGAGCGCGATAGTTGACCTGGGCAGGATGGCTGAGAAGCTTGTCCGACAAACGAATTCGATAGCTATCTTTGCCGGTCTTGGCTCAGCCTTCTTCGTTACATGCACGGTATATGGTATGAAACCATTGCAATAAATAAATGTTAGGGCTTATATCATGAAACTAACGATTTACAGGTGTCAACGCGATATACTTGATATGCGGTACCAAAGAAGCAAATTCCATAATTCTAGGTCCAAACGGCCGTGATTTTGAGTGGACATGGCGCCTTGCAACAGGTTTGCCGATGCTACCTATGGTCCTCATAGTTTCCAGGACAAGGCTGATGGATGCTACTCTGCCAATCCTTCCTCTCATCTTCTTCTGTCGGGATGAGCCGCTACACCTGTCCTTACCCCCTTCGCCGGCGGTTACCCTCGCCTTGTTGCCTTATGCGAGAGCCATCTACGAAAGTGTTTACAACAAGTATCTGCTACCATACGACAAGAAATGGTCGGCAGAGATCGGCCCAACAACTTCTACTCAAGGATCCGAGGAAGATAACGTTGGATTAGAAATACAAGTCCGAGATATAGATGGCGGCGAAGCTGAAAACGGTAATATGGATGAAGGAGAAGAGGGTGCTGTTGCCGGTGATCAGGCAGAAGCCTGGAGGGTAGAGAGGGAATTGGTTTTGGGACCAGAAACTGCCAATCTTGTCGTTGGAGCGCTGTTATTTCCGGGCGTGGTTGCAGCAGCAGGCGGTGTGCTCGGCAAGATTCCGTTTCTTCGCAGAATACTTCCGGAAAGATTTCACCGAAACATCTTAGGTGGTTGTCTCTTCGTTTTGATCAAGGTAACCCTCCAAAGAAGAAGAAAATTGAATCAGTTCTTAAAAGGTCCAACGGGCTATGCTAATGTTTATTGGTATGTTGGTAGGATATATTCACGTTGTATTACAAGTATAAGCGCGCGAAGCAACGTCGAAGCCGTGAGATCTTGAACTATCAAAAACGGATAGTCCGTCAGGATGTCAATGCAACAACTGCGCGTCGAAGATAGACCTTCAGCTACCATTCTCCTTCCGTCGCATTCGCTCAACTGTTTCAGATTTTGTTATTCAACTCACATGGCATCGGGTAGGGTATGTATGTACACAAAAAATCGGCGTTCAGAGACGTATCACTCGGGAACCTATATGCGTTTTGTTTGCTTGTTGCTTCCTCTCAACTCTGGATGTTGGAATGTTTACAGGGCGTAAGTGGACTGTTTGCAGCCTTTTGTTTTGTTTTTTTTATGTTTCAATCATTGAATGGTTGTTATAACTTGTACAGATAGCTAGCTGTCTAGGAGAGCTCTGAGAGGTAACCAATAGAAAGAAAGAAGATGGGAATATCCCCCCCCCCTGTCTAGACATCTCCAACATCTTTTGGAGATATACGACACGATAATATTTTACTCTCGATATTGTACTTTTTTGGCCTCCGGAGATGGTAATTCGGTTCGAGGCGTTTTGGTGTACTTGTCATGGAGCTCCTCCGCTCGCCTACGACTAGCTTACCAATATTGCGGCTCTCATATAAGGCAGTCATAAGGATTCGGTACTATAGGACTCATCCTAAAAGGAAAAGGATGCACGTTTAGGTTGGGCTTTTTGATATCGTCTAGATTTAGGAGATAGGCGCATGCATCTTTGCGAGGGAATAGAAATGGAAGGGCCGATGTTCCGTGGTAAGACGGAGCGATGACGAAGGTGTGACTTGTGAACCATCTACCAATGCGACCAAAGTAAAATGTGATCAGGATCGAAAATGCTACCCTTCAGCGAATCGACTTACGTACTATCCCGATGGATACGGTTATGAAAAAGTGATCTCAGGGGTATATACGAAATGGTATTTACCGGCGGAATACGCCTCGAGTTCACGAGAATATGCCGAACCCTCCTTTTTGGTCATCTCACTCGCACCACAAAAGGGAAAATATTGAATTATGAATCCACAAAAGTATATAGATGCGACAGCAATATCAGGCTGAGCTAAGACGATTTTCGTTTTTCTTCCAAGTCCCATGATGCAAACTTTTTTTTATTATTCATTCTTTTTGATGATGAACGAAAAAAAATCATCAATGAGGTGAAGCTATGACCCATTCAACATCGATAATTGTCCAATCACAGATCAAATCGATATGATCTTCCCACCATCACGGTAATCGGGGTTTATCAGGGCGCTTCCAGGTAGTCGGATGGGCCAGCGCCGAGACTCTGCTCTTTTAGCCCTCTTTTAACCTTTCTTTTTGGCTGAAACTTCCCCATATGAAGGTGTGGTGGGGAAGTATCCACCATATCGTTCATCTCCACACCCACCACGCAAACATTTTGGCTATTGGAAGACCCACGAGCGCAGGTGACTTGGAGATTCCGCAACCTATCGAAAATGGCGGGACATTTTCCAACAAACAGTTACTGCCAACCCCGCCCGCCCCTCTACCAAAGCAAAAAAACCGACGAAGGGGGAAAAGAATGACTTCCCGTGTGGATTTTGTATTTGCTACCGTCGATGATATCTTGTCGGGCGGCACGGGTCGTTTTTCACTGGTTGGATAATTTATTCTTGACGTAACCAGAACCTTTTTCGGGGGATAGCTCCCACCCAAGTCACGGGGTTTTGGGATCTAGAATTAATACGAGGATCAGTCGGGTCTGTCTGGGTAAAAAAGAATGCAAATCGCAAATGATACCGCACTCGGGTTTCCCAAGAAGATGGTTTCTGGGAAATTTTCTTTTGGGAAGGCCTATGTATGGATTAAAGGAAAAAAAAATTCGAGGAAGCCGGAGGAGTTGCCGACTTTGTCAGTGGGTCCCCATAAGTGCGTTGGATTGTTGGAAGTTGGACAATGTAGATGCTGAGTGCAGCTTGCAGCTGCAGACCTGCTTTGGCTTAGTCTTCCAATTCTAATATTCTAGCTTCTAATATTATCAGGCATCCACTGTACCAACTTCGAAGTAGTTAGTAAGTAAGTGTGAAGCTATAATTGGTTGGAAATGGGAAACCGAGGCTTCTATGGAGGAATCTAATCGCAAACAGGTATGCCAATGTACTGCCAACATAGCACCCTCAAGCACAAGCACTAGCTCTAAGCTTGTAAAAAAAATAAAAGAAATAAAAGAAAATAAAAGAAATATTTTCACGGACCAGCTGTTTGTGTGACGGACGCAAGGAGCTTGCATGTCCCTTCGTTTCTCGTCTAAAAACATGTAAGTCGTATGTAGGGTGAAGCCGCGTGAGTGTACGGAGGGATATGCGTAAACAAAAATGAGACGAACTGAAGCAAGGGGGGTAGGAGAAATCCCAATGACCTCAGCGGCTCTCGGTACGGAGAAGTACTCTCCGCATAGATCGTACGGTTTAAGTGACAGAGAGCAGATCGATCTCGGGATTGGAACTCCACATGCATATTGAGAGCCATATCTCGTATCAGGTATTTTGAGGATTTACCGAAGAAGAAACATGGAGATGCGCATATGCATACTCCGTATAATCCGCATTCGCACGGTTGGACATGTATTTTTGATTCCTTTGATTCTCCACGTTTCATGCATCGATATACATAGTAATAATGTATCCTCGATGGGGTATCCTCCTCGATGGGTCAATTTGCAAAGGAGGCTCATAGGTCCAATTGGCAAGAATTGATCCACTTCGTACATGAATGAAGCTTGAGTCGGGGAGCCCGTATTTGCGAGGAGCCGTCCACTAGCCGTACTAGCAGCCGAACTATCCACTCATCGATGTCGATTATCCGTGCATTTAGTATACTTCCGTTGTTATTTCTCCGGTGAGCTGATCCCGATGTCATAGTCGACTCACGAGCTTAATTGTGCCACAGGTAGCTGTTGGATTTTTTCTTCCCGTTGAGAAGATTACTACTGGCCAGCTCGGGAAATGCTTTTCGTTCGGATGTGTCGACCGAATTAAGGACAACTACCGCTTTCGTGTATCTCCGTCCTGCTGTTAGCGCCTCATAGCCTGACGCCGTCGGTCGTGTGCAGATGGCCATTCGCCAACTGTCCCCGTCCGAGAAAGAAACACCTTGGTCTAAGACCATTCAATCTCGCGTAGACTTTTTTTTTTGGCAGCCAGGGTTAGACATGCAGAAGGGAGGGTTTCGTGCGTGTTCAATGGCCTGACTCGGGAAAACTCTGGGCTTGGACGACGTAACTACTCGACAGGGGTCATTCTGTTGCGCCACAGTTGCAGCTGCAACTGGGAAGAATCTAGACCGCCGCTCCGATTGATGGCGGTGTCCGACGCTCAGGCAGCACCACCGAAAAACTAGTCTCCTCGGACTTAATTCTTCCAGTCCGACCTTCGTGATATGCACGCCAAAATACCCGACCAAGCTAGACGAGTACATTTTTTTGGCTTTGCCAAAGCCAGGTTCATCTGAGCAAAAAAGGCGGTCAGCTCGGACGCCATACATGAGAGACTTGCAGATACTTCCTATACTTGTGCAACTTATTGGAAAAGAAGCTGCATATCCCAAAATTCAACCCTCATCTAGCTGGTAATTTTTGACGATTGGCATTCTTGACGACTGCTTTCGGCAAAGCTCGAGATCTAACAAAAAGCTTTTCAACGCCATTTCTCAAGGATGTGCTCGAACCCTTTCCATGCTAGGTAATTAATAATTTGCATGGGTCATACATAACATCATGAGGCATGATTGCAAGGATTCACAAAAAAAAATTTTGACATCTGCAGCTAGAATAACGGGTAGATAATCGGTTGTTCACAAGACAAGTTCGGCTGCGAAGATGTACGCTGTGGCAGGGTCTTGAGATCTCCGGACAAGCATATATCCAAAATCATGATTATTCTCCCTCGTTTATGCATGGGCAGCCGAGGACATCATTTTTGGGGTGAATCTTGCGAGGATGATCCAACAATAGAACAAACTAGAGGGCATTCTCAACCGCTGTAGACGGTCATCCGGACGCTGCGGATAGAAAGGAACACCCGATCGGTTCCCTAGATCAGGATCAGGATCTCCAGTCCTTAACAGCATATTTCCAGGAATATTACTGGTCATCTTCCGCTTAATTCCCGTTTGCTCATGTAAGGGGCAAAAGGGAGTGAATATTTCAAAGAGAGAAAAATGAAAGATCAAAGTGCACATGACTGACTATCTCGAGGGGAGACGAGCTCGTCTTTTTTTTGGTGTCTCTCAATCCTTACACCGATTTCGAATATGGGCTGAGGAAACGGAACACAATCATGTTAAACGAGGATAAACGTGGGAAAGGCATGCCGTGATTGTTATCAGGGTGGGTCATAGCGTGTGAGACCACGTTTTATGCCCTTACTCCAAGACAAAACCCTTTGAGAGCATTTCTGAGGGAAACGAGGAGGTGCATTTCTTCGATTACCCAGGGATCAGATGATCATGGGCTCGTCGAGACCTCTCTCGCTTCGAATTTGATGATAATCCCATGTAAGGCTACGGGATGCCACACGAAATCGAGATCCACTTTGTAAAACTCTCCTTTCTGTCGCACTTTGGTAATATCGTTTAATTGCTTGACCGAGCTGACCCGAGTGCGAGATGATGATCCAAGTCTTGGGAGCAAGACATCAAAAGCGAAAAGCGGCTTATCCGTTAGATGGAATCTCCCAGACACTCATTCTCGGTAAACGCACGGAGGCCGCGAAATAAGCAGTCCTCTCGGGTTTGGGAATTTGCCGGCTGGGTTTTCTGCAAATGAACACTTCAGGAATATTAATAACAGCTGTTGGATATTTGGAACTCTCTCTCGTCCGATGCGCTGCAAACGGCGAAGCCCTTGCTGCCTTACAGTAGCTCAAGGCTTATGCAAAGGAACTCCTCATAATCATGATGTAGAGCTTTTTTCCTTCTTTCTCAGAGGGTTTGTCGAATTGGGTTCGATCGAATGATTAGGACCGTAGTTGCTATAGCCTTTCAGGCCAACTTTTGTGGCCGACTGTGCCGTTTTGCCCGCAAATTGCGCATATATGGCCCTCAAAACGCTTGGGCATTTGCCTTGGCCATCGAAAGATGATATCTGAGGATGAAACTTTGGGTGGAGCCTCTTCGAATCGCAATCCGACCAAATCCCCACCGTGTACGAAACACAGGTGCCAATGCCGTCCCGATAGCCGAGTAGAGGAAGGCAAGTGAGAGTGCTCACCCTTTGATCTCCGTTGTTTGCTGGCTAGTTTTTGCGAGGGCCAAGTTGGAGTGCATGTGTTAGTTTGCGATCCATGAATTCAGATTGATTGTTTTCAGCAACCGGAGTCGCAATTCGACCAAACGGCTCAATCAACTTCATGCGATGGGCCACTTTGCTGGCAACCCGAGATGTTTCAATTCGATATAGTGGAAACGATCTGCTGGCTCATGCGCCATCATGATTGGGTGGGCAAATGACCTCGAGGCGGAGGACAACGCATAGTCACGGCAGGGGGACTCGGTGTACTTCGTGTACTTCTTTCCAGAAGTGCGGTACTTCCATACAGACTGGACCACGAGGATAACCAGATGCAGGACACAAGAAACCAGCATTAGCATGGACTAACTAAACATCAGACCAGGCTGTCTGTGGAATGGAAATGAATGTGCTGGAGATTTCTGGCAAATGAGAGCGATGACCCAACGCTAGCAGCCGCTAACCATAGACAGCAATTATCTTCAAAAACCATCTCGTCGGTGTCGGTTGCTCCAATCAGCGATGTCTCCACGGGCTTCCCAGCAAGCGGAAACCGAAAATTCTGGAAAGGAGGTGTGGGTGGGGAAGGGCTTGCCGACGATACAGATGGGGGAAATCCTGATTCGAATTTCCCCAACGTCCATATTTGAAAAACAGCCTGATTTTCTGGTGACTGCTCCGCAGATTGACGTAAAGATTCCCTGCTACTGCTTCAAGGTGGCAAAGAATGGCATTGCTGAAAGAGACCACCTTCATATGACTAAAGCTGAATATCGTCCGATCCTTAGCCAATCAGAGCCCGGCCGCGATGAGCGATAAGGAAACATGCCCAGGCCTGTCTCTGATTAAAATTGAAGGGATTTTTCTGGAGGAGCGCGCCTCCCAAGAATAAAATCTGGGTTAGACCAGCACAGGAAGGAGACAGGGCCTCCCCGCAAGATGTGGCTTGCACGGACGGAATGGTATCTTGGTGACAGTGCGCAGCCTGGTTAGTGTCTTGAATTCGCAAGATCCAGCATGTGGCTGATATCATTCTTTTGCTATTGTTGCCTCTGGATTATATTAACAAGAATTTTTATGCACTCGTCGAAATCCGGTCGGCCATGTTGGGAGCAAGAACCGATATGTACAGGTGAAGAGAGAAAAACTGTACCTTTTCTCCATGATACATACATATGTACATCGTCAAAGCAGGAGACTCCACTTCAGCACGAGTATCTGGAGATCGGGCTTATTTTCGTGGCTCCAATCGGTTAGCATTCGGCCTTAGCTACTTTTGACATCGCCTAATTCTGATGACTGTCTATTATTATCAAAAGCTACTGTATCCTCTCGGCTTTAAGCCCGTGGAAGCGACTTCCCAAATTAACAGCGTGAATAAGGGGAAAAAACTTCTTAACAAAGTTGCATATGTGTGGGGTGTGTGAAGGAAGTAACAATTTCAGGAAGCTCAAAGCTAATATTCATGTATATAACGGTAAGCTATAACGGTATAGGCGACAGCCTATAGGCCAACGTTCAATGTCGGGCAAGGAAGACTCTGTTTCGTCCAGGTATGGAAGTAGCTGTCAGAGCAGCCATTGTCTTGCGGTATGTACCGCTTAGCAAGATTATCGAAAGCTAGTTTTCCACGATGGACGTACGAGGCCTGGACCCCACCAAGGGGATGGTCCAAGGATCGATCTCGATACTAGTGTAAAGGGTAAAAAGATGCCTAAATAGCATCTGCTCAACCTGTGTACTTGTTAAGTACAGAGTATTTTCTAGCCTCGTAGATCGTTCAACTCAGCCCTTGCACCAGCCAGCGGCTGTAGATACTTTGGCAGCATGTATTGTACAGATGGGTACCTTGTTATTGAGGAAGGATCAAGGTACCTTCTTGAGCTTCTTAGCTTGTTTCTCTCAACGAAATGCACGCAACCTAAATGCAGAAGCGAGATAGTTTATTTTTGTTGGCAGATTGGGGCGAGGAGCGTCTAGTTTGCAAATGTATTTCTGATGTACCAGCTATACTTCCAAATCGTTACCCTGCATGGAAAGTCCGAACGGGTGATATGCTCCAGTCGACATGCGAAACAGAGCAGAATGGACCTGGGGTATACATGACACCAATACGGGGGGCGTTTTGCCTCAGAGACGGCCTAGAAGGGAATGGGAATTTAGTATTTCGACATATTGAATCCTAATAAGGGTACAAGCAAGTCATTCGACATGTTTTGTGCCTTCAGACCGAGCCGAGCGGAGTAAACAATCATTTTAGCAAGCCATCAAAAACAAAAGTTTAAGTTTAAGTTATCATACAATACATATATGTAAATAGGTTTTATTAGGGAGCGTACTGTCACAAAAGGGAATATGCGGCTGCTGGGGTCTATCAGATTACGATCTTATGGGCGGCTGTTGCAGTGCCGGTTTTCTGACAGCGAAATTCGAATCTGAGTACGTACCGAGCAACGTTATTAGTGATCAGGAGCATGGGATCGGTCGATCTGATGACGCCCAACGGCTAACGTATAACCAATGAAGACCTGATCCATCGACGGGCCTTCTAACTGATGTTACTTTTATAGTTCGCCAACACACTTAATAGGAATAGAGGGTGGCTAGTGACTAACCTCAGGCGCAAGAGAGTGTTTGGCCTGGCGCAACATTGTTGAGTTATAATATATATTATATGAGTACAGGTCAACGTTGTAAAACACTAGAAGCCAGAAGTTTGTCCTCACATGTGATAGTACTGTATTTCCAACGGATAATTATGTATACATGACTTCGGCGAGGGAAATCTTTCGAGTCCAACCTCATTGCATGCATCAGTTGGTCTTTTTTATGATGGCTTGCTGCAATTCTATGCAAGGTTCTAATGATGCATGCCTTGGGCTTAAGAATAACTAACATTTTAACAGCCGCGAGGAAATTCAAAATGCAACAATACATACTTACTAAGTACTTACTTAGAATAGTACTACATCATCATTTGATAGTCGGTCTATCATAAAAAAAAAAAAAAGAGTACAAAGAATGGCCGATATGTCATTCGAATGGCAAAAATCATAATCAAATGCGCCAAAGAAAGTAGCCTTCCGAGTGGGCCAGGTACTCAACGGTACTCCTATTTCCTTGGCTTTCGCGTCAGCCCGCGTAAGGGCAGGGGTATGGCCAACCAAGCATACCATTATCCAGGCTGTCGAAGAAAAGCATCCATCGGCACAGACTCCATATCAAGATTTGAAAAACAAATCATGGGGGGAAAAAAAGCGACCGCCGATGACCAGCGTGCAGACTGCGCATCTTGGAATTTGTTTTTTTTTAGATTGATTGATTGATTCTCGGTTCTGTGGAGTCGTGTATTGTCTGTATGTCTTGATGTATTGATGTATGTACCTGCTCGAGTTTTCGCCGCTTGAGCAGGTACTTCGGCATGTAGGATACCTATCCTTCTCCAGTTTGTTCACCCACCATCGTCACCTGGTACCTTTTGGATCGCTCTCGCAAGGAAAAAAAGCAGGCATAAGGATTCGAAGTAACACTCCTCACAAAATGACTGTCAAAGTACAAATCTGTACCTAACCGACGCATGGCACTGGGATTTGGAAGAAGAATGGCAAACCAAAAAAGCAAATCCTTGCCTCCGAGTACATACATACATACCGTGTACACAGTACGGTGCTGTCCTCCTTCACACAGGATTTCCCTTTGCTGCTAATTTTGCTCAGAAGTGTGTGTACTGAACCCAGTCTAGTCTCTGGGTCGTTTGAGTCGTGTTACTCTCTCGTGGGTCAGGTTCCATCCGTATTTGCTCCGACGAGCCACTCATTTTGTTCCAAATGATATGCAATACATACACGCACATGCATGCGGTCTGAGAAAAAACAGAGCAGGCAGGCTACTGTACAAAGCTGCGGCTTTGGAGACGCATACTCACACACGTACCGACCCTAAGACGAGGGCAGTTCCGGAGGGACCAAAAAAATGTCATAGCCATGTTTTCTTCTTCGCCATATCGTTAAACCCTCCTTGTTGGAAAGGAAGGGAAAAAAAGAAAAGAGAAGAACAGAAAAAGAAAAAGAAAAAAGTAATGTACATATGTACATTTAGCAGCTTGTAAGCCAAAAGGCCGAAGGGGAAGTATTACACATTCAGGAGACCCTCTAGGCATTAGCTGGTGGTAGCTCCTCCAAGAACAGACTCTTTACCTTTACCTTTACAGCCCCCAGACTAGCCATACCAGACCAGACCAGACCAGACCGAGGAGAAGGAGAAATTTGCTGGGTCTTGTTAGTAGCTGCTTACACTTCATATCGGTCATAAAGGCACTTTCACTCAGTCGGGGGCAGAGTGGCACACACCACCGAAATCTTAATCCGTTCAAACTTGGGTTTTTTCCCCCCTCGCACTCGTCACACCGCAGAGACAGCCAACAGCCCAGCCAGCGAAGGATAGTACTATAGAAAAAGCAAAACCAGTAGGGTTGAAAGAAGAAAAGAAAGAAAAGAAGAAGAAGAAGAAGACAGAAAAAGAAAAGAGAGAAATAAAGAAAGAAAGAAAGAAAGAAAGAAGAAAAAGCAAATTGACGAAGAAGTTCTATCATTCGCCCTTAAGTTCGTTCGATAATAGAACTCTCCCCACCATTAGCCCTCCACACCCCTTGCCTGCGGTGTAGTGACGAATAAGAAGAAAGGACCTCGCATTGCTTGTACAACTCAGTTCTCCATACTACCGGACTTTCCTACTTATAGCATTATTGCTTGCTTTGCTTTGCGACGTTCCTCAAATACCTCACCACTTCCAACCTCGATTTTTATATATCTTCACTACATTCCCTCTATACTCAAATATTTCTATACATACACTCATACATACTTATTATTCTATTGCTTCGAATTCTGTTTGTTGAATTTCACCAAACAGACAGAATATATATCTTGCCAGATCTTTCTCTTCGACTTGATTTGACTTGCCGGATGACATTGCAGTAATTCGAAAATCGTCTTTTATATAACATCCAAATACATCCCCTACCGACACTTTCTCTATCTCTATATCTCTCTCTCTCCGACAATTTAACTACTACTACTACTTACTACTACTACTACTACTACTACTACTACTACTACTACTACTACTACTACTACTACTCTCTCTATATCTTATTTCTACACCAGTCAGTCTCTTTGTGCTGCAAGTTCTCATTCGCTACCAAGTTCAACCTCATCACAACACATCTCACAACACATAAACATGTCGGACATCTCGTTACCCTCCCAGGTTGCTCTCACCGCCAGACCAGAGGACAGAATAGGCCACCTACTCGCTGGTAGAATAGAACTCACCGGCATCTTGGGTGTTGGTGCATATGGCGTCGTCTACACCGCGGTCGACATTTACACTCACATTCCATATGCCGTCAAGGCTCTATCCAGAGTTGGGCTCGATTCGCGACAGCGCAGGTTCCAGGAACGGGAAATCGCCCTGCATCACCGTGCTAGCGCACATCCAAATGTTGTCAACCTTGTCAAGATCATTTCTGATATTGACTGTACTTATGTCATTATCGAATACTGCCCAGAAGGTGATCTCTTCACAAACATTACCGAACATGGTAACTTCGTAGGCAACGACATCTTGGCCAAGAGGGTCTTCCTTCAACTCTTGGATGCTGTAGAGTACTGCCACTCCTTGGGAATCTACCATCGGGATCTAAAACCAGAGAACATCTTGGTCACCGATAATGGAACCCAAGTTAAACTCGCAGACTTTGGTCTTGCTACTACAGAACCAATCACCTCTGACTTTGGCTGTGGTTCCACTTTCTATATGTCACCTGGTAAGTACACTCACACATATCGATGATATATAAAAAAAACATCACATGATGCTAACAACTTTTCTTTTTATAGAGTGCCAACAGTCTCCATCTAGAGGATCTGCTTGTTATGCTTCTGCTCCAAATGATATCTGGTCCCTTGGTGTCATCCTTGTCAACCTCACATGTGGACGAAACCCATGGAAGCGTGCTTCGCAGAGCGATAGCACTTTCCGAGCTTTCTTGAAGGATCCCGGTTTCCTCAGGACCATTCTTCCATTGTCTGCCGAATTGGACTTGATTCTGCGCAGGATCTTTGAGATCAACCCAGCCAAGAGGATCACCATCCCAGAGCTTCGCTACAGGATCCATCACTGTTCCAGATTCACCACCAACAGCCCACTCGACAGCCCACCACTCAGCGAGACTAACTCTTCTCCAAATATCTCTGTCACCGACATGTTCCAACTCCCACCCCAGGTTTACAATGGACAAGTTCCAATCCCAGCTTCTCTCCGAAATAACAACCATGGCTACTCTTCAAGATCATCCAGCAATTCTTCTGCAGGTACACCAATTACACCATCTGTTGCAGATGAGTACGCTCCTCTTTCATTCCAATATAAAAACGCCTGGAGTCCCTTCGATGGAGTCAAATACATCGTCGCACAACCACCAGCACTTCCTCAAAGCATCCAAGCCTGCTAGAGGGTGCTCTAATAACCTTTCAATTCTTTTATAAAATATATAACCTTCAAATGATTTCCTAATTTTCATGAAAATATACGGCTTGGGGAACTATGATTTCTTTTTTCTTTTTTCTTTTATCTCAACAATCGTTACAACTTGATACCACTGGAGCTTGTTTGTCTTTTACAACCACATATAAAGCATGTATGGAGTTTTTTTGGGGATTTTATCCGGCTGTTTGTTTTTCTATTATTTCCTATGTCAAACTCATTACCTATGATACCTGTATGATTGGAGGGCATTATTATTCTAGCAAAAGATGTCATGGTTTTTATTCTTTTTGATTACTTTTTGGGGGGTGGGGTTTATTCTATTACTTTTGGGGCACTGGGGAGCATCACAATTGAGAATATCAAACTCGATCGTTTCCATTTCTTCTTGCAATTTTATATCATTCAAAACGGGATTTTTCTTTACATTATACATCCTTCTGCTTTTCAGTAATCTTTCTGGCGCAGTCTCTATCATATCATTTAACGTCTTTCTTCTCAGAAAGAATGGTACATATTTTCCCTTTGCTTTCAAAAAAAAATGATATCCAAAATATACCGCTTTGCAGTTTTATTCCCTATCAATTGTTTTGGGATTTATACTGGCTCTTTTCGCTTCTCGCAACTTTTTGTATGTCTGCAAACGACCAGTTCAAGAAGTTTCAACTCCCTTTCGAGTTTCTCTTTTTTTTTTTTTTTTTCCACCTGTGAATAAAAAAAAATTGGAGGTTCATCCTCCTCTTTCAAAAGGATCTATCTATTCATAGAAATCAAACTACTTACAAAATGGAAATCATAATAAATCTCCCTTCCGTGAACGAACACATATGCTTTTTGCTTCTAGAGCTCCCTCCTCAACCTTCTAGTGCGGTTTCCAGCCAAGCGCACATGTATAGAAAACAAAACACACCAAAAAACAACCATACCCAAAACAAGTAAAATAGCCCGCAAGGCGAAGGACCCGGCTGTCAGAAAAGGTTATAGGGACGACAAATTGCAAACCAGTAAAACGTCACTCTTGTTTCCCATTTGTGGCGACAGATGCGACATATAACTTCCCGGGGCGGGGGGTAAAAGTGCAAGCATGGCTTATCGTTGCCATTGTTTCCGTAGGTTGGTTTTTTTTTTAATTTTGGGAGAAGAGAGAACAAATTTCGGTTCATTTTTTTTCATTTTTTTAAAGTTGTTATTTTTTTGAAGTTCAGCTCTCGCGGGCTTTGCAACAAGGCACAAAAACGTGGGAGAAGGCAGTTCGTAGGTTTACGTGAAACGGCGCTCTCGAAAGGCCGAATTACTCTTTCTCTCTTTCAGCCTGTTTGTTGGTTGAAAGGGTCCAATTACGCTTTTGTGGAATGAAGGACACCCATATCAAAATGTCAACGGTACTTTTGAATTCTGTTCCAAAAATAAACCAGGGAATGAGAATACGGAGGAGAGAGAATAACTATAGGCAAATACTTAATTATTATTTCTTGAAGTTGATAAGTCTGCTGGCGCATGAAAATCGACAAGAGTTTGGACATGCCGGGATATGTACCAAGCCGTCTCCTAAATTTATGACCAACAACCGCTGTAGCCGGGGTCCGTCTGAAGAACCACCCGCCGCCGGTTATTACATACAAACGCATATATCTACTTATTTTATTGGTATCTTTTTTGGCTTCATTTCACGTACGAAATTATCAGGTATTTTGAGATATGACATTACTCTGTATTATTTTGAGATATCAATGCTAGTCAGCTTTTTGCGCCAGTCATTTTAAGGTTTACTCTGCTGCTCGTCTCCTCATGCGCTAAAAGCAGCCATGCTGAACTCAAAAATCCGCAAAAGTCAAAAGGGGGGAGATGTATGTTTTGTAGATGCTTGTTTGATTATACATATAATTTACTGACTTATGTACTTACATACATAACATCTGGTCATGCGGCAGACCGCGGACGGCATTCTCCAGGGTACGCACTTACTGACATACATCCAGACACACATGTGCATACTTTTACCCCATAAACGACCACAAGCGGAAAGTTAGTATTAAGATTCCACAGAAGCAAGGTCTGACTGTCGAGTCTGCCACCGATTTTTGCATTGCGTGTATATCACATACTCCTGAGAGCCGGCCGTCCCTAAAAAAAATAAAAATAAAAGAATTCAGGAACGGGACCCCAGCTTTTGTTGCATGACTTAACGTTTGCCCCCCTATATAAGCCAATCAAATGCACGGAACCCGGTGTCTCACCACACTAATCGTAATCGAGAGGATCCAAGGCTATAAGACTCTCGGTGTTATAAGCCGATCCATGGCCAGAGGGGTAGATATCGAAATCACATTCGCAACCTCGCGTCTGACCGCAAAAGGATCCTCAAGGGCTAAACTCTCGATCTTCAAGGTTTTAGGTAGTATCGTACGGACTTATGTATGTATGTAAGGTATCGTGGGTATACATACCAAATAGTCTAGTTTAAGCTCTAGGTTTCTACCAGCTGACGTTCGATTCGCCAGCAACGTGTGGATGAACAATCAATCAATCAATTTGCAGTCTTAAAGCATGCGGCACTGAAGATCGAGGTCTTCGATATGCAATCGTAAAACAGCCGAAGTAGACACGCATACGCAACCGCTTACCAGGCAGTATTGGTTACTTACTTCTCAGTTGTAGGCTTAGTTTTTTTTTTTTTTTTTTTCCCCGAATGGCCTGGCCTTGGCCTTTGGTTCATAATGGTCAGTTTTCCGACTGATCCGGCTATAAACATGCTGTTAGAGTTTCGAAAGCAGCCTCAAAGTTCAATAGATTGTCACTTTTATACTCCGTAACTTGTAACTTGCGACACGGCAACTTTGATGGCCGCGTTCGCCTAGTCAGACGATTACCACTGATTGGTAACACTACCCTGCCAATCATCCCAAAACTTTATGCCCAGTAAGTGTTCGACATCCACGGGCTAGACTACATCCCCTTCCTGTTTTCTATTCCTTAGTGTATAAGAATCCAACTTAAACATTTAATATCTTGGAAACCCAAACCCTTTTGCGATACAGCCGATGCCACTGCCGGGATAACTTCATGTCATGTACTATGTACTTTGTACTTACTTACTTACTTGCATCCCGCTGTAGGAATTCTGTACAGATAGAGCTTCAAGGGGCTGATATATTCTAGATGCAGGACCTGACCTTGCAGTGTAGATCCTAGTAGATTGAGGAAGGATCACTCTGACATGGAGCAAGGTTCACCGACTTATACATTCTTCGTACCAAGAACTTAAGTACTTGGTATATACTATACTGCGGAGTATAGACCTTCTATGTATGAATATGGCCTCGCAAGCTGGCTTGGTATTTGGCTCTTCTCGGCCTCCACAGGCCTGTCTACGTAAGTATGTATAGAGTAGTATAATACGTTATAATGACAAAACATGCGTCGGTCTTGGGACCCACAGAACCTGCCCCTCGCCTATGTAGCTTCGATGCACATTCCAACGCCTCGAAGGCCAAGGGGGCAATACCTAAAGGGACCGATTTCTTACCTGCGAGGCTGTTTAGACCTTCTGTGTATGAGACATCATCTGCTCGGATCGGTGTGCTACAGCAGGATCTCGAGACGATTACCCTGCATTGCCTTTTTTTCTCGCCTGCAGCACCGCGGGAAACGAAGGGTAAAAAAAACGCAAAGTCTGGTTTTATTCCTTGACCATTTATTTCCTTCAGAAGAACCTTCCTTTCCTTCCCCTCTCTCCTTCTTGTCTCGCCACCATGCTATGCTGTAAGTGCTGTAGAAACTGCCATGTGCGAAATGTAATAACACGGGAAGTTATATGCCTAAGAGGAATTAACGGTCCCACCCTCGTCAATTCTCTCGCGGTGGCTTGTCAGGGATGTTTAGTTTGCGAGAGACATTTTCAGGTACCAGATACCCTTATTTCCACAGCAAATCTTAACGGCGACAAGTATCCGAACCAGCAGACTTTAAAGTACTTTCGGCTTCTGAAAAGTGGGTCTGTGCTTGCTTGCTTTGCCTGCTTTTACTTTTACTTTGCCTACTTTTGCGGCCTGGTTTGTTCTGCAACAGCCTCTCTTACTCTTTTAAGTGATATCGTGCCAGCCTCTCCCTTCGAAATCCTGTCCAATTCCCCACATGAAAGAGTTATTAACGTCGACTTATTACCCCACCATCTAATACCTAAGCTTACCATGACATGATATCGCGATGTGCTTACCCAATTTCATCTATCTTGCAGCGCTCGCTGCATGCAAAGAAAGAAGCCCAAGTAGTTCGTTCGGGATGAAAAGACACAAACAGGCCCCCTTAACTTGCCTATTTGTCTATTTCACTCAACATCAAACCTCGCCAATCAATCTAGCCGTCCTGCATATGCCTTGCATATAGGATTGGAATGGAGACAGCTCTCTTTCTCTCTCTCTCCCCCCTTCCTCTGAGGGGTTGTTCCGCGTCTTGAATAGCCCCCCTTTTGTGCATTTGCACATACGATACGAGCCTCTGACCTAACCTGCGGTCGGTCGGTCGGTCGGTCGGTCGGTCAAAAGCTGATCTGTACTCCAGATGTAGCCCATAGATTTTACAGGCCTGCCATGATGGCGTTTCATCCGATAAAAAACGAAATCAGAAAAAAGTGCCGAATGATCCGCCTTGATGGTTGTGGCTTGCCCCAAAAAAATAAAACCCTCCTAAACTGTACCTAGGTATATTAGGTATGTACACAGTGCAAGTGCTGTGCACATGGCCAATATGCTATGCAATGGATGGTGAATTTAGTTTCTGGACTGCAGTGCAGATGGATCCGCTGTCAACATATCAGTGGACCGAAGACAGTCATGTTACATGTTCCACTCGATCGAGGAACTTTCGATGCCTTCCTTTTCTTTTCTTCGAAGGTGTCGACTCACTGACTATAATGACCCACTTGTCCTTCTAAGTACTATTGTATATGTAATTAGTATACTATGTACTATGCTCACCAGTTTGTGATATCATATGCGGCCACTATTATTACAATATACTCCTATGTAAGTGGTAGAAGGGGCCAAGAGGCCCACAAATCAGCGACACTATTTGCGCCGAATGTGCGAACCAAACATGGCTATCGGGACCGAAGAGGGTATCCACAAGTTGTTAACCTGCCCAGCCGGCCGTTTCCTTTCGACTCCTGGAATCACCTAGTAATCACCAGCATCCACTATCAGGCTTTGTGAGATAGTTTAACGGTACTAGCAAGGAAGTTTGCAAATCATCATGATACCTATAGATCTCGGGATATATCCAAAAACGAGCCTGTTTGTATGTAAAAGCGGATACGAGTACTCCGGACATGGAATGGAAGTTCAAAGGAGGCGGGCGAAAACAAAAAAAAAGGCCCCGCTTCTCCAAACACCAAAGATTACCTTCATATCATTTCAATTTCTAGCCTGGTTTCGTCTCTCCGCCACGTCTTTACAAGCAACTGCATCTCGATCGCCGCTATCATGTTCCCACCGATATACATTAGTGTCTACAAGGGGACAACCCACCTTTTTTGTTTTTTTCTGTTTTTGCTAATCATGAACGCGACGATACGGAGGGTACTTACGGCTAATATTGCCCATGTACTGTCAAAAAAGTCTAGCCGATACGAATCTGATACATCACACACCACATCACCAGGCCTGCCGTTGATCAATAAACGTGAAAGATTAATACCGGCTGCGCTGTCAACTTGTTTTATTCCCCATGTGCTTGTCTTTGATATACATGAAATGCCTGTATACAATATATACTTATACATACAGACATTGAACAGGTACCCCCACAGCTAACGAAGAAAAAAAAATGCCCAGCACAGCATTCCATATGCATCGGTATAGACGGAAACCGCAGCTAGCTAGCTCATCCAAAGCAAGGGCGGATTTATCCCGGAACTCTGTACCGCTAGCCTGTCGTGACCACAGATCCGGTACTTCTGCTCCTTGGGGTAATATTAAATACGAAATAGAAAGCAAAAAAAAAAAATAGGAATTCAAAAAAAAATGCACGCATATCACATTGGATCAGAAAGTCAGGTCAGACTAAAATAAATTCCCCAATCCCACATGTGGAAAACTTTTAGCCTGACATAGAGCGTGGATCCTTTCGGATATCAGAACCCATGGATAACGGGCTGTCACATACATATGTACATACTACATATTCCCAAGCCCATTTATTCGGAATTTATGACTAGCTAACACCCTAGAATGTTCGAGCAATACCAAACTTTAAGTTGGTGCGGTGGAGCCGATCTATACTTTTGTCGGTCCTTTTTTTTTTTTTTTCGAACGAGCTCTTCGAATATACTTAGTCGTAAGTTTGATACCTAATACATGCGATTGTACTCTCAAAGCCAACTACAAGGAACAAGCATGTGAAAGCCAGCTGTTCGTGTGCTCTTGAGATGAAGTTATATCGAATGCATATACTAGCTAGCTATAGCTATAATTTGAAAAGGGAAATTGCAAATTATTTTATTCTGGTTGGGGTAACGTTGTTTTCGCAATTAATAACACTGCTCGAATTTCATATTATATTATTCGTTATCTGTGACATCGCTAATATGTCGTTAACGAACCCCGTGATATGACCTTTCTACATCACACAAGGACGTAAAAATCGCTCTGTTGTTTCAAACAACAATATCATCAAAAGAGTAATCTCAAATTCGAATTCGGGCTGAAATGTTCGACGGGGATATATAATCTTGTGGAATCGATGACGGAACCAATTACCGAAAAACCCTTACGCCATATGCGCCACATACGTGTGCGAAGGGGTTTGAAATCTAATCCCCCCGGTTCACTGTAGCCCCTCACCCGTAAGCTCGTATACTGCGAACCCATACAGAGTACTATGGTAGTTTGTACATACACACATACATCCTGGTGTTTCGAAACAACTCCAACCGCATTGCTCTACTGACACTTATTCGATGACGAGCTTTCACGTTGGATCTTACATGGGAAAACTTTAGGCCGTGATAGGCAACCCAACATTATTATTAATATTAATTAACAAGCTTATTTCCTAAAGTGTAAGCCTTTTTTTTGGTGGTGTGGAATTAACAAGCAACAGCAGTGAAGCTGGCCAAGCTTTTGATTGACATGCTGTGCCTCGTTACTAATGTGATTGTATGTAATGCGCATGTACTCCGAACGCGCGTTCGAATGTTCGACCGTCGGGGTCAGACGGACGGCTGTGGCCAATCCAAGGAATAGAATAGATATTGAATTATCACACATGTGTGCACACTCACACACACTCACACACACTTACACATCCAACATATAGAAAGAAATGTTCCAAGCGAGCTCTAGAATGTTGGTTAGAAGAAGGCTTGTACATACATTGCATACATAGATTTGTATGGATGTACCACATCCATCCCTCCTTTCTCCCGATCCGAGTGAGATTTCCTCAGTTGAAAATAGGTAGATGCTTGCTGTGGGGTCGGTTGCAATTAAATTGTTGACATGTTACCCAAAGGCTGTGCTCAGGGCTGAAGCCGGAAAGGTTTTGGGTTGGAACAACATGTGGGGAACTGTCTTTTCTAGCTTTCCCAACCATAATTATCGTATAACATATCTTTTTTGCTTCATACATAATCCACTAACGTGCATAATCGTATAGGTTTCCAACTACCTCGTTTTAGGATACTCTAGGTAGGGTAGTAGGCAACATATTTTCGGGGCCTCCCAATTCTCGGAAAAGCTAACATATCATGTCATGCAAAGGATTTGTTTTTTGAGACTATCATATGCATCCGAGATCCCCACCATACACACATGCGAGATGTAGCTATAGGGGGGGATGGTGCTCTTTACCTAAAAAGAATGTTGTAAGCCTCCAGCACTTTGCAGAAAAGAAACCCTCTCATGTTGCATGTTGGTTAACCGATATCATGAAAAGTATCAAATGTCTTTTTAGAAGAAAAAAAATGTTGAGCACAGTACGGAGTACATGCGACGCAATGTGCGTGTGGATACCTTTTTCAGCCGCGATTGCTGTGCTCCTTGCTGTGGGATCAGACCTTTCAAAAGTATCTCCTAATACGGCATGTATCCGCAAGATCATTAAATTTCCTTGAAGAATGCTTCTAATTATAAAATTTAAAAAAACGAGAGATAGCGAGACCGAAACCCGATGAATTGATGATATGATATGCATCCTTTCTACTTTCTTCAAATGATGCCCCCCCCCCTTCGCCTCGCATACCCGAGAAGTCCTTAGGGATCTCCTACCCGAGATCGTTGCCGATGTCCTGTACACAAATTGTCATCCTTATGGACTGCCTTGGCTTTACTAGGCCACTGCAAGGCAACGTCGTGCCGTCTTTTAAGTCAAGCATCCACAGGAAAGATCTCAAAAGTATAACATGTTTAACAATGTTAAACTTGTATACCCTCTTCATGTGAAGAAGGCTAGATATATTGATCTTGGAAGTACATCCGTACATCAAAGTAGATACTTGAGTAAGTAGATACCTTGTAAAAACGCTTATACAAAAGCATCTCTCAAATGACTACCTGCATAATATATCCTAATATACAAAGTGCATCTGAACCATCATGCCAATAAGACAACGTTAGCCCTCCTAGCCCCTCATCCTGCCTTCATTCGCATTCGTAAGTCAAAAAAATTAAAAAAGAGGTCTTATTAGAAACAAATAAGACAAGACGATAAGACAGGCAGCAAGGCAGCAAGGCGTCTCTCAAACGCAGAACGTCGCTACATAATCTATTTGCATTGTATACTTTTTTTTTTCCTTTTCTATTTGAGCAGCAGCACTCGCGGGGGGCGGATAGCTACACCCCTGCCTGTTCTCATGTTTCGCTTAAGGCAACATGCAGCTATGCAGGTTCGCGTATAAGCCAGAAACCGAAATCCTAAGTTTAGCTAACCTAGCTCAACCTCATGTCTAAAGGAACTACTTTCCTATCCAGGTGATGATCCATGATCATGATCGCAGGATCGGAATCATAATTTACAAGGATCTCTATCCGAAAATACTTCTTCTAACTTCCAAGAGAGACTTGGGATATAGTTACATACGTATACAAATTCCTTGGGATTCCAATTAATTCGACATCAACATACTAAACAAGAAGCTGCGGTCGAGCTGAGGGGTCTCATCGATCATCCCGACTTCAGCTGGAAATATGCCTTGTTGACGTACATCTGGCCTCCAAAAATGTAACTGTAATAATCGCAATTTCCAATTTTATAGCTCACTTTGATCAATCAGCTAAGAAAAAACCAACCAACCACTCACAAGAAGAACATCACAATCTTAGCTCAACTTAACCGCTGATCTGCCGTCGGTACCACATACTAGCCCCAGAACTGCAAACCGACCAGCTAGGCCAGCTGTGCCATGATAGTTGGAAATATCCAATTACATTAAACAATCAACTTCGCATCAAGTAAGCTAAGTAGTCACTTAGTTACTTAGTTAGTTACTTAGCAAAGCAAAACGACAAATTTAGATTTTATTATAAATTTTTTCACCCTCCGCCGCTGCCGCCGCCTGGTCCGTTACCCACGGTGTTACGCAACGAAACGGGGCTATATGCAAAGGGATTATCAAACAATACATGTAAAAGAATTATCAAACTAAAAAAAAAAGAGCTGAAAATACCGCCTAACCGTGCTGCTAAAAGTCAGCTAGTTCATTAGTTTAGCTAACGAATTAGCTAGGCTTAACCCTAACTTAACCTAAAATGCGCCCTCCCCCCCAAATTCCCAAAAATAAAAGGATGCGATATCTACCGGCACGGATATTTCTAGCGTAGTACAATACATACATACATAGATACATCCCGTCGATATGGAATAAATGTATGTACGTGTATGTACGACGAAGATTATCTTCCGTATGCGCGAGTACCACCTCCACCACAAAACCCCACTACTGCACCCCGCTGGCTTAAGGGTGGGTGATCCTTAGTGGTGATATTAATTCCGAGATCACTGATCGGCTTACCCGTTAAACTTATGAAAGGATTGAAAAAAAAATAATTAATTAAAAATAAGTCCAAAACCTAATTCCGCAAAAATGTCTAGTTTTCGGATCCTATATCCGTAAAAGGGCGCGGAGAACCCTTTACCGCACGGCGGCGCTTCCCCCCATTGGCTGCAGGGTAAAGCGTTAAAGGAAGGAAGGAAAACGCATATAAAATAAAATAAAATAAAATAAAATCCTTAACATAGTGGCAGTTAAAAAAAACCAAAAAAAACCAGCCATATGCGGCCATACTAAGCACTCGACTCCTTTTCCCGCGTGTGCGTCATGATCACGATATAATGTTACAAACAATTGTCATCCGACTGTCTAATATCTGATGATCACCCAACAAAAACAGTCAGACAAGATATCATATTTTTTTGAAAGTTTCCGTGCTTTTTTTCTTTTCTTCTTGGGTGAAAGGATCCGTTAACCTTAGGGACAACTAGGCATATCAACGGGACTTGCTCCGGTTTCCTAAATCCCGAGCATGATTTTTCCAAAAACCATGCCGTCGGGTGGAACCGTGCCACTATCCGGCATATACGTATGCATGTCGACGAGGGAGATGAGTGTAAAAAAAATAAAATAAATAACAACAAACTCAAGATTCCGAAAGAACGGTTTGTAGGTACCGAAAGGAACCGGAACCGCATCAAAAATATGGCACAGCTTCTTAAGCAGTTAATGTAGCTACATCGCAAAGCTAGCTAACTACAGAAGTAATTAAACGGCACAGGAATTCGAAAAGCATAACACAACTATATGCAGCCCCGTCCGTAACGAACAAGGAAGGCGATAGTAAGATAATACATATATAGTACTTACATACTTACTTAATACTTACCGGCATACATTGCATTCGTTTTCCAGCCCCTCGCGCGCGCGCACGTTATCACCAACTAAAAGGAAGCTGTGCCATACGAGTTTATTTAATAATTATGTAGTTCAGTTTGTTAGGGAAAATAATATACTAGTAATCTAAATTTAGATCTATTCTCGCATTAACCTCACCAATTTCACTAAACAACAGAAACAAGTAATATCATCTCGATCAAATCAACATTTTCGTACTAACAAATGTCGAAGTTCGAATGATAATCATACTATTCAACTGCCTTGACATCCCACAAAAACCACAAACCACTGCGTTGTGCCCAACAAGCCTTATGCATTTTGATTTGCACCCCTCAAAAAGAAAAAAAGAAAAGAAAAAGAGAATATCGTTTCGTCCAGATTGCTCGATTACCTTACGGAGCACCAACCACAAAGCAACTCACTACCGGCTCTAGTCTGTATCACCAATCGCAAACACGGTTACACAGACAAACCAAAAGATAGATACACAAGCTTGACCCCTCAGCCCTCTTCCCATAGCAAAATCAAGTAAAATACCATCTCTTTTTCTGAAATTTCTGAAACACTCCCCATCCTGTTATAGTAAACAAGGCGCAGATCCTTCAACATCATTCTTTTTTTATTTTTTTATGTTGCTCAAAGATCCACTCCAACCCTCTCAGATCTAATTATCGTAACACAATAGATCACGAAAAAATACGTTCAACAAAGGGGGAAGAAAAAAAGTGGATAGGGAAAGTCAGATGGTGTAACAGAAAGAGAAAAGAAAAAAACAAAAACACACTCCTTTGAGCTAAACAGGGTTCAGCCTTCCTTATTCCTAGGGACCTAAATCATGAGGCTTTTTTTCTCTTTCGTTCCTTTATACCATCGTTCGATCTACCATTAAACTTTGCGGAGGGCCGCGTTTTTTTACATAATCATACTAGACGATATAATCATATGGAATGGATATGTGTGCGGGTACCGGAAAACAGGTACTGCAGGATGGGAGTCCCATGATCCCCATCCTAACTTCTAACTGCCTTCCTAAACGAAAAACAAAGACGAATACGAAAGGGGGATAGAGAGAAAGGGCAGCCAGCAGGCAGTTGACCACCCCTTGCATTTATCGGGTTCTATTGGATCAGTTGAAGCTTTATCTAAATTTCATGCAGTATATATATGTATCTTTTCTCGTATATTGTAGAAACCACCCCGGCA
This sequence comes from Orbilia oligospora ATCC 24927, assembly GCF_000225545.1. Classification (NCBI taxonomy): domain Eukaryota; kingdom Fungi; phylum Ascomycota; class Orbiliomycetes; order Orbiliales; family Orbiliaceae; genus Orbilia; species Orbilia oligospora. The sequence continues at coordinate 929,155 of NW_011645561.1, read as the reverse complement.
AGTAATACAAAAGGCTAGAAGTCAAAGTAAATGCAGTTAAAACACAAACCCACTTTTATCCACTCGCTATAATTAGTAATAGAAATCAGAGAAGACCGTGACAAGAAGATTCTATCTCCTGGCGTCAATGAGACCAGGAGAAACGGCGAGGTTATCCTGCACGACCCGTGCCGTCCTGCAAGCTGTCAGGCGAGCTGAGCGAACCGTATCAGTAACCAACCCGATCACTGGGTTTCTTTGAATGCGAAAGCGACAGAGAACATTAGTACCCCTGTATACTTTCAACCCAGAAAAAAAAAACCCCCCCCAAAAAAACTCTACACATATGAGAAATATTCGTGACAAGATGCAGGTCGAGATAACGCCATAACCAAGAAAAACGAGGCGCATACTTAAGCTTTCAAAGCCTTGTGGATAAACGGGTGTTTGAGAGCTTCAAGTGGAGTAATTCGTTTCTCAGGGTTGAGCTGTAGGCATCGATCGAGCAAATCAATAAATAGATTCAGCTCTTTAATTTCCGCATCCTTCATGCCAGAGGTCGACGCCATGAGCCTCGGTTTAAGCTCTCTGGTTGGTTTGGTGAAATTGATGACTCGAACAACGTCCTGTGACGAAAGAAAACAGAGAGTTAGCGAGATAATTCTTGCGAATGCGACTTACGATTTTGCCAAGTGGTCATAGCGAGACTCCAGACGTACCTTGTTCGTTAATTTGTCCTTCTCAACGCTCCTAAAATTCAACATTTCATCGAAGTGCATTGGCGTGAACTGACCCTTCTTGAGCATCTTCTGGCTGAATTTCCCACGGCATTCCATCATGCTCTTCAGCATCTGATTGTTCGTTCGACCCGTGAACAGTATCTTTCCTGTATACAACTCGTAGAGGGTACAGCCTACTGACCACATATCCATCGCAAAGTCATAGGGCATTCCCAGAATGACTTCGGGGGCTCGATAGAACCGACTGACCAAGTACGGCGTAATTTCGTTTTCCGACGCATCGGATGCCGAGCCCAAGTCACAGATCTTCAAGATGTTCCGCCCGTCATTGACTAGGATATTGTCCGGCTTGATGTCGGCATGAAGGATATTGCATTTCTTCATCAGTGTCAATCCCAGGAAGAGTTGTTGAGCATACGTCCTAACGGCTCGCAGATTGATACCGATATCTCTGCCAAACTTCTTGAGAACTTCACGAAGGTTGATGCTTAGGTTCTCGAAGACGAGACACAGATGCCCTTTGTGGTCAAATGATCTTTCCAAACGAACGCAGTGTTTTCGGTCTTCGGGATCGTGAGCTGCTAGCTTCTTCAGAATGTCAATTTCTTTCTGTCCAGCTTTGCGCCTGTCCAAACCATGAATGTTAGTATATACGCCCTGAAGAACAATATTTGATGGGGCAGACCTACATTGTCTCATTATTTCGAATCAACTTGATGGCGACGAGCTTCTGTGTCTCTGTATCTAGCGCACGCACCACACCAGAAAACATTCCCTTCCCGAGATTTGCTTGGACATGATACCTTCCATCAATAAGTTCACCAAGAACTACACGATAGTATCCCTCGAAATCGTCCCAGTCGTCGACCATATTAAAGTCCATCTTTTTGGCTTGTGCGATAATTGCTCCTGCTCCCGCGGGATTGACCGCTCTGGCTCTGGTGGGGGCTGGAGCGAACATGTCATCATCGTCACCTTCGGCAAACATGTCGAATTCATCGACATCCTGTTCGGCATCCTTAGCTGGCTCATCGGATGGCTTTTCGGGCATTAGAATGTCGTGGCTAGTCTTGACTTCATCATATGCACCTGATGAAACCTCGTTCTCTTGCTGGTATCGCCTGTCTTTCATACGATCGTCCATGTCCTCGTTCGGATCATAGTCTGCAGCAGAAGGGTCATCCTCGCCTTGTGGCTTGGTTTCCGTGTTATCCTGCTTTTCAATTGAAAATTCGGCCGGGGACTCCTCTCGAGAGGGAGCAAACGGGGAACCTGTATCATGTGCTCTTAGACGATGAAATGCTATATCAACTTGATTTTTAAGCCTACCTGGAGTAAGAGGCGTTGCCTCTGTAGGAGTCGGTGTAGCTGGAGTTGGAGTTGGAGTATTGAGTGCTAAGGCAGAGACAAGTAGAGGTGTAGCTTGACCTTTGTATTTAGCTTTGATTGCCTCACGACGCTTTCTGCGTTCTTCGAGTATCGCGGCTTCATCAATGGGCTTCTTTGGTTCTGCCATCTCAGCATCCTTTTGTTCATCTTTGGCGGTTTCCTTAGGCGATACACTGCATGAATAATTGTGATCAGTATCTAGCAGGACATGACTGTTGCCGAGGGAAACTGACCTTCTAACTTCGCCGGACTCTGCTCTCTCGTTTCTTTTCGACGCGCTAGACGAGTCGGGGGAACCTGTAGTGGCGGCAGTCGGCGACTGCTGTCTCCCTGAAGAACCAATAGTACCTTCTCGTCTTCTAGTTTCAGCATCATTTCTAGTAAATGATTGAGATGATTTCGCAGAAGAGGATTGTGGTTTTCCTCTTCTATCTCTTTCGCTCACTGGATAATTTCTACCACTATCTCTATCCCTACTTTCGCGGTCTCTATCCCTCTCCCTCTCCCGTCGATCATCATACCTACTACCTCGATTATCAAAATAAGCTCTTCGTTCATATCGTGGTTCGCCATAATAGTTCCTTCGAGGATCTCGACCCGGCGACCGTGATCGGGACCTACTTCGGGATCTACTTCGTGTCCTGGCGCGTTTGGCAATCGGCGATAGCTTCTGAGAATCTCGTATCGAATTCGTACGTGCGGTAGCCTCAATTGGTCTTGAGAAATCAGGTTGCGTGTCCATGGTATCGATATCAGCGTATGAGATTCGCTGCCGTCCCATCAATGCTGGTGGAACCGGGTTTGCCACCGATGATAACTGTTGCACCGGTGGCTTCGAACCATACCGACGACTATCGACACCGCCGTTCCGTTCGCTACTTCTGGGCCGTTTTCGAGTACCGTTGGATTCGGAGGATAATGATCGATCTCCGTTTAATAGACGAGGTTTATTCTTCAGGGTCTCGGCTTGATGTTCACTATTTTGTCGGTCAACGCGAGTGTCATCAACGGAAGGCAACGAGTGTGGTGCCTTCTCTACTTTATCTTTGTTGTCGGCATGCATTGCACTGCCCGTATCCATATGCGTCGTCATCTTCTTCTTTGAATTCCTAATCTTTGAATTCCTCTATCGAGACAGAGGGAAAGAGGCTAAGAAGGATGAAGTAGGACCGGGGGTATCCGACTCGGGTTTTAGGTTCCTTTCCAAGCCTTTTTTCCTTTCTTGAAAACTTCAGAGCAAGAGCAATGTCGGATATTGCTCTATGAGGTGGTCAAAACGAATGAGATTTCGTATCGATCGAATGGTTAGCCAGAGACTCCCGAGATTTTACACGAAACAAAGCAATAAACTTTTGCAAGAGAATTCGTGGTGTAGCAGCAACAGCAAGTCCCTACCAGCAAAGAGCACGTAGACTTGACCCTCCCCTTCCTTTGAAGTTATCGTTGATGGCAAGAGTCGAAATAAAATAGCATCAAATATAACAAGAACTCGGAGGATGGAGATGGTTGTAGTCGATGAGGGGCGAGAATGAGGAGAAACACGAGAATACAAGTGAAATGAGTCGTCTTTCTTCGATGGCGTTGAGTTGAGGTTGTGTGCGTCGATCGTTCTTGGCAGCTGCTTTATTAGCAAGCGCCCTCCAACCTCATTCGAATTTCTGTTTTGCCCATCAGATTCAGCTCGCAAAACTTTTTCACCAAACATTAATCAACCCACATTCAGAGTCCTTTGAAGGCTTCATATAGAAAGGATACAAAAGATGTCCGGACGTCAAGGAGGAAAGGCAAAGCCGTTGAAGGCCCCAAAGAAGGAAAAGAAGGAACTCGATGATGTATGATTCATCACATGCCCCTGCCTAGTGATTGAACCATCTCAAACCTTTCGAGGACCTGTTTTTACTGACGTATCATATAGGATGATCTCGCCTTCAAGGAAAGGCAGAAGAAGGGTATGCTTCAAGAGTGTCACAGAACAATCTGAAATAACGACTGAGACTGATATTATGACAATCGTGCAGAGGCTGCCGAACTGAAAGCGGCACAGGCGAAGTAAGAACCCGCACATACCCCTCATTTCCCAAAGAACCTCTTCTAACGAGTATAATCTACAGAGCCGGTCAGAAGGGCCCCATGGGTGGTAGCGGTATCAAGAAGTGGGCTCATGCTACACCGGAATACATTGCATCGACATCTCTATAGCTCGGTACTAACGATTATCTCTAGGTCTGGCAAGAAATAAACCATATACCCGGCGTATCCGTTGATTGAGATATGGCAATGCATTGGAACGACTTGAACGCATGGGCCACTCATTGGTGTTATACGGGGTTTACTGGATTCTAGCTTTTAGATATTTTACATTATCATCATCAAATACCAATCATATTCGTCTATATCCCTCATTTATACCCCTCGCCAGACCACTTCTGCTGCGCTGTTATAGGGAAACCAGACCCCAATACACTTCTATGAGTACCTAAGTAACTATCTAATCGACATCTATTATATTTTATGACACTCCCATGACCGATACCCCAGCACCAAGAACCCCGTAAATTTCCATTTCATGGACACTGAACACCATTCGAATGAGCATTATCAAACGACACCACCATCCCCTTCAAATGACACCCAGCACCAACTAGCACCAAAATATGGAATATCTGGTGACTCGACCCCACGATATCAAACTTCCCGGGCATCAACCTCTCCGGGACTCTTGCCGCATACAACAACGCTCCAACCAAATAAGCGGCACCTTCCGCCAACAGCCAACTCATCGCCGACCTCCTCTCCACCTCCTCAATCCCATGTAACTGTATCCCATGTACTATGGGAAGCACACCGGAGAGTCCCATAGCTACAAACATCGATGTCCTAACAGGACGATACTTTGGTGTTCTGAAATGCGGATGAACGGATACTGTGGCGCATGAAACCGCAATAGTGCAGATCTATACCCTTATTTTAGCCATCTTCCCAGCAAAGCATATGCGTAAAGCCTCGTGGATGCCATGATACTAACCATAATCCAATACCCATCTCTGATAAGCGTCTCGCACTTAAACCCATAATAAACACTCGGGATAAAGCTCCCGGTGATCAACCCCACAATCCCCACGTAGTCCAGTACGTTCCATAATTTTGCCGCTTCATGGCTATGATTGCTTACGGTATGGTAAAACGCCGACATGCCCAGGCAGAACAGACATCCGATGAAAAAGCTAAGGAAGGCGTAGATATCTCCCGTACTTGCTGATGGGTACCGAGGCGACAAGGTGGCGTAGAGGATCGAAGATAGAACCCCAAAGAAGACGGCCCCGAGAAGGTGGCTATAAATGTTTACGGTCTCATTATGCCAATATGATAATGACTTCAATGACTTAAGATATGACGCTGTCGCTGGGCTATATGGAAAGTGAATAATTAGTATAGTTCCTGTATTTCATCTCTGACATATATGAATATCAAAGAGATATTTCCTACCGATATCCAGATCTGATAAATTGATTATCCCTAAACCCACATTAGCCACCCATATACGTCCAAAATCCATATATCCATCCATCGACCTAAATATCCTCACCTCTGCCATTCCTCTAACAATTCCGCCCAATCTAGTTAGTAATCTTCCTCTCCAGATATGTGTTGGAGCTTGTTGGAACCTACGGAGTTCGTCCCACATGCACGTCAACTTCTCAGCAACCTTCTCGACTACTTCCCGTGTGACCTGCATACACATGCATTGGAATGCTCGAGTTAGCGATATCGATATCCATGGATTCCACGGGAAAGACCGTTGTATAAAAACGGTTAATTAATACGATTGACGGTTTGTACTAACCTCAGCGGTTTCATGGACCACATCACTTGCGGAAAAATGGTGGTGATGAGGATGCTTCTCCTGTTTCGCTGTTCGCTTTCTGACTTCCATGGTGTCTTTAAATATGGTAGCTCTGACGCTTGTAGGGTCTTTCAATGGAAAATAAAGTTGGATGATGTTATCTGAATCAAGAGATCGGACGAAAAATTAAAAGACTAACAAAGACGAAATGTGGAAAACTGGAGATGGACTCCCAGGTGAATTTAAGGCTTCGAATTCAAGATATCGATTGATCAGGATCAGGATGTATCAAAAAGCTCAAGCTATAGCACAGCAATCCCCACACTATCATAATCCTCTCAACTGCAACTTCCATCTTTGATTATAAACCCACATGCCACGAATACCCATAAAATAAACTAAAAAAGCATGTGCTCCATCAACAGAATTCAAACACGAATCGAAGCCATTGGGCCCTTTTTTTAAAATAGGGAAAAAACCCATTAACCCCACGCCCCAACAAAAGCGGACAACCTTGAACTAAAGAATCTAACGAAAAAGACATGCATGTGATGAATACACCACCATCCCCTGATTTTGATCCCCAAATCCATGTCAATTTGCCCTACTACCTATCCAATGCTTCTATATATCGCGATCGCTTCTGACGGCGACAAGCGTCAGCAAAAACCATGCAAATTTCCTTGGACTGACGTACTCATCCGCACATGGCATTTAAAGTGAAGAACAAGCTCTTGATAGAATAGACTCGTACCTGGTTACTGGGAGTAGGCACATGCAATTCGGACTAGGTTATGTTTAGTTAAACTGGTCGCACGAGTGAGCGCCCTTCTCGAAGACCTTGGCAGAATCAAGCACCCGCGCTGGTCTGGAATCAATGGGACTCGGATACCGGCTCGTAAGAAGCAATTCAATGGTCCCATCCGAAAGAATCGTTGGGAGCTTGTACTGCTAGTTCGCCCATACACCCGTGGCCACCAAAGGATGACAATACCCTGAGCAGCAACATCGAAGCATATGATAATATATTAGAGCTCATATTAACATCAAACTAAGCTTCGTATGCAAATTACGTAGCTAGCTCATATATTCGGAGATTCACGTAGGGAAAAAAAAAAAGATAGCTGCCTTGTCTACAGGTTCTAAACATGGAACATCTAGATTTAATTAAAAAAGACCTCAAGAAACATCCGTTACCTCTTTGACCGAAGTAACATACGAAGGATATCCCTTTCGAATATATTTATTTGCCTTTGGTTGACTTAATAAGCTAGCCTAATTCCTAATATGCTTCTCGTTCGCTCAGCGACTTAGCTGAAGCGTTCGGTAGGCATGAAACTATTATACATGAATTGCGGTTCCCGGGATGGAAAAGAGGACATCCCTCATAAGGTTTCCCTGCTCTGACCTGAGTAGTAAAAAAACACACAAGAAAACGGACAAAGCAAAAACAAATCAGTAATAACAGAGTTACGCAGTTTTTTGAATAGTGGGGATAGCAATGGTAGGGTTGGGTCCTGGTAGAACTCGGCCATTAGCTACAGTTACAGGGAGAATCGATGAGGGAGGGGTAAACTTGTGGAACAATGAAAACTCGAGGGTAGGAACAGTCCCGGGAACCGATAAAAAAAGATGCTATCACAGCAGCAGAGTAAAAAAAACAGAATCGCCCGAAACCTTGGTTTCATCACAGTGCGAGCAATAAAAGAGATAAGGAAAATAAAATAAAAGGAAAGGAAAGGAAAGGAAAGGAGGAACTTGAAAAGCAGTGTATAAGTTTTTGGAAAGGAACCAAATAACAGCGCTGGAAAATGGAACAAGGCGAGGAAATGAACAAGGTATTTAAGTTTGAGTTGTATTGAGTAGAGAGAAGGTCGGGAGAGAATGTGAGGATTCGGTGTGTTCGGAGAAGGTTGAGTAGTGCGAGGAGGTTTCAAAGGAAAGACAATATGTTGAAAAAGCAGATTCCAGGATCCCAGACTGAACGCCAGAATACCGGAAAAGAATCTCGTGAAGGTCGTTAATGCAGAAGAGTAAAAGAAATAGCGTCCCTAAACAAAGGAAATAAAACCCAAAGAAGCTCGTCGGCCAAGTTGTCAAATCTGTGTCGAGGGTATTCATGTCTAGACACGAGGTTTCCCACTACTGCGGCGGGCACGAGTTGGGGATGAAGCGAATGGATCATCCGTGCGTGGGACTGAGGTCCCAGATGCCGCCTTGCCACGTTTCTTGGCCGGGGTGGCTTCTGGTGTCGCAGGGCCAGTTGTCGCGTAAGACAACTTGCGCTTGACCGTGTTTCTTCCAGCAGACTCCGCGGCATCGACGTCGATGGTGTGGACACGTCCCAAAGTCTCAGGAGGGGTCATAAAGGCCGTGTCGATAGCGACGTCCTTTTTGACATGGCGGGGCGTCTTAGGTTTTTTGACAGAAACCGGAGTGGCGATAGCACGAGATGTGGTGACAGACGTAGTAGTGACAGACGTAGAGACAGATGTAGAGACCTTGGTTTTAGTCTCTTCGAAACGAACAATGCGACCGCTAGGCTCCGGAGAATCCTCTCGCTCAGTCTCCTCATCGTCAGTAGCGAGAGGGGCGAGGGTGTCTTCAGGCATAGGAGCTTGGGCCTTCTTCTTGGAAACCTTAGGGTAGTTTGCAAAAAGATTTTTGCGTGGGAGTGGGCCAGTGAAGATGGGATTTTCCTCAAATTTTTTCCAGGTGCGTCGTCCACGTCTATAGCCTTCATGTTAGATCAACGTATCCTTATATGGACGATATAGGTCGTAGGAATACTTACTGGACAACCATCATCCCTTCTTCGTTTGGTTCAGTGAATTCCTCAACAGGAGCAACCTTGCTACACTTGGTTTCTTTTTCATCACCTTTGAAGACGTCATCTTCATCCTCGCCAATAGCTTCTGGAAGACGGGCGTTAGAATCCTCGAAAATTGCGATGGGGTTGTCGGAGCGTTGATCCAAAGAGAATTTAGAAATAAGAGATGCCGCCTTAGCAGACTTTTTTGCAACAGAGACCGGAGTAACGGGCATAACAGCCTTCTTCTTCAGGGGGGTTTGTGGAGCATTTGCACCAGAGAGACTGCGTCCAACGGACTTGTCTTTCTTTGCGGTAGGGGGAGGGGTTATTCTTTGGTCTCGACGCGGGGTCGATGGCTCACCCTTGGGTTTCTGGCTAGCTAGTCGGCCAGAACGACGGACTTCATGAGGCTGCTCATACTTAGCAGGCCAGAGCGGAGCGCCAGGGCACTCAATCGGAGAACGTGGGGGTGGGGTGGTTGCCATCGTGCCTGTTGGCCTCTGGCGCGATCTTTAAGATGGTAAATTAAGATTGGGGGTCGATGATAGCAGAACAAGATGGAGATGAAAGGTTGGTTGTAGAACAGGATGGTGGGGGGATGGGGGGGATGGTTGGTGAGGTGAGGGTTAGAGGGGATCGATGGGAGATGGGGTGGGAAGTGAAATAAAATATTTTTGACAAAAATTTCCTCCTTCAAAGGCAGACACGAGTTGTCCGGGTCTCTGGCGCAATATCTCTATATCCAACGGATGATTATTAGGGCTTGCCCTGTATTCGTTTGACTCAAGTGGCAGTACGTGTCGGTGAAGTCGTCGACAGGGCTGTTGGCGATAGTGGGTCCAATAGATGTCGGTAGATCAAAGGCGACAGCGACAACGATGGTGTAGATGAGGAGGCAAGATTTACAATTTAAAAATGCCCCTTTCTTAGACTCAGACAAGCAGCCAAAAGACTGGCTGGCTGTCAAGACTCTATCAGAAATCGGTGACAAATTTGATATAGTCCTCTAGGCCCCCCTTGGTATGAAGAGCCTCAGGCGGTCGGAGATATTGAAGATGGGGGGGTAGCGGGAGCGTCGGTAGGATGTGGTAGTTTGAGCGATGAGTGGACGTTGAGGTAGAAACAGCGTTGCGGTGGTTGCTGTGCTGTTGTTGTTTACATTTGCTTGCCCAGAAAGGAAACCATCAAAACAAAATGTGTGTGGCTGGGAGACAACACATCTCACTTTTCCCTCTTCCTCACTGTGCCAGCCTCCCAATTTGTGGCAATGGCCTTGGTCTTGGCATTGCTTCCGCGAACACATTTTAACGAAGAGGTTGGCCTCATTGATGAACGGCATCTTAGAACCCTGTCAGATAACGCCATTTTTATGGACCCTGTCTCGCATATGCTTTGAGAGCGGATATGGGGTGGGGCCATAGGGTGTGTGATGCTTTACATGGATTCTTTGGTGGCTGGAAGAGACCATTAGCACTAATACTACCATACTGCATATACCGTGTATACGATCATATAGGTATACACCTTACAGTATAGCAGATACTGGGAATAGTGTGAATTTGAAGCGGCTGGCAGCCTATCTTCTTCCACTCTTGAGTGATAGTCCAGCCTTGCAAGGTCACTTGGTGGTTGATGTCACCAAGATCGCAGGCAACACCCATAGAAACCGATTTGTAGAATAGCCTGGTCTCGTACAGCCTTGAATCCAGGTGCTTCGGCCCAGGCTATGCATTCTCGAGGTTAGAGAAGCAAGTGAAAGCCAGTTGTACCATAATGCAACCGATCTAGCGTATCTTCAGGCGTTTCTACCATGTGGGTCTTTTCGAAGACCGAGGGTACGATTGGGTCTTCGACCACCGAAGAGAAGACTTTGGAACCGTTCGAGCAGCAGCAGCAGGCATATTTAATTGCTTCAGGGTCTTATGGCCTATCGAAAATAGGTACCTGCAGATTTTCAATCAAGTACTTCGTCAGTCTGGTAAGTACAGTCAATCAGAGGATCTCGACGATATTATAAGGTATAGTATTGCCCAGTCTCGGCTCCAAGTATCGCCCTAGGAGCTGAAAGAGATTACTAAATCTAAGGGTCCTCACTTACCACCTAAAGAAGTATATCAAGGTGAGCGAAGCTAGAATACCTCAATATGTCGCACCACAGATAAGGATATCTGCAAATTTGAAAGAAACTTAAAAATGAAGATGCGTAGATGAAATGGAGGTAAAGATGAAGAACCGTAGAAGAGCTGGGTTAGAGTTCTTAGGTCACGTAGGGAAAAGTCAGACAACAGACAAATCTTCTAACTCTTTCTGGAAACTCTTGGCATTTCCACCACTATCGATAAGGGCCGGGTTGAAGCCCTGTTACCATGGGTGGTGATCTCGACCTTTTCAAGAACAACGAAACAACAGATCGAACAGGACATAATCCAAACGCATAGAGCGATGTAATTGATAGAGTATAATATAATAAATGTGATTTGAATTGCTACTACTCTATACTTCATGATTTTTGGGAAGAAACTAACTTTCAGACAAGACATGGTACATGGTGTTTTGTACCTAGCGACTACTGGCTGGGTTGTGCGACTATTGTTATTGCATTGCCTTCAGCTTCAAACCTCATCCATGTACATGTATTCCATGAACTCACAATATAGCAGCCTCGTAATAGCCTCAAATCCTGGGGGCGAGACTACTTCAAATCTATACTAACCAAGTTTTTGTTATATCCTACTATCCTCCTATCCATATTGGTCGTACTGAGTCAAAATAACTAATGCAAAGTTATTTTCAATTTTCTGTGTTGGCAATGTGGTATTTCCAAGCTCTCGACAAGGGTAGCTTGCAAGTTGGTGGCGCGCTCTGCTAGCCAATTGCTTCAACCAGTTCTCGTGCACACACCCATAACCCACAGCTTCTGTCGCACACAGTAACATGATCGCCAACATCCTCTAAGGTATCCCTCCGAACCCTCGATAATGAAAATACCCACCCATCCAAAGACCAACATACAAACACTCAATCTACATTCCTCCACCTAAACTCCCTTGTCAAGCAAAACTACAAAACAAAAAAAAGAAGACAACCACCCCGCCCCCACCATGGATATCGACGACTCTTTCACACGCGAATTGGAAGAGTCTTCGATGATGTCGTTTGAAGATCCCACAGGGCATCATGAAGTTCTACCAGATCTAGACATGGATATGGACCTTGACGATAACGATCATGTCAACGTTAAATCCGAAGACCCTGGGAATCGCATCAGGTCCTCTGTCGCAGACGAGGAAGCTCGTGAGGGTGCTTTAAGGGCAGAGTTAGAATCCGTTAGAAAAGTAAACCGATTAATTGTTGCGGTTAATAAAAGCTTACAAACGGCGATGGAGAATATGGGGGTATGTATATGATGGATTTGGTACCACTGGTTTATTGGTTTCGTGGAGGTTGTTTCTAACTCATTGTTTTGTGTAGACAGTAAATCAGGCGGTGGACAATGCCAATTTCTTATTAGACAAATACTCGCAAATACTTTCGCAATCGACACATACGTCTCGCATAATCCTAAACGGACACTGGAAAGGCTCTTCGAACGATGTAGCAGAAATGGAGGAAGAAGCCCAGACACAAGCACTAGAAGCTGAACGACGGAGGATAGAGGAAGAAGAAGCAGCCATTGCTCGGGAAAGAGAAGCAAGAGCGAGGGAAGCTGCTGCTGCTGCACAAGTAACAGCAGCGGCCACTAGGGGTACAAGGGGAGGACGAGGTACTGGAAGAAAGACAACCGGCAGTAGGGGGACAAGCAGTGGCTACGGTCGCCCGGGTTCTACTACGTCTACGGGAGCATCAACATCGTCTTCGAGTACATCTCAAACGACAAGAGGTACTCGTGGAGGATCTGGATTAGGGCGCTATTCTGGAAGACCGGGGTCTGGCATTGGGAGAGGTATTCCTAGAGGAACCAGCGGCACTACGAGAGGTACCCGGGGGACCTGATGGAGTGAGTGGATATGTATGATATCCTTCCGTGGTGGCAATCCCTTGTGTTCTTGACCCTTCGGCCTTCATATTGGTTTTTGTGATACACTTTGCAAAGGGATGGAGTTCCGGTCGGCCTCTTTGTTGATTTTGCCTACTATAAATATAATATTTCAAGATAAAATGCATCATGATATCATCATATACACACCAAAAAACGCCAGCGCCCGCTAAACTAAAAAGGTAATAAACTGCCGAAATAAATAGGCCATGGCTGGTGGTGTCATCCCCATTGCGTCCAACTGTCTTTTTGCTGAGAGCTTTCATTTTTTGGAGTAGCCCACCGACTTGCTGCTAGGCCCGTCGAGGCTTCAACCTTCGGTTTTGGCGTTGGCTCCGCCTTCGGTTTGGCGAATGGTTCGGTCATTTCCTTCTTAACTTCTCTCTTCTCTTCCTTCCTGACACTCAAAGTCTTGCCCTTCGCATCGGGCCTCTTTCTGATGACTATTTTGCCAGCGTCCTCCTCCCAGGCAATTGTAAACTCCTCTTTAAGAACTTCCCATTCCCTACCCGTGCATCCCTCCAAAAACTCGATATCAACCGTATGGTATGCACTACCTACACATTTCAGCGCATGTTTCCTGACGTCCTTAACCGCTCGGTCCATAATTTTACTCTTATACCCATCTACCGACTTTTTCGTACTCCAGAACAGCCAATAATCCCCCGCAACCAACGCCTTAATCGCCATATCAACTCTATGATCTCTAACCCTAAAAGTCTTTCTAACTTCGTATGCATCATGGTACGAATTTGTCGAACAAGCAAGGTGGAGCATCAAGTACCCAGCTAATTCATTAATCTCCGGGTTCGACAGTGGGTTTTGTTTATGAAGAACGTATAGAAGATGTCGGATTGATGGGAAATACGATTCTGGGTGTGACATTAGAATCGCAGCACGGACGATAAACAGATATGCGGATTTTGCGAAATCGTCTTGACGGTTTGAGGCTAATAAACCTTCTCTGAGTTTACGCATATCCATAAGAATGTTTTGAAGAGTTGTTAGATCGGGTTTTGGAGTTGAGGCTTGGGATGTAGATGTGGATGAAGGAGGCGTGTAGGTATTATTCGAAGCTATGGACAGAGCGGCTAGCTGCTCATCTAGAGCAGGCACTGATGGGAAGGAACCGATATGGGTCAAATAACGGGTTTGGATAGTATGGAAGAAGGATTCTTGGTTCGAATAGTCGGCCAACCTGGTAAGGTATACATGAGCAAGTTTATAAGAATATGGATGAGGGAGAAAAGAACTACCTTGTGTCCCCTTTGGATGCTAAGCCATATTCTAGCGGCTTTGAAGTAGTGGTTTTGCTCCAGTCCTTTGTCGACCGGACCATCCCCGCCTGGGCTATGGATGCCGAGGAGGTGGGGGTATGTGCTTGCCGTTTGAACATCGTGAGAAGTTGGTATGGTAGGTTCTCGGGAGTAATGTAATGTAGGCTATTCTAGCTTGCCAAAGCTAGTCCGTCGTAACTATCTCATGGTTAGGATACTTCAGCCTGCTGTAGTATGGATGACGAATGAATCGGAAAAGGAATATCCCAGAGCTTGGACGATAATTACCAGGAAGACAGCGCCACGACTTGAATGCGTTGGAGGTGAGGTTCCCTGCTGATTGTTACCCTGTTTGTGGCTGATTGACGCGACCTGGCAACAACTCCATTGCCCGGGCGCAAGTTAACTTACAGCCTGGCTTCACGAGACCCCTTCAATTCGCGACCATCCATTGCATCGACAATCATTCCAGATCCCACGAATTACCCCCACCACCCGAAGAAAGGTTACCGATATACTCCAAAATGGCCGGCGACAAGTACTCGATAATATTACCCACCTACAACGAGCGAAACAACTTGCCCATCATCATTTGGCTGCTCGAGAAGACGTTCACCAAAGCGTACGCTATCCCTGTTCCATCATATCTCTATCCACCTTCCAACAACTCCAGCCCCCGTTTGCGTAAACTATGTAGTTCTATGACAATACACAATTCTATTTCTAACGTTTAGTGGTTTCCGGTTGGTGTAGTAAACTCGATTGGGAAATCATCATTGTCGACGATGCATCGCCGGACGGGACTCAGGATGTTGCAAACCAATTGATCAAGGCATACGGATCGAATGTTATCTTGAAGCCAAGAGCTGGAAAGTTGGGCCTCGGAACTGCATATGTTCACGGACTTCAGTTCGTTACAGGCAATTATGTTATCATCATGGATGCCGATTTCAGTCACCACGTTCGTATTTGAATATGAAAACCAGTTCATCGGGATCGTACACATAACTCGGACTAACTTTCGATATAGCCCAAATTCATCCCTGAAATGATCAAGGTCCAGAAATCTAAGAACTATGATATCGTCACCGGTACAAGATATGCAGGCGACGGTGGGGTTTACGGCTGGGATTTCAAGAGAAAGCTGGTTAGCAGGGGTGCCAACCTCTTTGCCAGCGTTGTCCTACGGCCGAACGTGAGCGATTTGACGGGAAGTTTCCGGTTGTACAAGAAATCCGTCTTGGAGAGTGTTATCAAGAGCACAGAGAGCAAGGGCTACACATTCCAGATGGTTGGTTCAGCCTTATAACACCAACTGACACGTCGTTGCTGGACATGCAAGCTAATCAACTATATCATGCAGGAAATGATGGTTCGGGCAAGGGCAATGGGATATTCCGTGGCTGAAGTCCCAATATCATTCGTCGACCGTCTGTACGGTGAAAGCAAACTTGGTGGGGACGAGATCGTAGAATATGCAAAGGGTGTGCTCAATTTATGGCTTAAGGTGTAATTGGATTGGAAATCATTGTAATTCAAGTGTTTATTTCGTTAGTCTAGAACGGCTGAGGCTTTCAATACCCCAAACATTTATATAACCCGGCTGAGCCGCTCTCGGTGGCCGGAAATTTGGTGGTCTGATACCGAATTAACTGTAAACGGGTGCGCCGTGCATGCAGGATAAAAGTTGTTACCGGTGACTATTGGCGGTGAGTTTCTGGCGAGTTTCTGGTGACTTTTTCCGTGATGTTGTTCCAAACTTCTTTTCAGCTGAGGACGAGGCCTTATCGGGAACACGGTAGGACCGTGCAACATCGGGTGAAATAGCCGTTTTGGCATTGCTGACTACGCTAAAATCGCAATTCGGGCCTAGACTGACCAGCATTGGTGACAAAGCTTCAAAGCTTGTGTGTTCTTTTGGAAATTTAGTGGCTCGTTCTAATGCAACTGATAGCAAGTTTCCAAGTTTTTGCTGCCGTAATTTCAAGAGCCCGGCAGGGCTGGATCGCATTCGGGATACGAGCGTACGAGACTGGCTGGATCTTTGGGTATCGTCAGCCGCGCGTGCTAGTTAGTGCCTACACAGTAGGGCATGTCCCGAATGCGAACTTACTGGCAGTCGAACTTAGACCAGGGTTTTTAAGTTTAAATGGAGAAAGGATGGGAGGCCAGGCCGTCATATGCGGATTATATAAGTAATGGCCAGGTCGGTCAGCAAACCCGTTCGTAAGCCAAGCCTCCTCGTTTTATAAGAGATCCTAAGGACCTCTATAGTTTTCTAGAAAGCACGCCATCTACGCCAGTTCCCATTCGTCTCTTTTTTGGATCTTAAGCTCGGGAAGGTGCATCTGCCCTGCATTTGTTGGAATTTTAAAACGTAAAAACGGTACCTTGACTAGTGCGACAATAACCTTATTCCGTTGTTGTTTACCAATATGGAAACAACGAAACCCGAATCTCAGCATGGGACACTGGCGGATGTCGAAGCGCTTGCGGATGCGCATCTGTTGAACGATACAGTCCAGACTTTGTCGTTTGATTCCTTGACTGTTACGGTTCCTGTGAAGGGTTCTAAGGAAGAAAAGAAGATCCTTGACAATGTTAGCGGAATTATTCGCGCCGGTATGTTCGAGAGGACCTATTTCGAGTTTTTATACCTAATTATTCGAAAGTAATCGTTGCTAAACATATGAATTGGAAAATAATAGGAGAAATGGTCGCCCTTATGGGGCCCAGCGGATCCGGGAAAACTACAATGCTCAATCTTCTCGCCGGTCGAACGCATAAGATAGCGACGAGTGGGAAGATATTCGTAAATGGCGGTGAACTATCAAAAACAAAATTTCGAAAAATCAGTAGCTATGTCGAGCAAGAAGACCACCTCATTGGTAGCTTGACTGCACGAGAGACTCTGGATTTTTCTGCAAGATTGGCGCTTTCGAAGTATGTAGAAGCACTCCATTCGGTAATATATCTATCGTCGGTGGCTAATACATTAATACATAATATAGTTCGATCACTGCTGCTGAACGAAAGCGAAGAATTGATGCCCTACTCGCATCATTTGGTCTTGTCGGAAACCAAACTACGCTTGTCGGAACCCCAATTCGTCGAGGGTTAAGTGGAGGACAAAAGAGGCGACTTGGTGTAGCCAGTTCCTTGATAACCTGTCCAAAAATCCTATTCCTTGACGAGCCGACTAGTGGATTGGACTCAGCTGCTAGTTATGAAGTCATGTCCTATCTAAAGAATGTCTGCAAGTCAAATAAGGTTCGTTCTTGAAGTTTCTCCCTTTTTCTGTAGTATTTTCGTTCCATATGTATTAATACTGATACTGGGGTCTCGGATAGCTCATCGTCATCTGCTCGATTCATCAACCGTCTACATCGACCTTCAACCTCTTCGATTCTCTCTATCTCTTGTCTCAAGGTAAAATGTGCTACTCGGGCTCACTCCCAGAGACTCGCGAATACTTCGCTTCTATCGGGCACGAAATCCCGCATTTCTATAATCCAGCCGAATACCTTTTGGACATCATCAATGTCGATTTTGCGCAAGATAAGCAAGCAGCATCGGAACAGTTGCAAGTCATTCAATCAAAATGGAATTCTTCTGAAAAACTCTCCGCGATCAAAGACCAAATTGTCGAGGCCCAGAATGGCAAAACCGATGTGGTATTGGAAGCTCAAGGGAAGACAACTCAGATTCTAATACCGGTTGTCCTATTACATCGAAGCTTTGTTAAGAGTTATCGCGATGTGTTTGCGTATGGTGTTCGTATTGCCATGTATATGGGTAAGATTTCCTCCTCGCTAACTCCTTACTACTCTGTATATATGTATGGGAAACTAATCATCAAATAGGTCTTGCGATTATGATGGGAACAGTTTGGCTTCGATTGTCAACTCATCAGGAATCGATTCAACCATTCATCAATGCAATCGTAAGTAACCCGCTTCTACGTTCTAAGCTCAACGTGTTTTTAATATTGATTGTATGATGATCTTTAGTTCTTTGGCTCTGCTTTCATGTCCTTCATGGCGGTCGCATATATTCCAGCATTTCTCGAGGACCGAGCGACCTTCATCAAAGAGCGGAATAACGGTCTTTATGGCCCAACCTCATTCATAATCGCCAATTTCTTCATCGGAGTACCTTATCTTTGTAAGTTTCCTCTAGGGCTATATTTTAATTGTAGGACTACAACTAACAACCACTAGTCTTGATTGCTATACTATTTTCCGTAGTTTCATACTGGCTTTCAAACTTCTACCCCTCCGGAACCGCCTTCCTGTACTGGGTAATGTGGCTATTCCTCGACCTTCTAGCCGCCGAATCCCTTGTAGTCTTCGTCTCCTCTCTCTTCCCAATCTTCGTCGTCTCCCTCGCTCTCACCGCCTTTCTAAACGGCCTCTGGATGTCCGTCGGCGGCTTCCTCGTCAGCCCTCGTATACTCAATGTATTTTGGAAATACTGGGCAAGGTATATCGATTACCAATCATATGTCTTCCAGGGTATGATGGTAAATGAATTTTCAAGGAGGAATTATGAGTGTGGGGAGGGGTGCCATTGCATGTATTCTACGCCGCTTGAGGACAAATGCATGATTGACGGTGATGGCGTGTTAGCGGTTTATGGGTATAAAACTGGGAAGAATGGAGAATGGGCTGGAATATTGGTGGCTATCATTGTTGGATATAGACTTTTGAGTTGGCTTGTTTTGAAGATTAAGAGGACTTAGTGAGG
Source organism: Orbilia oligospora ATCC 24927 (assembly GCF_000225545.1). Taxonomy (NCBI): domain Eukaryota; kingdom Fungi; phylum Ascomycota; class Orbiliomycetes; order Orbiliales; family Orbiliaceae; genus Orbilia; species Orbilia oligospora. The sequence continues at coordinate 910,332 of NW_011645561.1, read as the reverse complement.
CGGTTGGTTAGAGTATACGAGTATTAATTGATGGCTGGGTTGGGGTTATAGATGGCGGGGGAGGGATACTTTTACACGTAAGATCTGGTCTCGAGGCTAGCAAGATCTGGGAGGTTTTGGCATTCTAATTGCATGCGCATGTGGTATATCTCCTATCTTAGTATATATTAATTATAATTATAATAATTCATGGCATATGTATGCTCTACCCCTTAGAGAATTTCCAGCCTTTTGGTAAACCGCTTTTGGTCGAAAACCCCGAGCTTAAGGAATGCTCGAGGGTTGTGTATGCATTTGTATCGAGATTGTGTGTGGGGAAAGTACAACATTCCAGAAAAAAGGCAGCTGCGTTTCAACATGACAGCTGAAACATCTGATCTACCAGCCATGGCCAACCTCATCATATGGTATAATATACAATTAACAGTGCATCAACACGAGGTACGGAGAGCTCGAGTGCATGTTGATGGACGTCATGTTAATGGCTTGTGGATAATTTGGTATTAGTTAGTCTCCCTGCCCTTCCCTGCACCTGGTCTCGAGGCTAATTGCTCCCGGCCTTAGAAGGCCCCCCTTTGAATTGAAGTATGCCTAGTTAGTGCATGGTGACTTGTTTGGAAGTTATGAATTGGCGGTAATGCCTCCGGATACTGGCGAGGTCCATTCTTATAAAAGACCAGAAGCCTTCGACAAAGCTTAAAGCTATATATATTACGAGATGGCCACGGGGAAAGCCATTTCAAATATCACCTATATGATAATTTAACCTCTTATCGCGCACGTCGGATTAAATTTTCATATCTGGATATCTCCGAACGTTCGAGCGATCGACGATCATATCGCAAGATCGATACATCCTCTTAATTATATAATTTTAACGCCTAGCCAATTCGGGATACTGGATATCATGCGCTTTCTATATTCTCTCCCCTTCCTCTTCCTCCATCTCATTATAATATCATCCACACCGGTGGCATCTCTAAACTTCAACCCCATCCCATTTCTCAAAGCCGCCTTTAGCTTTTCATACCTACCCTACACCCTCGTCACAATCGGCAGGGACGGGCGCCCCACGACCCTAGAAATCTCTTTCAAAACAATAACTTTAAGAGATGAAACATCTACCACAAGTCAAATAATGACAACAACAGCAACAACGAGCCAGGACGTCAGTCCAATCAAGCCTACTAGTATAAGTACCACAAACGGAAATGATTGCGTTTGGACGGTTACAAAGAGGAGAACAGTGACAAAGAACCGTACTGCTATAATTACGACTACGGTTACGGAAATGCCAGTCGCTCGGACTCAGACTGTCACGAAGCTTGTAACGACGGTTTCTACGGTGAAGGAAGCCAAAACAGTGAGGGTCACTACGACGGTGAAGGAAACGAAAATACTTACGAAGACTGTGTATATTGATTGGTTCGATGGTGATGACATTGAGACAGTCATAGTGACGGAATGGATAAGATAATTAATTGAGTAACGCGGGGGCATCATGCATATTGTATTATTATTGGCGTTTTGTTTTGTTTCTGTTTCTGTATATTTGAGATACCTATCTACTTGGCAGGTCTAGGTACGATTGTACGAGACTACGATCATATGAAGTTATGTATAAACCTAGTTTATGGTATATGGGGTGAAATTGGATAGTTATAATTAGCTAGATGCAAGGGTTTGCAACATTAACATCAATACGGTTAAGTATTGCAATAGTACTATACTATTTTATGCTTTGTGCGGGAACTTGGATTCGGAATATATTACTATTTTACTCCAATTCAACTAAAGCATCTAGATATCAATTGCATATTTAAACTTATGTAGTGGCCGAGAATCTCGCAAGTCCAGATAGCGCACTATAAATAGTCTAGTTTCTGATCAACCTCTGATTTGTAACGACCTATTTTACTTGTCTCGTAAACCAGACCCGGGAACCCACCTTCGTTTTACTTATGATTGATAATGTTCGAGACTTTACTGGTTAATTATATATACTAGATATACCTTAAAAGGAGTATATTGGCCGCATGTATCTAGCTATACTTGCCTACTTAATTAATGCATATTACGGCGAGAATTTTAAAGCTTCTAATAAGTGATTCCATCATTTATTGTACTCCTAATATATAAATCCCCGAGCCCGGTCCAATCTAACCTGTCGCTTGATTAATTAAACCCCCTAAGCACGCTTCCCAAGAATACAAGGTGGAAATTACGGATTTTCACGACTAAGAAATACCGAAATCCGAGCCTGATTCCAAGCGGATTGGCGCTGAAAAATACAACAAGCTAAGTGCGTTGGTGTGTTGCTGACCAAAATCTCTGTCTCCCCCACAATCTTCATTCGCCCACCATCCCAGGTCCACTTTCCAACAGTCGAATGATCTCCAACGTTAACGTTAACACCAGACCACTTTCCACAACATCTCCTATATAATCATCGCTACTTCGCAGTTTCAAGTGCTCCTGCTAGCTTCAGCCAGTAAGATCCCTCGACCTTACGTGTGAAGAGGCAAAGAAAGTAAATATTCCACCATGACCGCAAGTGACGCTGCGAAATGCAAGGGCGTAGAGTGCACGAATCCCGCCGGCACACTACAATGCCCAACATGTCTGAAACTGGGTATCAAGAACAGTTTTTTCTGTTCGCAAGATTGTTTCAAGAAGAGTTGGGTATGCATGCTGTTTCCTATTCTTTGGAGATCTTCGAATCACAGTTCTTTGTACCGGGAGAAATACTTACTAACGCCTGGGTTATTTATCTTCGAACATCTAGTCCAACCATAAACAAGTCCATAAGACTGCAAGTGAGCAAGAAAATTCCATCCTCCGTACACTTAGAGACCTTCAAAAACCAACACCTTACCGTTCGAACCCAGCTACCGGAACCTACGATCCCTTCCCAACTTATCCATACTCTGGCCCGTTACGTCCCGTGTACCCATTGTCCCCGTACCGCTCCGTCCCAGATCACATTCCGAAACCAGATTACGCCGGAGATGGAATCCCTAGATCGGAAGGAATATTTCAGCGGGCCAATAAGATCCAAATCCTAGACGAGAAGGGTATCGCAGCAATGAAGGAGGTTTGTAAGCTAGGGAGAGAGATCTTGGATATTGCAGCAGCTGCAGTGAGAATAGGAATTACAACAGACGAGATTGACGAGATCGTGCACAAGGCGACGATCGAGAGGAATGTATGCGAACCCACAGAACTACAGCAGCATTGGAAGGGATCTATTCTGATTTTGGATTTGTGCAGGCCTACCCATCACCTTTAAACTACAACAACTTCCCAAAATCGGTATGCACATCGGTAAACGAGTCGATTTGTCACGGTATCCCGGATCAAAGACCCTTGGAGGATGGTGACATCATCAACATCGATATTTCGGCCTACCACAATGGCTATCATGCCGATTTGAACGAAACATACTACGTTGGAGATAAGGCCAAAGCAGATCCCGACACTGTTAGGGTTGTAGAGACCAGTCGAGAATGTTTGGACAAGGCTATTGAAATTGTCAAGGTACTATTTTGTCTCTCCAAAACGGTGGGGTCTATCATGCTAACATTTGGAACCCACAGCCTGGTATGCTCTTCCGCGAACCCGGAAACGTTATCGAAAAGCACGCAAAATCTCGAGGCTGTTCCGTTGTAAAAACCTACTGCGGACACGGCGTAAATACTCTTTTCCACTGCGCACCGAATGTTCCCCATTACGCCAAAAACAAGGCTGTCGGCGCTGCAAAGGCTGGGATGTGCTTTACAATTGAACCAATGATCAACTTGGGTACGTGGAGAGATAAGACGTGGCCAGATAACTGGACAAGCACAACGGCAGATGGATTGAAATCTGCACAGTTTGAGCATTGTTTGTTGGTCACGGAGACCGGCTGCGAAGTTCTGACAGCGAGAAAACCGGACTCGCCTGGTGGGCCAATACCGATGCCAACTGCAAACGGGGATTCTTCAAGTGGGACAACTGAAAATCAATAAATCCTTCGTGGAGAATCTGGAGGAAGGTAGTGAGGTAAAATTGACTTAAATGGCAGACTGGAGTCGAGATCGACAATACGTCGATAAACCCTAGAAAAGGCATCTTTGAATATTTAACTCGTCATAGGAACCTTTGGACTACGAGTTCTGGGATCTGTGGGGTTTCTATCTGCTTCCTGTGTATATTAACTTGAGCCCTTGATATTGTACCATTTGATATTATTGAGCTAGAGGGGAAGGAGGAGGAGGAGCAAGGAACGATAAGGATCTGGAGACTTGACTGATTCGAGTCTTCGTATGGAGCCGAAATCCGGGGCCGTTAAACCGAGCGATAAGCTGTCTTATTAGTCATGTTCCACTCGTTCTAAGGCGAAGTAAATTTCGATCCCAGCCGCCGGGCTGGATAATGGGCCGATTGGGCTTGCGCGGGTCACTAAACTGTCAGACGGATATAAATGGTTCATTTAGGTCACCTAGTCTCCCGAACTTAAACTTTTAAGCTCGATTGCATGACCCAAGGACTAACCAGCTGGATGAATGCCGTACCAGACAAGCATTCCTCCAGCCGAGGAAGCTAGTATACATCGGTGCCTAGGACATAACCTATGTCACTATTCTTTGTATTATTTGCTAGTAGTTCAACCCGTTACGTAGTTTTTGGCTTTACGACAAAGAGCTCGACAGTCAGCGGGTACTTTCGGGTAAAATGAACGTGAATTGGTAAGCCAGGTGCAGCCCTTCTCTCGCCCGATTATTACCCCGGTTTTTGGCTTTTTTGGAACTGGGATCAAGGTGCTTAGCTTCGGTCTCGGAGCACAAATAGGGCCCTTGTCGTCGCAGCGGGTCGACCTAGTGGCAATGCGCCGAACCGTATAAAATATACCACTTTGCCCCTCGTGTTACGAGAAAGATTGAGATAGACTCATAAGACGTGCATAGGAATTTATGACTCAACAGGGGTTTACATAATCGAAAGCCAATTCAAAGGGACTAGACTGTCTGGAGCTTTGTCGGATCTGATACCCACTACACTAGCCTTTGAGGTTATCTTCGGAGCCGATTAACCTTACCGTTGTACCTAATTGGCTCTGTTTGTTTTAAATATCGACAGAATCCGACAAACAGCTTTGGTTTTCTTTCACAATGCAACTACTTCCAGAAGACGACAAGATGGGTTCAACCATGCAGGAATCACTGTCCAAGCGAGCCCTTGAAAGCGCTGACGCCTTTGGCGCGATGGCTGGCCTCATGAAGGTATGTCTTCAGATGCAATGGGGATTCTACTCATATATCGTGGAAGCTCCTCAACGAGCTAACTAAGCTTGTCAATTGGGAAATCAGGTCTTCCAGAACATGTATAACAAAGAAAAGAATCCAAATGGAATGTAAGTTATCTCAATGAGAACAACAATGCTTGTCACTTTAATTAGAGAATATCAAAGTTTTCCATGCTAATACAACAATTGGAATGTAGTATTTCGCTGGGAGTCGCAGAAAACAGTCTTATGCATAAAGAACTCGTAGACTACTACGCAGATAAGGTAAAAACCCGAAACAACAGCTTTTTTATTAATTACGAGGAGAACCTGAAATATAATTGGTTTTTTTTTTAAAATATTAGATTAAAGTTACGTCGTATGACTTAACTTACGGCGCGGGCCCTGGTGGCTCCCCTATCCTGCGGGAAGCCCTTGCTTCCCTCTACAACCGCAAATTCTCTCCGACCTTTGAAGTAAAGCCTGAGCACGTGTACACTGCAATCGGTGTGAGCGGCGTTTTGGATCTACTTTTTCATACTATAGCTGATGAGGGCGATGCTATACTGATTGGACGACCGATATACACTGGGTTTGCACATGACCTGTATGGGAGGAGCAAGCTAAAGCTGGTGCCGGTGAGCTTGAAGGATGTGGATCCGATGGGACCCGAGGCGATCAAATATTATGAAAAAGAGCTGCAAGTTCAAAGAAACAATGGTGTTAAGGTTCGAGGAATTATTCTCTGCAAGTATGTTGACTCTCGAACCCTCAGAAATTTACATATAGGGAATACTGACGTACTTTTAGCCCGCATAATCCTCTCGGGAAATGCTATGTAAGTCGCTCAATTGCAATTAACTCTGGATGGAGCACTGATTAGGTTATCTAGACCCCCGAAGTCATTAAGGAATACGCCAAATTCTGCAACTCCCATCAAATACACTTCATCTCTGATGAGATTTATGCCCTTTCGATCTACTCCACGCCTTCGAATACCAGCGCCACTCCATTCACGTCCGCATTCGCAGTTCCCGGTCTTAGGGAGGTTATTTCACCACATCTGGTTCATGTTGTCTACGGAATGTCTAAGGACTTCTGTGCGAACGGGCTTCGCATGGGATGCCTAATTTCTCCATGGAACGACCAAATTTTCTTGGCAGCTGTCGTAGCAGTCGGACTTTTCCAATGGCCGAGTTCTCTACCAGATATAGCCTGGAGAACGATCCTTAACGATCATGAGTTCCTCGACCAGTTTGTAATTGAAAACCAAAAGAAGCTGGGAGAACACTACCAAATTCTTGTTGACTGGTTCGAGAAGCATAGTATCCCCTATGTAGCAGGATCCAACGCTGGTTTCTTCATTTGGACCGACCTGAGGCGGTATTTGGCGAAGATCAAGTTACCGAAGGGTGATGATGGGAAGATTCCTGGTGGGAAGACTAATATTCCCGGCCAACCCGAAGGGGCACAGAAGCGGGATAAGATTCTATGGGAAAAAATGATAGACGGAGGTGTTTATGTTGGAAGTGCTGAGATGTTTTTTGGAGAAGAACATGGGTGGTATAGATTCAGTTTCTCGACACCTAGAGAGGAATTGGAGCTAGGGCTTTCGAGAATGGAAAAGGTTTTAAAGAAGGTAGACGAGGAGGCGGCTTTGGAAGGGTTAGAAGGTTTGAACGTGAACTAATTATAAATCGAACGTAATGAAAACGTGGAGTATTTTAACCCGATAGTCCAGACGATAGAGCAATAACGCTAGCAAGGGATGGAAGGATAGTAGTCGCAGCACATGGTTAGATAGGGTCAAGACGTGTTAACTAAAAGGCGCACCTTTGTTAAATTAATTATAGCAACGAATCTTAGAGGTAGTATTCGTTTAACAACCCAGTACCTAAATATTTACATGTAACTCCACGGACAAAATCTGGTTACGAGACTGCCACGGACTGCCGTTGTGATATATCTGAGAAACTATATGTACACACCTCGACCTCGAATAACCCCCGCCTAACCCCGGTTTTATAAGATATTGAAGAGGTCGGAAGTTGACTTTGTTGTCGGCTGAGTTGGCTTTTTCTCTCCGTATCCAAAGCCGGTATATGCCATATTTGGCGCATATTCTGATAGTACTTCTTCCGCAGTTTTCTTGCTGAGATCACCTCTCTTGGAACCACCGGTCAATGCATCGGTGAAGGCATTGAAAACCAATTCGTCCTTCAGGAAGAAGCCTTGGCCCTCCGTATCTGTCTTAGCTTGCCTGGCAACAACCTGGTTGGAGTCTGGAGGCTGCATGTGAACCATCTCGGCCTGACTGATGAGCGAGAATTCTTTGTTGATAAGTTCATCAAGCTGTGCTTCAGTGAAGATAAATTCGTGGGCACGAATATACAGCTCGTGGAGTTCCTCAAGTCGCCCAACTCGCTTTTCTGCTTCAAGCTTCATGTACCGTTCACGCTTTTCGGCAAGGCGTTCTTCACGACCTGGGTCTGTTAAAGTATGCCTTTTCTGCAGTGCAGATATGATAGTCGGTGTAGTAAGCTTTACTGCCTCGCTGTCTTCCTCGGCGAGAAGTTTAGCACGAAGAGCCTGTTTTTGCGTAGACCGTTGTGCAATTTGTTCATCTCGACGAGTTTTCTCTGAATGGAGTTGAAGAAGACCATCACGGATATTACGACGGCGGGAATCAGCCATCTTTTGTTTCCAGTTGATATAAGCCTTTTCCTTTGCCGGAGCAGTCTCGCCGGGGTTGGAGAACACGGTGGGCTCTTTCGAGACGAGAGCGAGGTAGTTTAAGGATATCTTCTTGTTGTCTTTCTCATTGCGAAACACCTTCCTTGGCTCAGGACGAGTACCCTTCGCCCGGGGTTTCCAAGGGGCGTATCTTTGGGGTGGGAAAGGAATGTCGACGTAGTAGGGACTGTACGGGCTGGATGACGATGGTCCATCTGTTGAGGATGTGGTGCTAAAGGCACGGGTGGCCGAGGAAGGCAAGCATGGACGAAGGTGCCGGCTGCAAGAGCGGCAGACGAAAGCCGACGATTGAAGCGCAGCTGTCGACATCGTGTCGGATTGTTTGTATTATGTCGGGGAAAGGATGCCGGATGAGGCCGTCGGGTGACCTTCCGACAGCTATCGTCGAGGAGAATTGCACTGAAGAGAGCTGGCGGGGCGAATGTGTTGCGGCCGACGTTGGATATTGAATTTTTGGCTGGCGGAATTGTGTCCGGAAAAGAAGATAAGTCAGTGGACAAACAGTCTTGGCAACACATGATGTCGGGTTGTTTACCGTCGTCGCGTGTTGTTGCTGTCGCAGATTAGACTATCGTCGCCAACAGGCGTCAACACCAGTAACCACCCAGCTATCCTTTTCTTTCCGAATCAATCTATCGTCTCCTCGAAGCCTTGCCAACGACATTGATGAAATAACATACGATACTCGCACCGATTGAGCGCCGGACTCTTCAGCATCGCCCACGATGTCACTACGGCTCAAGAACAGAAGCAGTAGCAGGTCACAGCTGCCAGCTCAGGATGTTGAACCGACCTGGAAAGTTATCATCACAACATCCACGGAAGTCGATGTCTGGGACGGCATAAACACCAAGTATGACACGGTGTTTAAATCCGGGACCGAAGGCATTGTCGCTGCTAGGCTGGCTAAGGATGGTACGTATCGACCCCGGATCGAAAAGATGGAACGACATCCACTGATATGATATCATTATTAGGGAACGTCCTCGCTGTGGCTGGATCTCTGGTTGTCGTTTTACATAGGATCGAACAAGGACAGCCGAATTCCTACAGACTCAGAGGAACTGATGTTAGCAGTACATCTTTGCACAAATATATAGCACCAATGGCTAATATTCCTTCTAGTCCACTCGCCTGCTCGAGTATGCTGCCGATGGCAAAAACCTCTTTTTGAATATTATACTCCGAAATGCTATTCAAACATACAATATTCGTGATGATAAATTCTCGGAGATCCTCAAACCGCATCCCTCACCAGTCACCACGTTTGCAACATCCTTTGATTCAGCTCTTGTGCTCTCTGCATCTAAGGACCCACCAACTCTTCATTTGGACAACCTGAGTCTTAGAACGACCTACCATCTGAAGCCGCAGGCCTCGAACCAGAAAGCCATCCTAGCGTCTTTTCATCCTACGAAGAAGAACATCTTTTTAATCTCATTCGCCGATGGTGTTTTAGCTGCGTACGATTACGCAAAGACTGCAAAAACTGGACAACATATCCATGCATTTGGCCATTTGCATGATGCGATGATGGGCGGAAAGGGACTGACAGCTGCAGAGTTTATCCCATGCCCTCAAGCCAGAGCTGTATCAGTTGGTGAAGATGGGAAATGCATAATTCTCGATTTCGAGAAGAAGACCGTTGTTAGCAGTTTCAAAATCGGGGCACCAGCTACATGCCTTGCCATCAGGTCTGAAGATGGGAAGAAAGGCACCAAATGGTTAGCTGCTATTGGAACTTTTCACGGGTGGTGCTACATCTATGACCAAGATGGAAATCGGTTACACGAAATCCAAGTGGAACGGGAAAACAGGGTCCGCGAAGTTAGGTGGAAGCTAGGGGATGTCAAATTACCTGCTACCACTATTGAATCTACCCCTTCTAGTATGCCCACTCGCAGGGCCAACGGTTCGGTACCCCTTCCTGCTAGCCGCGCGCCACTCCAATCAAAATTTAAGCAGACTCTGCCAACAGCGAAAGAGGAAGAACCCATCGTTGCTGCAGAAAAGCCAGCGGCGCCAATCGAATTTCCTCCTTCATCGCCCGTGACTCGGGTTCCTCCCAACCCAAACAAGCCTCTCCCGAAAGCTCCACCCGGAGCCGAGAAGGAAGACTCATGGGAAGATGTTGAAGAAACGTTTGAGGAACAGAAACCCGCATGGGAGGATCTTCAAAAAGGGTTCACCACGGATTACATGAGTATATTTTCACCAGTCAAGACTGAGCCATTAAAGAATTCCCCTAGGAGGAGAAGTGCAAGATTGAGTATTCGATCTGTTCAACATTCCCCGGACAAGGAGCAAGGCGACAAGATTGACAAATTGATCCGACAAGATGAGGAGGGATTGTTGAGACCGAGTGTTTCGTCCCCAACCTTGGCCATCGCGAAGCCGAGAACCCCTGGGAAGAAGGTTGTTGCTCCAGGGGAAGTAAAATCCGTTCAACGAGCAATGACGGAATTACCGAAACAAAAGGGCTCGAGAAAGGAACAAGTCAGAAGAGAGCTTGATCAGGAATTCAAACAGCAGAAACTACCACCGCCACCGCCACCAATGAGGCCAGCCCCGGAACCAGCTCCACAAGCAGAAGAAGTCAATGAGTTAAAGCCCGCTGTACCCTTGAAAGACGAGGCAAGACCAGAGCCTCCCAAGAGTCGGGATTTTGCGCCCCCTTCTACACTACCTACAGGGCCTCCCCTTCCTTCGACTGATAGCAAAGCGGTTGAAGATTTCCGGAAGGTTCGGGCTAAACTAGAGTCTGGACACGGACACCCAGTCTTATCCTTGTTTTCGTCACACCTTCCTAATCAAAAGTCTAAGAATGATGCTAGTGTTCCTGAAAGTGTGGAGGGTAAGGAGAACTCTACAAGCAGCAAAGCAGATGCGAAGGCGGAGAGAAGAAGGGCTAAGCTGGAAGAAAAGGAGCGAAGGAAGTCTGAGAAAGAAGAAAAGAAACGAAAGAAGAAAGAAGGGAGTTTCCCACCCGTCTCGGATCTCGTATTTGAGGATGAAGATATGGAAATCGATGGCCCACCGTATCTTGACCTTCCGACGTTGTCACCAAAAGGTGGTAGTGCTAAACGAAAGGCGGCAGATGATCCTTATGAAGCTACTAGGGAGGAGACCTCTCGAAATGCGCCTAGATTGGCCTCCAAGGGCAAGGGGAAGCAGAAGTCACCAGTCCCAGAAGATATTTGGATGCCAGAGGAAGTTCGTAAACCACATAAACGTGTCAATGTTGGGGGCAGTTCCCCAAATATGAGGAGTAGTGGACTAGCTATGTCCGCCACCAGCACACAAAATGGGATGATGAGCATTCACGATATGATCGCCGATTTGAAGACTTCATTCAACCAAGAAATGGGGGCTCTAAAGACCGAGATGAAAAATAAATTTAAGCAGCAGGATGAGTTTTTGGAAGGGTTGATTAAGGGCGAGAGAGGAGAAGTGAAATTTTTGAGGGATGAAAATGAGAGATTGAGGGCTCAGATCCGAGAGCTGACAGAGAAGTAGACGGAATATATTTCTTTTAGTACACTAACCATCGTTTGGCCCCGACATTTTTGCATTTAGATCTGGTGGCGACCGGAGGCCTTCTTATTACTGACCTCCTGTATGATTGATGATGAAGTCTTGTTTCTGCATTTGCATAGGATCTTAGCATTTCTCAGGCGCCTTGCAAGCGGTGTTCTCTTTTCCTCCCCGTTTTGGCAGTGTGGTTGTGAAGGGTTATTTCATTACTTTCGTTTTCTGTTGCGAACAACCTGTCAGGTGGAGTTTGGGAGACGATTCGTTCATTTTTTTCTTTGCTAGCGACCTTTCATTAGAACTTAATGGGCCTTCGATGGATTATACTAACCTGTGTACAATAACTATTTTGAAATGCAATCGTCTGGAGAAATATAGTCTGGGGTAGTCTTGTACGGCTTAGCCTGTTGGTCGGAACTATAGCTAACCCATCGTGTTGCAATTTTTGTGTTGCGATGGTTCCACAGAGCCGCAGGTCGAAACTTTTTTTTTTTCGCTTTTAAGCTTTGCGAAAAATTTCTGGTCGCGAAACTTCTTCCCACTCCACAAGCTCCAACATCAACCTTACCGATCTTACATATCTCTCAACATCGCAGAACCAGCACAATGGGTAAAATTAAAAAGAAGGGTACATCATTTCTCATAGAGTCTTTAATAATATTATGGCTTTGGTTCTGACACTTCTATCATTTGATCGTATTTAGGCGTGGCCGGAAATGCCAGAAACTTCATCACCAGGACACAGGCTGTTCGCAAGCTCCAAATATCCTTACCAGATTTTAGAAGACTTTGTATCTTCAAGGGTATGCATACCTACATCCATAATTTGGATCAATTGACTCTTTGCGACGAGTTTTTCTAATACAAATTGACTTCATCTGCAGGAATCTACCCACGAGAGCCTCGTAACAAGAAGAAAGCCAACAAGGGTTCTACCGCCCCAGTAACCTTTTACTACGTATATAAAAACTTTCCATACCCTAATATATGATTCTCAAAATGAGACCCGGCTAATGGATATTAAATAAAAACTAGACCAAGGACATTCAATACCTCCTCCACGAGCCTGTCCTCCAAAAATTCCGCGAGCACAAGACCTTCAGCAAAAAACTGACCAAAGCCCTCGGCCGTGGCAACTTCTCCGATGCCAAACGTCTCGAAGATCTTCACAAGCCCCGTATAAAACTCGATCACATCATCAAAGAGCGCTACCCAGCCTTTACGGACGCAATCCGTGATCTTGACGATGCGCTTTCCACCGTCTTCCTCTTCGCCAATCTCCCATCGAACAGAGATATCCCATCAAAGACAATAGAAACCTGCGCCAAACTAGCGAATGAATTCCAGCACTATATTATCCGGAAACATGCGTTGAAAAAGTCGTTTTTATCGATCAAGGGTATTTATTACCAGGCTAGTATTCAAGGACAGGATGTACTTTGGCTTGTTCCTTATAAATTCGCACAAAGCGTACCGCGAGATGTGGATTTTAGGATCATGCTTACGTTCTTGGACTTTTATACGACTTTGTTGGGGTTTGTGCTGTTTAGGTTGTATACCTTGGAAGGATTGGTGTATCCACCAAAGTTTGATAAGAAGATGGATGAAATGGGCGCTGGTTTGAGGGCGTTTAGCTTGGAGAGTAAGAAGGTTGGGGAGTTGGAGAACGGAACCAATGGGGATCTTGTGGTTAGGAAGGATGTGAGTAAGCAGTTGGAAACCTTGGGAGATAAAATCAAGGAAATCGAAGAGAAGGGCGAAGAACAAGATGAAGAGAACGCTGTCGTTCCAGCAACCGAAGAAGGGGAGAAGATCAATGAGGGACTTGATAAGTTCACAGCCATACCTTCCAAGGATGGTGCTACGACCGATGTCTTAGAGCAGCCTACGGAAGATCTTGGAGGAGAAGGGAAGACCTCCAACATGTTCTCGGAATGGACGGTATACCTGTCCCGTGAAGCACCGAGAGAACCGCTGGAATTCTTGTTGAGATCTTTCGGGTGTAAGAGAATCGGTTGGGACGCAGTGCTTGGTGAAGGATCCTTCACGAAAGACGACCGAGACCCAAGTATCACACTTCAAGTTGTCGACCGACCTCCCCAGGTTGGATTGCCGCCTATGCCCGCCGGAACCGAAGCAGAAGAAGGTGTGAACGCCGGAAGGGGCAAGGTTTTGGGCCGGTTGTATGTGCAACCTCAGTATATCTGGGATTGTGTGAATGCCGGAAGGGTCTTAAGACCTGATTCGTATGCACAGGGTGCAGAATTGCCACCACATCTGAGTCCATGGGTCAAGGTGAACGAAGGAGAGTACGATCCTACAGTGCCAGTGGAAGACGATGGTGAAAGTGAAGAAGAAGAGGAAGAAGAGGAGGAAGATGTCAAGATGCTGGAAGAAGGTGAGAAGAATGGCGTTGAGGCCGAGGGCAGTGAAGGTGAAGAGTGGGGCGGTATGAACACTGAGCTTGCCGGTGAGGGCGAGGATGATAGTGAAGAGGAAGAAGAAGACGACGACGAGGAGAATGGTGGAGTAGCACTACAAGAATCTGATGCAGAGTCCGAAGACGACGAAGTGTCAAAACAACTACAACATCAACGCGAATTGGAGGCCGAAGCCAAGGGGGTCGCTTACAAGGAAGACAAGAAGTCTAAGAAATCAGAGGCTAAGAAGAAGCTAGACAAGGAAAAGAAACAACGAGAGGGTGAAGTAGAGAGACAAAAGATGATGATGACAAAGAAGAAGAGAAAGTTGTATGAAAGAATGGAATACGGAAACAAGAAAAAGCAGGACGAGAAGGAGAGGCTAGAGGGTAAGAGGAGAAAGATCGAGCGGGAAAAGAAGAAGGCAAAGGATTAATCGAAGTATATTGATGTCATGCACGGTTTATATCTACCACGAAAGGGGGGAATCAATCAATCGATCTGTATTATATATTATACTGTGGAATTGGTGTTGGATGGGAGTTTCGTAATATTCTGTAGAATACTTTGAATAGTTTAGCTGTTGCTCTGTTCTCCGAAGTTTCACAAAAGTAGTTTCCTTTTAACTAAGTACGTATATGCTTATTCTTAAAACTTATCACAGAAGTCAGTATGTATATGTAGTAAGACCTCTAAACCGCATTGTAGACACCTTCGAACTCGGTACTAGTCCACATATGCATATCTACAAAGCCCTTTAACCGTTGAAGCTAAGCCGCCTAAAACCATTCATCATTAAACTAACTACCCCCGCAAATCTACAAAACCAACATCCTTAAAGTGGAACCTTTAATTCTTTACAAATTCTAAATATAAAAAGTGATATCTAACTCGATCGAAGCCACCCAACATACTGCACCCAAAGAAAACCCAAAACCCTTTCGATTATCCTACGCCAAGCAAACTCCACCAAAACGGTAACCGACACTCCCAACCAGCAAAAGGAAAAAGAAGCTTTCTCAAAGAGCAAAAAGAAATTGAGCGTGCTCAGGATCGAACTGAGGACCCTTTCCGAATTTCAACTTCAGAAGTTGTAAAGGAAAAATCATAACCACTAGACTACACACCCAGAGTCGAGAGGCGAATCGACAATTTGCCTAAATGAAGCGTTCAGCAGAGTAGTTCCAAAGAGTAGACAGCCTCAAGAACTGCAGGAGAATATGAATTTACGATTTCCGAGACTATTGAATGAAGTTTAAGTTATGATGCCATGAATACAGGAGGATTCAATTATTTAACTCTATTTTTTACAACCATAATAGGATTGGAGGTATATACTATTGTTTTTTATTGACAAGATTTTCGAATTCCAAAGACCGATTAAGCAGATAGAAACCACCTCCAGAGGATCTAACCAAGCTTTGGTAAGTAAAATAAATAATAAAAAAGGAAAAATTTAAAGAAGAAATGGTGAAAAGAGGGGAGGGGAAGAAAGATATTATATGAACAGATCCGCGGATCGTAAGTGCATGACAATAATATTTTGCAACTGAAAAGGATGGACTTGGAGGGGAAAGGGTGTCGTTGTAACATGTAACATTTGCTAGTTTATAATTTTAAACAAGAACAAAATATTTTGGGGGGAAGAGCAGTTAAAACTAATTTTTTTAAAAGCGCTCAGGTTCCGAGAAAAAACAAGTCATGAATGGTGGTATCATATTAAATAAAGCGTAAACAGGCCGGAAGAAAATGGCAATAGAAGGCGTGGAGTCAAGGAGGGTCAAAAGGATACTTTTTTCTGAAATGAACGAATTTTGTCAGATCATTGCAAAACATGCAAATCGTCATAAAGGCTCCAAGTTAATAATAGTCGAAAGGGAAATATATAGTCGTAAAATCCAGAGTGGTTCGAAGTACTACTCCCAAGCAGTAGTCTTACTGAGCTTTCCATCATCCAGCTCCGCAAAGTCAATTATTGTGATATCGCCTTTTCGATCCACAATAATCAGTCGATACCCGTCCGGGGAAAACGACATTGACGCCGCTTCTGTCATCTTGATCGCACCCTGCACCTTCGCCACCTTCAGACACCTCGGTCTTCTTCCTTCATCATTCAATAGCCCCAAGGGGAAATATAGAATCAATACGTTGCCGGAACGGTCGACCGCCGCGAGAGATTCTCCAGTTGGGGATGTGCAACACCCGTGTACTTTATCTCCCACGGAGTTGAGTCTGGTAACAAGGCGGACAGGTTCCTGACGGCCTGCCGAATCCAGGAGGCCAATGCAATTATCCACCACAATGGGAATAGCACCAGTAGCAACACTAGTAACGCACATGAGTCGGTTCCCCGGAAAGAATTTAACGGATGTAATTCCCTCAGCATCATGCGAAATATCGAGCTTTCGAGATGATTTCATAACAAGCTTTGGAGGTTGGGCAGCGAGATCATAAACTAAGAATCGAGGTTCTCGGAGGGTACTGCAAGCGAGGTAAACGCCATCGTCGGAGAAGGAGAGCGTTCCCGTTGTGTCCGTGTATGGGACAATAATCTTTGTTAAACCTACTCCGCCGTTTCCAGTTTCTGGCGCTGTGTCAAGGTGGTGGAGAACAATCATGGTTTGATTTTTACCATGTTCCATATTGACTACTCCAAGTGCAATCGTAGAGCCGTCCCCGGACATCGCCTAGTTTGTATTAGTGACGTTTCTTCCAGAATGCCATGGGAAACCGCTATGCTCACCATGCACTTAATATCAGATGATTCGGATATATAAGTGTAGACTGTCCGACCGTCTTCCCTCAAATCATGAACTTTCAGCGTGCCATTTGTCCCAGCAATGGCAAGTAATTGGTCGCTACAAGCCGCGAAAAGATATTCGAATCGTTTTTGCTAGAGAACACAATATTAGCATTGCTGCTCGCTATGTAACTAGAGAACCTTCACAGATAGTCAAACCTTGCTCATGACTCGGTCTTCGGCGGAGACAAGACCGTATTGGTTTGAAAACGGACCATACTCCCCGGTGCATTTCCCAGCACAGAGCAATTCAGGTGTCCTCTCGCTTGATAGTATCGAAAATACTTTGAACTTCTTCCGTTCTAGAAGAACGAACTTCGTACAACTGGGGGAAATCGCCGTGGCCACAATATCTGCAAAACGTAGCCGACCCCCGGTTGGAATGTGGTGAACGTATTCGGCTTCTGGAGTGTTAGCCTCCCTTCACAATTATCGATGGGTAGGACGGTTTACCTTTATAGAATGGGAAGTTCTTAATGAATTTGTTGTGTCTACGCTCCTCCTGTTGACTCAAAGGTGGCCGGATTACTGTGTTCTCTTGTGGGACTTCTTGGTTTCGATCGATCCAGTTGGCGATCCTATCATTATTCCTCGGAGCATGGTAATCTGATGGACCAGCCTCATCTTCGGCTTCCGGATGAGCAGTACTTGGCGAATGCATCCGCACAGAACCCATCGGTTTCACCCTCGAAGTGTCAACCGGAAGGCTTGGTGTTCGGTGTCTCGAGCTTACAGACGAGGTTTGCGTTAAGGGAGCGCCTATGGGCGATGTGGGAAAGGTCCCAGATCGTGGATATGAGCCGTAAATACCACCTGACGATACATCTGTATTTAGCGGAGCCGGCCTTTGGAATTTTCTGGGTATGTATGGAGTATTACTTCCTAAGGGCCTGCCGGGTGATCTAGGTGTAGGCTCGGTGTATGCTCCACCGTTCGCGGAAGGCGGGCCAGATCGGTCGGAGAATCGGTCAGAACCGCTTGGTCTTCGTTGCATTACCCCCGCCCCCATCCCGATGATTTGCTTCGTTGTCGATACAGGCACCAACGGGGACATCGTGTTGGGGCCCATACGGCCACCCATTGAACGGGTTGGAAGCGATCCTGAGAGCAGCGCCGGGACAGCCAGGTTCTCTTCACTTGCAGTATCAGTGATAGAGGCGTTTCGCGATGTACTTCTAGACCCGTCGGAATCGCTGCAATATCGGTTAGTTGAACGGTAGATTAGAAGGGGCGTATCAAAAACGTACTTTCCAGAATTACGCTGAGCAGTCCGTGGTCGAACATCACCAAATAGGGTTTTAAAAATGGATGGCGTGTATTTGATAGAGGGACTATCCCAAGAAACCTCCTTGGGGAATCCACCCGCCCCCGCTCCTACTGTCATAGCCTCCTCAATTTCTGACGGGGCAGTGGATCCTCCGATCTCACTCGAAGCTCCATCTTCAAACTCATCCGGTCCACCCGGCGAGGATATCACAACACTAAATCGGTGATTCGTGTTAAGGACAACCCCCATTTCCATTCGCTTGCCAGCAACAACCTTTGCTATGCGTCTTAGCTTGTCGTCAGGGTGTTTCCATTCCGTCACTCTATGGCAGCGAGGGCACTAATGCAGAAGCTACGGTAAGCATGTGGTCCGGATCCCACAATTGAGAGGATGAATCGAACAGGGATGAGGTTACTCACAATACTGCGTTGCAACTCGAATCGGGCAAATTTCTCCGACATCACGCAGCCACATGTCATGATTCCAAGATCATCCGAAGGTTTACCATCTAGAACCATTTCGCATTAGCTAAAACGGCTTCCTCTATATCCATGGTTGAGTAGTTCCCGTGGACGGTACCTTTTCTGCCTTCACACTCTAGCTCCAACTCAATCTCAGATAGGAAGGTCCGCCACTCATCCAAGTCGGCAAGCAGGGGGACTGATACGTTCGGCCGCGACCTAAAGCTCAAGGTAGCAACCTGTGATGCAGATTCCGGCTCAGGTTCTTGATATGGATTATCGAGCTCTTTGTCAGGAAGTTTGAATATGCTCTGGTCCGTTTGTACCTCGCTTTGCTCGTCAAGTCTTCGCTTGGTCAACATGGCAGACTGTGATCTATCCCGTTGTTCCAAAACCATTAAATAGAAGCTGCTGTCCACGTCCCAGCCTTTAAGCTCTGCATCAAGTTGGATCAAAGAAAGAACGCCCTTTTGCATTAATATGGAGAGGATGTCGAAAGCTTTGCACCGGAGACTGCTCTTGGTCGTCGACTTTACAACATGCATCGAAATCTCGCGGGCTCGTTTTAATGAGCCATCTCCTAGAGCTCCTATTACCAGTTGCTGGAGGAGGTCGAGAGATGAATATGCAAGATGTTGAGCGTCATCGGAGCATTTCTTGACGGTTTCTGGATCTTTGCCTTCCGGGGCATCTGTATCTTCGCTTTCCGCTTGTTCGAGGAGTGACAGTTGTCTATCCATTACTAACTCGAGCTGCTCCACTACAAGCTCCTCGATCTCTTGTATCAGGTGCAAGTTGTGTTCCTGTGCATCGGGTACTATATCCTGCGAAAGTTTGGCTCGTTTGTGCCATTCTACCAAGCTCCAGCTGAGGTCGTCCAAATCTATATATATCTTATGCCAATTTGTCTGAGATGAGTCTGAGATGTCTGGTTGGCTTAACAATTCTCTTGATTTACTGAGAATCTTCAAAGGAATGACTTCGGCTTGGTCGTCCGCTAGGCCTGAGGCGCTTGTTATGATCTTGCTGACGATGGCAGCATTCGCTGTCCGACTTTCGGGAAGGCTCGAAAGGAAATTCCGGATATAAACAAGCAAGAAATCTATGTGTTGAAAATGAGTATGGCATCCGGGGGAAATAAGAGGCATAATTCATGCTTTTGACCTACCGATGTTCCAGTTATACACATCGACCTCACCAGCCGCATCGACATCCTTCCTCCTGTTCGGGTCCGCGGCAGATGGCAACTTCTTTGTCAGGTTATCTAGTAACTCCCCGTCAAGGGTTTTCAGGCCATGAAGTCTCAAGAGCCTCAATCCACAAATAATTGTCCTAAGCTGGAGCTCACGGCAAAGCAAGCCATGGTCCGTATGGCTTGCAATCTGCCAACCAACAAAGTCCTCCTTTGTAATCGTATCGATAATCTTCAATAGGGTTGGTACTGTCACAATTTCGTCCAGAAATGTCGACTCTGAAACGGTCATATAACGGCGTTGGAGCTGTAATATCGCATTTAATTGGCTGATAAGATGATATACTAGATGGATTTCCGAAGGTTTAGGTTTCCTTAAGGCTATGAGGATGTTTCGAACGATGACATCGATATGTCGCCGGCGGAAGAGGTTTGATCCATTGGTCGGCGCCCTCCGGTGACCTATACCGTTGGCTGCCTTGGAGGCGACAGATAGAGAACTACCTGCCGAACTGTTCTTCCTCGCTCCATTGTCTAACGAGTTATCATTTCGCGATCGACCTGAAGATATGGATCTAAAAAGAATACAGCGCTTAGGAACTATGTTTTTATATCGAGATGTCTCTCGGGGTATCCGGGCGGAAGCGAGGGCCAAAAGACGGGGTAACTTACACCGAGCGGTCTAGCATTGAGCTCATATGGTATCAAGGACGAGCCTAAAGCTCGAACAGGGACTTGATCCAAGCAGAAAACTGTGACTCGAGGCAAGGATTTACAGCTATAAGCGGAAAACCGATCGCGAACAGACGAAAGGGCCTAAAATTATCGTCGTATCACAATTCCGTGGACCTGAATCTCCCAATATTGGAAAATTTGATGGGGTTCCCAAGTTTCCAACGGCCCAATGAGGAAGACAACTGTCCAATCTCGTAACCAAGAAAAAAAAAAGGTCTGCAGGTGGGATGCAGTGGTTCGAGTGATTGGTGTGGATTATTGCCGTCCGCCGGGCTGAATTTTGAAATGCTGCTGCTGCATGTGCGCTACGAGCAGCAGCTTTGTCGACTGGACTCCACTGTACCACACGAGAAGGAAAGAAGGATATCGATCAAACTCCGGACGAAAAAAAAGAGACACCCAGCCGTGTTTAAAGTTGAAAAGAATAGAGAGTCGCCGTCGCTCTTACACAGTCGGTCGGAATATCTTTAAGCGATTATAGAACATGGGCAAAGAAGTCGGGATCCGTGACGTCGCGTGAGATAAGGACAGAACCTGCCCTGGGGCTGGTGTAGGTAGAAGCCAACCCCTGCTCGAGCAAAAAGATGTGATACAACAAGATTAAGATACTCGGAACGCCGGAACCTTTTGCTTTGGAATTCTAACTATTTGACGTTAGAATAACGAATAGCTGTTTCGAGAGCAGGATCGACTATAACTATCGAGAGTATGTGTATGGTTACTGCTGCTGCTGCTGCGTCCATGCGGTGCGTGTGCATCGTTTGTTCATTCGATTCGATATTGTTTAAAAAAAAAAACGAATGGATGTATACCTTTCTTCCTTCTTTTTCTTTCTATCTTCTCTCTTTCCTTCTTCTTCTTCTTCTTCTTTTCTTTTCTTTTTTTCTCTTTTGCACTTGAAAGGACCTCTACAAGAAGGGGAAAAAAATAATCTTTAAAGTAAGTAAGTACTTAAGTAAGTGAGTACTTATTCTTAGTAAAGACGACCACCGTGATACACTGCATGCACCGCACTGTACCGAATAATGACCGAAGAAGCAAGCGATAGGTTCGATAGTTCGAGCGGAAGGGGGGGAAAACGGCTTTGCTTTCGGTGTGCGTGCTACGAGACCCCCACGAGACCCCGCCCACAAGCTTGCAAGACGACGAGATGGCGGTTCTACGAGATGGCGTAAGTAGAAGTATAGGGTAGGATAGGATGGGATAGGATAGGATAGGACAGGATAGTATCGTCTGGTATGGGTATATTGACGAGGAAGAATGTCTGTATTATCATTCAACCTAACTAAGCAGTTATTCCCCTCTTTACCAGACCGAACCAATTCCCAGCCCAGTCCCAGACCAATTCCAGTTCAATTCCAGCCCAGTCCAATCCAGTCCAGTCCAGTGCAGTTCGGCTCAGTTCGTTCCAGTGCAGTGCCCGTCGGATCCGTCCATGTCCAGTCCTGTTCCAACGCTCTACTATGTATACAGTGAGCAAAGCAAGGCAGGGCAAGACAAGACAAGACAAGACAAAAGACAAGAAATCAAGCAAGCCAGCAAGCCAGCGGTCAAGCCCAGAATGCTAAGTAACTGGGGAACATCAGGGAGGAGAATTCCGCCTGCCCAATTCATCCATTTTCCGTCCGGACTCCTTTCTGTTGGAGGCAACAACGCACGTGCCCAGACTTTTGTCTTTGGTCTTTTCCCTCAACTTCCCTCCGAAAGATAATCAAACCCATCAAAGCGGTTGCGCGAGGCAGAAGGAAAATGAACCGAACGGACGACCGACCGAGTGGTTTATTGCAGCATTGGCGTATAACCTTCTTTGATAGTAACTATCCTTGGTTAGCTGGATCGGTTATTAGTCGGACCTGGTTTCTTCGATAACAGCAAATACTGCACTGTGGCTGCCGTACTGCCGTACTATGATAAGTATGTAACACTTAAGATGTAGAGCTGAGGCGTCCCAATGCAATGCACTGAATTGAATCGATAGCAATGAATGAATCCTCCCTCCCAGGCTGTCGTTAAAAAGGGACCGGAAAGGTGCAGGGGACTAATAAAACAACCAGTACAACATGAGAGAGCTTCCAACTTTCCATGACATGCCGTCCTTTTAAGCTTAAATCAAGCTCCAGATGTCATGGACAACAGCGGGACGAGAGCTACATATACTAACGGGCTTTGCCTGCTGCTGCCTGACGCCCATCCAGCATCCCAACCGTCCAGATGGTTGGCTGGTCTGCTTTGCAATATTTCGATTCGACGCGCGGTGCTCTTTACAGCAGAGTGGTATTATGGCCCCCATGCTTTCTTGCTTAGCCTGCTGGGATGGAACGCCTCCGATCCGTCCGGCTTCGGGTTCTAAGAAGGGCCTAGGGAATATCTATGTATAACCAGATATTAGCGAACTCTCACGTGGGGCCAACCAGCTCGAATGGTTTTCATGCGAGGAGATGTGTGTGTGCCGTCAATTGTCAAAGCCAATCCGATCCTGCCCATTTGTCTGTTATACCAACCATATTGAGGGTGCTGTCTGTTCGTGCCATGTGCCTGCAGCTGGTAGCGAATGTGTTGTGATGTTTGTCCATTTCAACGCAGCAGTGCGGTGTTTGTCCAGCTGAAATTTCCACCAAAACCTCTGCTGTGCTACTGCGACTGCCGCACGCGCACCGTTCCAGAAATCCCACAGAAGAGAATTTGATATAGCTCAGATGCAGATGCATATATGCCGGTTCCGAGCAAAAAGTAAGTCCTGAATGTCATGCATGAGAAGCTTGAGAGCCGTCGCTGCTGCCTAGTTTCCCTTCCCATCCATCCATCAATGTGGGGTCCTAGTCATTAGCTGGACCCGAACTTCAAGTACTGCAAGTTTCACTGTAACGACTCCAGAGAACCAGGCTTACCAGGAACCGGTCTTCCATGTAGCCAACCGCATCTCATAACCGGCAACACCCCCAATTGACTCACATGTATGACTACAAGGTCCTCCCGTGAGAAAGCATAAAGGTCACGGGTGCTCGAGATGATGAGGTCTCTTTTCCAAATCACAAAGCACGGGAAGAGATCCATCATGACTTCGGCAACTATGAATTCCAGGGTTAACCTGAAGGATACCCTCAAGTTACCAACTACAACATTTCCTATCAGAAGTAGCCTGACTCCAGCTTCTGCGAAAGAACTTTTGGAGAAATGTACGGATGATTTATACAAGTGGCAGGTCAGTTCTCGAGTTTTTCTTGCATAATTGGTACATAGGTATCTAGTATATTCTTTTGGATGAAACTAATCTTGAGATGGATATATTGCACCCTCTAGTGGGAGAATCTACCAAGTGATAAAACATTCGTATTTCACGATGGCCCGCCATTTGCAAATGGGGCTCTACATACAGGTTAGGGGTCATGTTTTGTATTACTTCATTAGGAATACGATCTAAATTAATACCTAATAACCGTGCAATTCAGGTCATGCCATGAACAAAATCCTGAAGGATATCATTGTCCGATACAACATCAAATTGGGCAAAAGGGTATCATATATTCCAGGATGGGATTGTCATGGACTTCCTATCGAGCTTAAAGCTCTGCAAAATATCCGTGGCACAACTGAAAACGTTTCTATGATGTCACCCGCAGAGGCTATAGAAAAAAATAAAGATCTCCATGCCACTGAAATACGTGGACTGGCCCGAAAGCTTGCTGCAGAAACGGTTGAAACGCAGAAAGCTGGATTCAGAAGCTGGGGTGTCATCGGCGACTGGGAAAATGCCTATCGGACAATGGGTATGTTCTTTCGCTCCCTACTAGTTTATATCGTACTGTTATTTACTAATTGGTTTGCTGGTAGACTTGGAATATGAAGTTCGACAGCTTCGTGTGTTTAAAGAAATGACTAAGAAAGGTAAGATACATAATAAAGTCAAAAATTATCCATGTACTGACGGTAATATCCTAGGCCTCATCTACAGACACTTCAAACCCGTATATTGGTCGCCTAGTTCAAGAACTGCTCTTGCTGAAGCTGAGCTCGAGTATAATGAGGCCCATAATAGCAAAGCGGCTACTGTCAAGTTCCCACTTGCAAACCTAGGCTCTTACCTTTCCTCACTCCCCAACGTCGACAAAACTATCAGTGCAGCTATCTGGACTACTACTCCATGGTCCATCCCAGGAAATCTTGCCATCTTAATCAATCCAGATCTAAAATACGTCGTAGTGAATTCTTCGAAGCATGGGCAGCTTTTGGCAGGTGAGGAACGGGTCGAACATCTGCAAAAGCTCATGGATGAAGAACTTGAAGTTATTGTCAAAGATATCCCTGGAAAGGCTCTTTTGGATGTAACTTACAACCATCCTCTCTTCCCCTCAACCGCTTCTCCGCATCCAGTCCTCGCAGCAGACTATGTTACTTCAGACACTGGCACAGGTCTCGTCCACTGCGCGCCGGGCCATGGCATGGAAGACTATCTCACTTGTCAGAAACACAACATCCAGCCATTCTCCCCAGTTGACGACTCTGGAAACTATACTTCGGATGCTTTGCCCACCTATGACCTAACTGGACTCCCCGTCCTCTCCGCAGGACAAGACAAAATTATTTCTCTCCTCTCGGACCACAACGTCCTCCTCGGCTGCCAGCCTAAATTTCTACACAAATACCCCTACGATTGGCGTACAAAACTCCCAATCATCCAACGTGCAACCCCACAATGGTTCGCCGGTGTAGAAATGATCAAAGAGTCTGCTATTTCCGAAATTGAAAAAATACAGTTTGTTCCCGAAGCCGGCCAGCATCGTCTTCACGCCTACGTATCAGGACGTGACGAATGGTGTATTTCCCGGCAGAGAACATGGGGCGTTCCAATCCCCGCTTTGTATGAAGTTGAAAGCGGTGATGCTCTCCTAACCGAAGAAAGCGTTGAACACATCATCTCCGTCATTGAGAAGAAAGGTACAGATGCATGGTGGTCTGACCCGGATTCTGAGGAATGGGTAGCCCCTCAATACCGTGACAAGAAGTACAAACGTGGAACGGAGACTATGGACGTCTGGTTTGACAGTGGAACTAGTTGGACTCTTATTCGCGAAAAACTCGGAGAGCGGGAAGGTCGTGCACTGGTGGACATCTACCTCGAGGGATCGGATCAACATCGTGGATGGTTTCAATCTTCGCTTCTTACTTGCGTAGCGAGCACAGGGAAGGCGCCTTATGAGAAAGTTGTCACACATGGGTTTGTTCTCGACGAGAAGGGAAAGAAGATGTCAAAGTCTTTGGGGAATATCATCAGTCCCCAAGAAATCATTGACGGGTCGTATTGGCAACGAGCCGGCCAGATGGCAAAAGTTGCACAGAAACCTGAGAAGGCAAAGAAACAGAAGGCGGAAAAGAAGCCAAAAGTCGTAGCGGAGTCATCACAACCGGCCAAGAAGGAACAAAGCCCTGATATAGATACTTTGAGACTTTGGGTTGCTATGACGGACTTTACAGCGGACGGAACCATCGGCGAAAAAGTCTTGAGATTTGCACAGGAGGCCCTGAGGAAATATAGGATGACAGGTAGATTCTTACTCGGAAACCTCGGGGACTGGGATGGAAAAGAAGTACCATACAATGAACTTCTCAAGATCGATCAATACGCTCTATATCGACTTGCAGAGCTAAACCAGTCGTCTAAGGCAGAGTATGACACTTTCGCCTTTAGCAAAAGTAAGTTATCTTAAACCATATCCCATAACCCCCTGAGCCAAACCACCCAAAAGACTTACTAACAACAACCCATAAAGTCTTCCACTCAACCAACGTCTTCAACAAAGTATTCCTATCAGCATTCTACCTCAACATCCTAAAAGACAGACTCTACGTTGACGACGGCATCTCTCGTGCATCCGCACAAACAACACTCTTCTACATCCTCAAGCATTACCTCAACATTCTATCTCCAATCGTTCCCCTCCTAACCGAGGAGATCTGGAGCCACTCTACCCCGGCTATTACACAGAATATGGACCAACCTGTGAAGAGTCAATGGGTCGAACCCCCAGCAGAGTGGTCAAGCGAAGCTGCAAAGGAATTAGGAAGGAAATTCCAATCCTTTGATAGTTGCGTAGAAGCCGTTAATCTCGTGGTTGAGGATGCAAGAAACGCGAAGAGTCTAAGAGCGAACTTGGAAGCGGATATCATCCTCGTCGTTCCTGAGGGCGGTGAAGCACAGAAATTCTTGAATGAAATTGGTAAGTTAATAGACCCCTCCCCCCTCCATTAAAACACAATATATATAGATAGATAGATGAGAAGAAGAAGAATACTAATATAAAAACCATCTCAACAGAATCAGAACTTACCGCCATCCTCCTCTGCTCAAAAGTTCACGTTTCAACCTCACAACCCACAAATCTAGATGAAGGAGCATGGTCATACTCCAAACCGTTTACCCTCTTACAAGAGGAAGGAACAGTGATCGCCGTACCAGCAAATGGCCAGAAGTGTCCAAGATGCTGGATGTATACGTCCAGGAGTGAGGTAGAGGCTTGCGACCGTTGCGCGGGTGTCGTACAGAGACTTGGTAGCTGTACTGCTACCGCATAAAGATAATGTTATATCTTACCCGAGAGTATAACTAGATGAACGTGTATAAATAGATAGATAGATAGATATTCCCACTTTGTTAGTGTATATTTTACACTCTACTTTTTTGAAAAAAAGTCTAGCAGCGCTAAGTGTCAGTCGACTTAATAAAGCTGTAAGGAATGAATGGTTAGCACATCTAACTAGAATACTTGTCCTAAAATACGCCAATCCGAATATTTGCATGGAAGAAACATTCAGCTGCAGAGTAACTAGTAATGGGCGCGTATCTCAGTAGATATATTCCCTCAAACTTAAACATCCATTACAGCAGATATACTAACATTCGGCTTAGTTTATAATTAATAGTTATACAAGATAACCTAGGTGAGCCTTCATATTTACGATAACTATCTTCGTCAGCATCAATCACTGCCGTTGTAA
The DNA here is from genome assembly GCF_000225545.1 of Orbilia oligospora ATCC 24927. Taxonomy (NCBI): domain Eukaryota; kingdom Fungi; phylum Ascomycota; class Orbiliomycetes; order Orbiliales; family Orbiliaceae; genus Orbilia; species Orbilia oligospora. The sequence continues at coordinate 882,916 of NW_011645561.1, read as the reverse complement.
AGGTTTTTGGGTATTCTTTTAAACCCCCATAGCCAATGTTAACTCGAGAAAAAAAAAGATATACCAATTTAAGAATTAAGATCTTGTGCTACATTGCCACGTGGACTTGCGAATGAATTTCGAAATCACCCTGCTGCAACAATTGTACAATCAAATCAAACGACAAGTAATGTACCGCCAAACAATAGAACTATCACCAACAGCGATCTCATTTAACCACAACTCAGAGACGCATGTCAAAGTAGCAAGAGAGATATATCTCTATTTCATTCTATAAAAATACTACTTATCCCTAATTTATTTCAAACCCAAAATCAAACTAAATACACCTATCTAGTAACTATATAACATATTTTCTTAAGGAATCGACCAGACGGTTATATTAATATACTATATTGTATTCGTTGTACAAAACCATCTGTTGGATTTTGTGAGGCCCGACGCATAAAACAAAAAAAAGAATCTTTCAAAAAAGCTTACACATTACACATACGCTGGCACACATACGTACGTACCAATATCGATGTGGCACCATAAGATTCGATAATTAAGTACCGGCCTTGAGGATTATTTAGGAATAACATTCAAAAAATTAGGAACTTTTGATCCTACGTCGTCTTAATTCCAGCTTAAAATTAAATTTGCTGAGTTACGTCGAAAGCTATCTAGGGACTTCCATGTCGGTTAAATACGCGAAAACAATGCGAATATAAGAATACGTTTTAACCAAAAAATTTGGGTGAAAAAATTGAAATGAATTCCAATCAAATCCTAGCCACAAAGGTTCTTAGATTCCCATGGGGGGCAGGAGGGAGGTGTCAGGATGGTATCCAATTTCTCCTACATATTTGTTCTATCCATAAAAAAATCCGGGGTAGGTCTGGCAAAAAACAGCCCCCCCCCCCCTCCCCGAAAAATTCATGATGAAGTCGACGTGTACATGCATCCAAAAGACTTATATTTCAAAGTACTCTTAGAAGAAAAAAAGGAAGTAAGATGTGGCACAGTCAATATGACACATAACCGCGAACCCCCCGATAGCATATTGTTCGATTGATTTTGTTAATCAATTGTCAGTTTAGATACAATCCCTGGGATAATGGATAAGCAGCATTCCTCCACCCCCCTTAGGCCCCCCCCTTCAAGGCATATCTTGAAATTTACAACTGGCAGCTGATGAATTGATGGGTATAGATTAGAGGTTGTAGTAAGAGTTTTTAGTCATGTATGTACTTAATTAGGAATATATGTATGTCAGAATGTACAGTCTTATCTATATACTAACTCGCAGTTTCGATAAGCTTGCTACTCAAAATTAAAACTTCTGAATTAATTTAGAATTTCGAAATCTAGAAATTTAGATTACGATATATATCGATTGGTATCTGTTTATGTTTTGGACGGAGGGTAATAGGATTTACCGTATACCATATACCCGATAGTTCAATAAGTCGAAGACAAAATCTTGAATACTCGGTGAATATAATAATAACTGGCTCTGGGTTGTAAGCCCGAGGCATGCATGGCCCCTCGAGATCTCGTCTACGTACGTAAATATCTGTATACAGGGCTTCTGATATGCAGGATTCTAGAGTGGACCCACATAATGTATAGACGTCTACAGCCCCGAGGACCCAGGGACTCCAATCTACCGCCCGAAGTAGGTCAAATAGTACAAACCTCTAAGTCTCTACGAACTTCAGAAGACGACGTTGACATCAATATGTATCCCCGGGCCGCGGGCTTCAAAATATAAGAACCGGCAGTAAGCAATCATCAGAACCCATTTGCCTAACCTTAGATACTTCTGAATTTAGCCATATCGTCGTGTCCTTTTTTTTTTTTTTTTCGTTCAGCATGTATGCTCGGCCACGAAGCATACATTGCATTACATTGCCAGGTAGGATTTTCCTTTAATATCCATATCAAAATCTTACTTCTATCCAATATATTATCCCAAAAGGCATAAATTCAAGATGCAGAAATCCATGAAGTTTGACCTTCGATTCCTTGTCATTTGTTTTTCGAGCGCATATAAGCACGATGACGCTATAAGTCAAAGCAAGGAGGTTCAAAGAAAAAAGAAACAAGCATAATCGAAATTTTTTTTGCATTTGGGCCCTTCAGTTTCCCGGTTTTCCTCCCGTCTTCTTCTTCCTCTTCTCAGGAATTTCGCAGGCGTGTATTGTCGACTGCATGCAGTTCTTTCCCGCCCTATCGTTGATTCAAATCACGTTGTTGTCAATCCATTCCTTCCACTGGTCTAAAGCCCAGCCGCTGCTGATAGAATTCTCCACAACCCCGTTAAAAAACACAGTAGGCGTCACATGTGCAGATACCTGCCTGGCTGCCTTGGTGATGAATTTGACATCGTTCGTGACCTATATTCCCGTTGGAGCAGGTAAGATATTAGCAAATGGTAGTTTTGTATGTACTCCGGCCTTACCCGTACCACAAATCAATGGATGGATAGACATGAATTCGCCAACCTCCCTTCCCTCCCTTCCAAGGTCTTCCGATTATAGTAGCAACAAACGAGCTAGCTATATTCATGGATGTGCACCGGGGAAAAAAAGGAAAGAAGGAAAGCAAAGCATATGAACCAAACAAAGCAACGAAAAGAACAGATAACCCACCTGATTCCCGATGTTATAAGCATCTCCATCCGGTTTATCTGCAATATGCAAGAGTTTATAGACCGAATCCTTGTCGACTTCCACGGTGCCCGCGAGCTCAGCCAGCCGTTGGTAAGTCTGGTTCCGGGTTTCATTCACGACATTGACGTCGAAGTACTCCTTCTGCGCATTGAACAGGGCGTTCGAGTACTCCCAGAACTTCCCGGGGGCAACCTTCTCAACGGCGAGTGCAGACTCGTGGACCAGAGTGGACGATGGATGCCACGGTTGAATAAGCTTTCAAAGGCGAAATTCGGTTAGCAAAGTACCGAAAAATACGTGAGACTCATGCTCATGGGGCGCGATCCTGGAACATGAACCGATGAAGAAATCGTCTCGAGATAGTTTTCGATCAGGGATGTAGGGAGTAAGTTTGTCTAGGAAGTCGCAGCAATACGTACCTGGCGGAATATGATCTCCACTTGATCAGGCTTCGTCGCCTGAAGATGAGGGATCACATCTTCGTTGATCCTAAGATATCAAACAAGAACAAAGCTCAGGAATGTTAGTGATGCTTATGTAGTTTATTTTTCCTCGTATTTGAAGTCCAAAAAGACCACATAAGGAATAGTCGTCTCCATAGATTCGGAGTCCCCACATCGACACCCGTACGACATAACTCCCTCACGGCTTGCGAGCCGTGCTCCGTAGCCACACTAGCAAGGACAGGAAGATGGGCCAAACGTACCTTTTCCAAAGTTTAGCAGAGTACTATGCATCGGACAATCGAGATGAACCAGTAATTAGCTTTCCCGTAACGTTATCAAAGCTCCCAAGAGCTGTTTACGTAAAGCTGAGTCGGCACCGAGCGTTCACGCAGAGAATCCCTTCAGCCCGAACGAAAGACAAAGCAACTTGAGACTAGGAAATATGTGAAAAGAGACCCTATTTCTTGCAGTTTAGTTGGCAGCCGGGCGGCAAGGACGGCTGAAGCCTCCTCTGCGCCCACTGAGACACGGGAACAAGGAAGGGCGAATACACATTGTGCAAACTCATCCAACAGATTTCAACAGAACCAGAGGGGTCAGAAGTGGGAAATAATTCGCAATATGGGTGGGCTTAGTTTTTGGTGTCCCCGGCCAAATCCACAAGTAACTGTGGACCCGGGTGGGCCAACAGGTTCCACGATTTTAGTGTGCTTGTCCACGGGCCTTCTCCTGGGATATGGACTGTTGGTTTCGAAACAAGTTGGCCACCACGATATATCAAGATCGTGAATATAAAGCATGCATTCAAGCATATGAAAAACCCAACATCGGTTGAAACCCGAACATAAGGCGCGCGCCACTTACAGGGCAAACAAAATCGAGATCTACACCAGGCCCGCCCCGAAAATATGTGACAAGGCGAGGGCCAGCGGGTCAGCCTAACTCCTGCGTAATGGATGTGTTGAAAATGTGATAAATGACAAGAACCCAAATCGGGAACTATTCAGTTCCAATCGAATGCGCAGTTACCCGAAGAGCTGACTTACACAGTTCGAGGGTATGAACAGGTCGGCTTCCGCCATTAACGGCGAAGACATGAGCGGCAAACTTAGGATTGACGGCCATATTTGCTTGAGGATAAGTTAGCTGATATGAGACTCTGATTCTATAGGTTCCGATATCTGTCTCGGTTGGTGCGTTAATTCAGGCATCGTGTTGCAACATTGGTCTAGATCGGGCATATCTCCGTCGCCCAAATGTCTCGAGCAGTCTTGAGGGGGAATGAACAGGCAGCTTACAAGCGTAATTGGCAAATGTGGTAATTTGAAGACTTGGAGTTCCTCAAGGATGTCTGAATTCAAGAGGGTTGATCGAGGTTAGAAATAACTATTAGACACTTTGTCGAGTCTACGTTATGTCCTACCTTCCCAACGGAGCCTTTCGGGGTCTGACAATTGTTGGACTTTGCTCTACAAAGAACGACATATGATGCCATCGATTGGCTACTGATTACTGAGCAACACATTTCTGCACTTCCACGTCAACGTTGGACTGGGTATCGTCAGGCCCGAAATGGTATGCTTCTGCGGGAGGGGCATTTTGCATTCTGCAAGACCTGTTCGATAAGCAAGTAATTCTGTACGAAACATAGCGTATCGATAATTTACTGGTGGCTGGTATAAGGCCCTTTCATGCACGCCTAATTGCATATTGCATATTGCAACATGTCGCAGATTGTAGATAGCTCTGTTCGTAGGTAACCAAAGTACGTCCTATCAAACCGTGTAAGCTAAGTCACCGGTATGATACCAACGTGGCCCGTGGCCTTTTTTATTTGAATCAAATCTTCAGCATCAGACTTTTGGGTGATTGTACAGGGCATAGAGGACAATCCGGTGACCATGGTATGTAACTGAACTGACTTTCAATGAATCCGTTAGAGATGTTGGACTCCACCGAAAGTCATTGTCTTAATAGCTACGTATTCGTCAATGCCGTATTTGCTAATTAAACCATCGTGTCAGCTTCAACTTTCCGATTCCCCGATCAATTCTCAATATCCCAGAATATAACTCACCTTCCTTCTCGTCCGAATCCTGAAAACTTAACCCCACCGAATGGAGAAGCAACATCTGAGATGACACCGGTGTTGATACCAACCATGCCAACTATGAAGCAGTTAGCATTTTTAGTCAGAAATGTGTTATAATATTAATATCAAAGAAACATAATCAACTTGCCTTCAAGAGCCTCTGCTACTCTCCAGGCTCTTTGGACATCCTTGGTGAAAAAGTATCCCGCGAGTCCGACGTCTGCGTTATTGGCCGCTTTGATAACCTCCTCCTCTGAGTCGAACTTGATTATCCCGGCCACGGGGCCAAACGTTTCTTCGCCGGTAATATCCATGTCCGCCGTGATCCCAGTGATCACCGTGGGCTGATGGAAGTTCTCACCTAGGTCCGGTAGTCTCTGGCCACCTACAAGGACCTGGCCACCTTTCGATACAGCATCCTTAATATGCTGTTCGACCTTTGAGACGGCCCTTCCATGAATCAGGGGACCATGTGTTATACCCTTTTCGTATCCCGACCCGACCTTGAAGCCCTTGACCTTCTCCGCAAATTTTTCAGCAAATTTGTCGTATATACCCGATTGTACATACAACCGATTGGCGCAGACGCATGTCTGACCACTCGACCTGAACTTCGAAGCGATGGCGCCCGTGACTGCAGTTTCGAGATCGGCATCCTATAGATAACGGAAGCCAATGAGAAGCTGAACGGAATGGAGGCCATGTAATTGGTTAGTTAATTCACTCACATCGAAGACAATAAGTGGAGCATTGCCTCCCAATTCAAAAGAAAGTTTCTTGAGTGTGGATGACGACTGCTTCATCAACAATTTCCCCACATTTGTGCTTCCTGTAAAGGACAGTTTTTTGACCGTAGGATGCTCGCATAACAGTTGGCCAATAGCCGGTGTATGGTCTAGCGCTGTCACGAAATTGACAACGCCGGGCGGGATACCGGCTCGCTGAGCAAGCTCTCCAAGGGCGAGGGCTGTGAAGGGAGTTTCACCGGGTGTCTTTGCAACAACGGTGCACCCGGCTGCGAGAGCAGGCCCAAGTTTTCGTGTGACCATAGCTGCAGGGAAGTTCCAACTGCCATAGACTCCATGTTAGCATTTGGCTACTATTTGCCGTCGATGACTTAAGTTTCATAGAGGCGTTTTTGTTTCATGACCATAATACTTCGACCTATTGTTCGAAAGATAACATGGTTTGAACTATTTCGGAATGGTAGCTTACGGTGTTATCAGTGCGCAAACACCAACCGGTTGTTTAACCGTGACAACCCGATTCCCTGGAACGGCTGTTGGTATCGTGTCGCCATATAGTCGCGGAGCCTCCTCTGAAAACCATTCAAGGAAAGCGGCTGCATAGTTGACTTCCCCTAGCGCGTCGGCGGTAGGCTTGCCATTTTCCCAGGTTATCAGCGTCGCAAGGTCCTCCTTGTTTTCCAACATCAAATCATACCACTTTCTAAGCATCCGTGCCCGTTCACGAGGCAGCGTCTTTCTAAAATCCTTGAACGCTGCAGCAGCATGATCGATCGCCTCGTTTACGTCGACCGTTTCCATCTCAGGGACGGTACCAATCAGTTTCATTGACGCAGGATCTAACAAAAAGTGGAAGTTCCATTTCAGTTAGCTATTTTGAGATATGGGGTAGTATGGGTGTCTATCGTGATTATATTGCGGCCCATGTCCTAGAGTATATTACTCCGATGTACATGTGCATTATGTACGTGCGCAATAAAACGGTTTTTTTTTTCCTTCGTTCCATATTTGCCTACTAATTCAAGGATAAACCTAGCTTACCGTAGACTTCAAATGTCTTGCCAGACTTCGCCTTGACCCATTTGCCATTAACGAATGCCACATTCTCCTTGAACAAGGATTTGTCTTTGAGCTAATGTCACACGTCAGAACGGGCAATTTATTAGCCTGCGATCCTCTGGCTGACGAAGAGGTGGAGAAAGACAGAAATATATTGTTATTTATTTGGGGGTACCATTATGAACAAGCACATAAGGTACTGGAAATGTATTTACCGGAGGCACGGTGTGAGAGGACGTTGCCATTGTCATTGCGAAGATTCTGGTAGACAGTGGATACTGTTTCGGTGCCCTCAGGCCTCTTGTTGTATTCTGAGCAGCTGAAATGAGAAGGGATGGAAAACGGGGCATTGGTGCTCGCTTTTAAATCACAAAAGTGTCTGTGCATCCAGTCATTTCGTTTGAGGATATCGTCAGCCTAGGTTATATGGACCATCATATTGGACGAAAAAACCCTCGGTATACAAGCTCTGATGCCAGGAAGGACCAAAGACAAACTCACATCCCGATTAGAAATTTAATTAGTAAGACAATTTGCGGGCTTCCAAATATCTTGGCCTGCTTGTGCGTCGACACCGCGTCTTTTTCGTTTAGGCCTTTTGGTTCGTATGTAAATATAACCCTTGTATATCTGAGAATTGTGGGGTCAGTCCGTCCTCCTTTCGTGTTCGGGTGAATTTTTGGAGAGTAGTCTGCCAGGCCGTGTTGCAGTTGCAGTTGCAGTTACAGTTTGAGGATGCCTGATAACCACATACCTTGTAGTATGTCTTCAAAGCTAAGGAGCCAAACTACGGGGACGGAAAATGGGGTAGTCCCGGTACGCGGTGAATGTACGCAGAAATGACGTCGGAATAGCCGAAAGTCTTAAGCTTACCAGGCAGATTATTAAACCGACCTCGGCCGATTGGAACCGACTAAGAGAGTGGTTATTACTTGCAGGAATAAACGGGTACGAAGCCGCTTAGACAAAATGGATACCGGTAACCGATTGGACCTCGCCTTGGCTGAAGAGAGAGATGGATGTGGATGAGTGGATGATCGCGCGATTACACAAGGACAGAAAGAGAGTTTCGAATGTTTCCAAGTGCTAAGTCAACGTTTAAACGTAATTTTTGTATGAGAGTGAACGGGAAGACTAGATTAGAAATCGGCAAAGGGGGATTCGATTGAGAGACCAGAATTAACCATTGCATTAATATTCGCGTGGTGCCGTCCGATTAGTGTTCTTAGTTTCCGACGGGAGCTCTGGCGCATCTGCCCCGCTTGGCCGAACCGATGCATCGAGAGGAGAGCTGAGATTCCGACGTTGGCCGTTTGCCTGCTTACTACCAATGCATATAGGCACGGTGGGACAAACTTTAAGCTCTGCACTGCACTGCATCTAGCATCTATTATATTTACAGAAATCGTCAGTCAATTGTATTTTATTTTATTTTAAAGAAAACAAAAGAAAACAATTGAAGAATTAAAATTATCATATCAAGGGTAGTATTCGTTTTATATGTAAATCTGCAACAACGAGATGTGCCCAGATGGAGGCATCGGTCCCGTTTCGTAGTCAACCATTTGAATCCTCCTTCGCCTTGCCAACCGACGTATTCGGGATGTGTTGCCATGTCGTCGAACAGCTTTGCTGCCATTACGTGAATGCAACACAAAAAAGAATTCGAAGAGACAATGCTGGTCCGGTTCTCGAGACTACTTAAATAACTGGCAATTGCAATAGGTCCAGACCGTCGCTTTGAAAAACTCCCCGCCGGTAATCTAACCCGACTTACAAATCTAAAACTTACGAGCGGGATATCAATAGCTATCTCTGCTGATATCGAACTGTTATCAGACCGTCTACGTCTGAATTCATTGAATATAATGCCACTATTATTAATTAATTAGTGCTTAAGTACTTACTTACCTACTAGTGTAAATAAGTAGATACGACAGCTGGTAAGTGAAGTGCTTAAGCAATTAGTAATTATGTAAGCGGTTATACAGTCTTAACTAGCAGTCTTTTAAGGTTAACGCGACTTTCAGCGTCCAATATTTCTCTACTCTGGGGAGCTTTGCCTTACTATCGACTATCAATCAAAGTTTTACGGGAGAAGAAACACAAAAGTTACTAATTGATTCTAGCTTGTTCAGATCTGCAGATGCCGTCTTCGAGCTTGAGATAACGAGAGCTCTCCAACCCCACATCTGGCTATCGGTATCGTGCATAAACAAACCCGCGGGGTGTTTACGTGCATAAAAGCTTACAAACGGCTACGAACGAGTGGTCAACTAAATATCGGATCGGCCCAAGTGATCAAATCCTTAGCTTACATACATACATACTTACATACATATTCACATTCCTGAGGTTATGCATACGGCAGGTACCTACTAGCTAGCAGATTACCCTGATTTCCCCCGGGATATATGATTCGCTCCACCAGCTTGGAATGCATCCGCCGCCCGCTGATACTTACGAAACAGGAAACTCTACGTAATTTTCAACATCTGCGGGCTCAAAATCGGAGGATTGGTTCTTTGTGCTGCAGAGTCCCTCAATTACAACAGTTATATATTCCTGTCACCCCAAACACAAGTTTCAGGTTCTCGCAGTCCCGTAACTTTTCGCAGTCCACCACCACCGTTCTGCACCGCCGACTATTTTCAACAATGTCTTCATCCTTGACGCAGGAGATTAAAGCTCCCAATGGAGTGGTCTTTCAACAGCCGCTTGGCTTGTTTGTTGGTGGAGAATGGGTCAAGTCCAAGGCCGGGAACAAAATCGCAACTATCAATCCATCGTAAGTATTATATTAATTCCAGGGAGCGTACGTGTGAGGGAGAGAAAGAGAGAGATAGATGTACTGGTCAATATAACTTTTTAATAACTCCTCCGAAGCACCGAAGAAGAGATATGCCAGGTATACGCCGCGGAAGAGGACGATGTCGACATTGCCGTAGCTGCAGCCAGGAAGGCCTTCAAGGACCCAAGCTGGTCCGACATCGAGACATCTGAGCGAGGCAGGTTGTTGCACAAACTCGCCGACTTGGTGGAACGTGATGCGAAAATCATCGCTACCATCGAGACGATGGATAACGGAAAGCCGTACAAGACGGCTTTCGATGAAGATGTAGCGGGGTGTATTGAAGTATTTAGGTACGTGAAAAAAAAAAACAAGAATCGGAGACACGATTCGACACCTAAACCCTTGAAATTTCCCTTTGTTGTTGGATGCAGCTAATCAGTGCTACAGACATTATGCTGGTTGGGCGGATAAAATTTACGGCAGAACTATTGATACTTCTCCCAAGAAGCTTGCTTACACTAGGCATGAGCCGATTGGCGTCTGTGCTCAGGTTTGTCGACCCGATGATGTGAAAATCCAACATTTTATGTGCATGATGTGTGGCTAACCGTTATTTCTTAGATCATCCCGTAAGTCTAGTCCTCCCTTCATTTTACTTTTTAAATTTTTCGAGGACAGGATTCTCCGTAAACAGGTCAGTCATGCTAACCCATAGAAAGATGGAATTACCCACTTTTGATGGGAGCATGGAAGCTTGGACCAGCTCTCGCTACGGGCAATGTCGTGATTATGAAAACAGCTGAGCAGACTCCGCTGTCGGTCTTATACTTGTGCAATCTCATCAAAGAAGCTGGTTTCCCTCCAGGTGTCGTCAACGTCCTTAGTGGCTATGGCAAGACTGCTGGAGCAGCACTTGTGCAACACCTAGATGTGGATAAGGTCTGTAATCCCGTGCCGTTCCTCGTACCGCATGGATCACGATTATTTTTTCTCCTTGGCGATAACGGAACTCCGATCTAATAAACGCTGTGTATCATAGATTGCCTTTACCGGTTCCACATTCACAGGAAAGCAGATCATGAAGATGGCGTCCGTGAATTTGAAGAATATGTGAGTGAGGCCTCGGAGTAGCTCGCCCGTGGTTGGTAAAGACTGAATGTTTACTGACGCTGTTGAGCACGTAGTACCCTCGAGACCGGAGGAAAGAGCCCGAATATCATCTTCGATGATGCCGAAATAGACCAAGCCATCAAATGGACTCATTCTGGCATCATGAGCAACATGGGACAGGTCTGCACTGCAACCTCGAGAGTCTACTTGCATGAGAAAATATACAATCAGTTCATCGAAGAGTTCAAGAAGTTCATGGCTGAGGTACGCAGCCTTATGTCCCAGCTTTCCCTTTCCCTTTCCCTTTCCTTTCCTCATAAAAAGGCCCTGGCTGACCCGCCCCCAAGGTCAATGTGATCGGTGATCCATTTGAAGAAACCACTTTCCAAGGGCCTCAAGTTTCGAAAGCTCAGTATGACAAGATATTGGGATACGTCGAAACCGGTCTATCTGAAGGAGCAGAGTTGATCTCGGGAGGAAAGAAGCACGGTGACAAAGGTTACTTCATCCAGCCTACTATTTTCGCAGGTGTAAAAGATCACATGGCTATATCTCGTGAAGAAATCTTCGGCCCATTCGTCTGCTTCTCAAGTTTCAAAACTGAGGAAGAAGTGATCGAAAGGGCAAATGACACAACCTACGGGTTGGGGGCAGCAGTGTTTACCAGGGATATCGAACGTGCCCACAAGGTCGCAGCGAAACTACAAGCTGGAATGGTATGGATCAATAGCTCAAACGATTCACACACCGGAATCCCCTTCGGTGGCGTCAAGCAATCTGGTAAGTTCGTTATTATAATTTCCCCTTTATCACCAATTAACTGCCGGATTTTTGGGGGGTTATGTAAAGCATCGTTTTTCAACGGCGTTCCCGCTAACCGTTCAAATTTCATTGACAGGTATCGGTCGGGAACTTGGTGAGTATGGCCTTCAGGCGTATACGCAGGCGAAGGCAGTGCACGTCAATCTAGGAAACAGGTTGTAAAAAATCATATAGTTCTAGATTTTCCTTAATACATTGAAATTATATGTCTCTTGCATACATACGTAACGAGCAGATGATTTGCCTTGTTGCTAATGTTTGTAAAAAAAAAAAAAAAGAGAATTCACATCAGAGAAGGGAAATCATATCAAAAGTTCCAAAGTTAGATGTTGGGTCTCGGATGATGCTCCGATGCAAGGCGTTTTGCATCAAGGCGATTCCGCATCCATATCTTCGCCTCGAACTAGCTTGAAGCCCTCTAAGCCAATAAACAGCCAACAATCCCAACTTCTCCGATGACACGCCAAGGATATCTCACATATAGACCATCCCCCTTTTGCGAAAACGACACAAAAAAAAAAAAGAGATAGATGTTAAAATGTGATACAGATGAGAAGAAAGTCGTCCCCGATTTCGATCGATCAACGACTAAGTGAAAGAAAGAAAAACAAAAGGTTATGAGGATCTAGAACTTCAACGACTTGCTGCATCCCGTGTTCGAATCCGGTTCCACAACTTTGATAACGGGAAAAGAAAAATCTAGGCTCACCATGGTCAACGCGTTTCACCATCTCACTTGATAAAACCTTTGTTGGATATATTATCGATTACAATCGTCTTTTTTGTATTATTACCGTTGACCCTGCTTTTTTTTTGTTCGATATGAATTTATCTCGTCCCACAAGAGTTAGAGAGACAAAGCGTGTTATTTCTCCTAAGTAATCACCGACTGGTGGGTTTTGGCCTTCCTGGGTGGTGCGGTTGGACTTTGGGGCGTAGTCTGGGATGCCCTTGAGGCGTTCTGCTTACCTCTTCCCCAGAACCCTGGCTCCCTGTGGCTGCATCTTTTTTTCTAAACACCCTAGCCCTGGGAAGTGGGGCGGTCAACTTCTCTACAATACATATTTTTTTGTGAACCTCAAGGCCAAGTCGATGCTTTGGTTAGTCACAATTAGGCAGATTTTAGCTTCGTTCTTTTCCGCATCATTGCATTCACTCATTGATTAATTGTGATAGTCACTGCATGAATGGTTTTTAGTTTAGCACATAAAAGTTAGTTACTAGATAGGCATCGGTCATGGCCTCATCTCAACGTCTTTTGTTCCCACCGTGCACCCCCAGCTCCACCGAGCTAATATGGCGAAATTTGAATGTCATTAAAGTGAAATCCATTGGCATAGCGTGAAGGTTAGGCTGTTTTTAGACCATGATGTTCGAGGCACGGTCCGCTGAGTACTAAGCTAGCCAAGGCGAAGCTAGCTACGGATTATGATAGCCGGATATCCACTTCGCGGACGTTCCGGGAGCTGGGACGCCCTGATATGATACGGGATATCATGATTTTGTGCTTGGCTTTTTTTCTTCTGACTTACTTACTTTCTTTCTCGTCGACTTGAAGGTTTTGTAATTTTACTTGGGTGATGTTACAGTGCATGGGGAATGCTCGTAAACATAACTAGCAGCTCTTGGTTCTCTCCCGTCCGAGAGCTAAGTTTCTTCGATTTCTATTGTTATCGATTATCGCGGTACAGCAGTAGCACATGGTTGAACATGATATTCCAATTGACTAGCTCGATATCGATATTCTTAGGGCCGGGGAAAGAAACATCATATCGTGAACATTCTGGGTACCCGTGTTTGGGAGACCCGACTGCCTAGAATAACTAGAACCCATATTACATACACAGCGTATATTGTATCTAAAAACAACAGAGTTTAGATTGCGGCCCTTCGCTTGGGGGTATCAGGTATCCTGCAGATAATCTGCATGCCTCATGGCTTTTTTTTACCCATTTGCCTCTCGCCTGAGGGGAAAGGGAACGGGTACGGGAACCAACAGTGAAGTAGGGTAGATTGACGACATCGCCTGTGACACAACAGCAACATTCTGTTCCATTTCGGTACGGTGGCGTCCACGAAACCAGCTGTGAAGACCAATTAACTAACTAAATACATACTTACATACATGTATGTTTAGTCTGGGGATGTATGTATGTTTCGTTGCGATTCGGTGCAACCCCCAGCAAGTCGGTATGTATGATCCCTTCGACTAGACTTAGCTTTCGTCGTTCTCCTGGTACACGAGAAACCTGGTATGTGTTCGGTACCTGGTGATTGAACCGAATCGAATCTTGTTTTTATTATTATTATTATTATTATTTTATTTTCATTGGACTCCTTTGTCTTTCTTTTTCGTCAGGCAGATGACATGATTGCTGCAGCTGGTGACAGGTCTGGACGAGTATTTTGTGCAGCCAGCTGGGATGATGGTTGCTCATCGCTTCGAAATTCACTTGCATAGCACACACCCCAGATTGTTTTACCATGGCTTCGACTTGAAGATCACCAATCGAAAATGAGATGCAAGAGCCCCCTCCCCCTTCGACCCCGATAATAGTATGTAAGGACTTATATCGCACGCCACATTATTACTTTATATTCAGATAATGATACGGGCTGCTCCTTACATACTCCATACACTAGTACTAAGTATGTACGTACTGCCCCTCTCCGCTAAAACTAAACGGATAACTTACATATATCATAGGATTCCTTTTCGTGCCTGAGCCAAGGAATTCCCCCCCTTGACCGTGAATGGTGTAGTTCCTTTATGATACTGAACGGAGCTTTGAGATGTGCTTATCCCTTGCATTTACTTCCCTTTTCACATCCTGCAATTCCGCAAGCGGCTCACGGTACTGGTTTGATTTGGGAGGGGAAGGGGGGGAATTTTGTTATCTCCAGTGGACACCGTCTCGGATAAGACCGTGGGTCTAGGACTTTGTTCCTTTTTTTTTTTTTTTTTATTTTATCTATTTTTTATTTATTTTTATTCTTATGAACTGGTTCGTCTTCGTTTTATTTTGAGCATCTTCGCCGATGACGTCAAATTAAAGCGAAACAAGGGTTAGGTGTTTTTTACAGGGAGGTTTATTTATTTATCGGATGAAATGTAAACGCCTTTTTCAGCAAGCAGTCACAGATATATTCATTTTCTTATCATATTCACAAGTAGATTTCTTTCTTTTCGCCTTTTCATAAAAGCCAAGTGCAAAGTAAAGTAAAGTAAAGCAAAGTAAAGTAACATTGATCCAAAATTAAAATGAAGTAGGGTGTGCATGTGCGCCAGCTGAAGAGGATCCATAAGATATCAAGAGAGTAAGAGCAAACGAAACTAAGTTATCGGGAAATGACCCGTCAGTGTGGGTGCTGGGAAGTAAGCAGAACCAACGAGCCGTCACGATCCCTTCTTTGGCGCGAAATCGCCCGGGGGGGTTCATTGGGGACGACTTTCGATGACGTTACTAGCTAGATACGGCTTTTTGGGTGTAGCGTTAGTGGCCTCATCAGAAACATTTTGCCGTCCCGTCTTTTGATTCTTTTTTTCTTTTCTTCTTGTCGATGTACATGTAATTGATGATAGGTTTTTGTCTCTGCTTTGACAAATTATTGTGTCTATATTTCGCATTATCCTCGTTCGTCTGCCATGGTCCCCCAGAGTGAAAAAGAAACGACACGGCTGAGCAGAAGGAAGAAAAGGAAGTGAGGGGAAAACCGGAACGTCGGGATGTTCCCAGAAAAAAAGGGATGAATCATGATCATGAGAGACGGTATTATGTACTTGGATACTTCCAATGTCCTGTACTTACTTACTTTCGCTGAATCAAGTGGATCAAGCCTCTCATTCCTGGAGTATCGACATCCAATGAATCTCTTCCCGAGAACCTGTTTGGTTATAATGTCCCAGACAACACGAGAGATTGTCCAGAGCGGTCTGTGGGATTCTTCTTGGAAGCTGATAAGGTTCCGGTAGCTAGCCGTCTGTAGTATATCGTCTTTTTTTATATTATATTGGGAAATCAAAACGTTAAACCCCGGATTTGAGTGTCTGTTCGCCTTTGGTTTTTACATCTTGATACCATGGGCAAGAAGAACATGAATAACAAGGAGTATTCCATAACAATCCTTGTTGGAAAACACACAATCGCATCGTGCACTGTAGAATGTTGCAATTGGCCACGGGGGGACAGAACTTAACAATGATATTGTATCATGCAGAGTAATTGTAATTGATTGTACCGAAGAACCAAAGGTGGGGATCGATGCTCTGCTGCCTTAACCAGAATTGGCCCTGTGACCCGGACCCCCCAAATTTCCAAAACGCTTTAGAGCACTGAAGACGCTGCCACAAGGGTCTAATTTCCAGAGTGTCGGGTCCGAACATGGTTGTTGAAATCATCACTCTTCCTTCTTCTGTGAGGTTTTTTATTTTTTTATTTTTTTATTTTGAGGGGAAATGGCGTTTTTCTTTTCTTTCTTTATCCTTTTTTTCACTCATTCGCAAATATCGAAATGCTTCAAGGGCATCGGGTCGATGAGATGTGGAGATGGTGGGACCAAGATTGGCTCATGCTCCAGTTCCAAGCGGACATACCCAGCGAATGGGGCTCAAGACCGGGAAAAGCATGAACCACAAACTTCAAATGTTTTAGCCATCCTTTTTGCGAGGAATGTCATGTCATGTCCTGTCACAGTTAACTTTTTTTATTTTATTTTATTTTATTTTATTTTTTTTAATTCTCTTGTTGTAAACGTGATTGTTCAGCTTGACGAGCAGGTGATCTACTTATCTACTTACTTACTTAACTACCAAGTAACGTACGGCCCAGACCGATTCTAATTCGCATCTGTCAGTAAGAATGAGGAGAAAAGAAAAGAAAAAAGGAGCTGCGCACAACGATTTGGAAGAATTCGACCAGAGAGCGGGATGAAAGCGAATGCTCATCGGAGGGCCGACAGCAGTTCCAGGGATCTGGGTTAGGCGGGCAGCCAGTAAGTTACCGGGACTCGCGTATTCCCTGTCCGTTTGTGCCACACCGTCCAAAAAAGAGAGCAGGAAAAACGTCAGCGAGCCAAATTTCAGGTAGATGGGTTCCCAAGGACCAGATCATGAGAGACCCAAAATTACCCCCCACGGAATTAATTATTCAAACTCGAAGTTAGTTCCGTTTTTTTCTATTTTTTATTTTTTTTATTTTCAGTTTTTTTATTTTATTTTTCTTGGGGGATCTGTTTTATCCAAGGGGAAAAAATAGCAGCAAGCAATAACAGAACTGGAACTATGATATTTGCTAATTAAAGTCGAACCGAAATCTCGTCAAACAATTCTACTTCAGGTCTTAACATGTTCTTTTCTTTCTTTCGTGTGCTACATCCCCATGCAAAAAATGCAGACTGCAGACCGCAAGACCGCCTGCGGGCTAACTCGATGTCCACTTTTTTACTTTCCACAACGCTCTGAAGCGTGATGTGACTGGCTATGTGTCAGATTGTGAGGCGTTCGCAAGGATGTCACTTGGGAACTGCACGATCTTTTCTTGGGCTTCACAACTATTGCTATTGTAAGACGCCTTCGGAATGTCACTTAAATTTGGGGTTGCATTAGTATACTTATGCTATTGGCCCTTCTGGCTAGCTAACTTTCCCATCACGATTTATCGTATTTCGCCGGAATCTTTTTTTTTTTGTTTCGTCGTGGATCATCACCTGCCAAATTACTCTGTCTGTCTGTCTGTATAACTAGTAGTGCGGCAATATTTTTTCATAGAAAGACCGGGGCATGAGATTATATGTCTATCACTTTTAATCTTCTCTTTCGTCTTGGAGACTATCATGATACATCATACCCATCCTGATCGATTCCTAAGACGGGAATATCTTCTTCCCCCCTAGGGCCCTAGAGAAAAAGATGACATCTTTCGACGGACGTATTTCCAAATGTTAAAACTCTTAAAACAAGAAGCGGCGCGAGTCCTCGAATGAATCTCTTTTTTTCCAACCATGCGGAATAGATTCTTCACGACGATGGCTGGATGGTTATTACTTCCCTATTTCGATACCGCAAAGCGAGAACTAGACGTAAATAGTTAGGAAGGAGAGCCTGTCTCCACATTTCCACATTTGATATAAGGATCGATTGAGTTCAAGGGAATCCACCTTATAGATCAAGTAATGACAAGCATGAGTATAGCAGAATCAAAAAAAACATGTACTATTGTAATGATCCTGTGGATTTCACTATCGTTCCTCCCTAGTCGGCGGGCCTTCACTTCCAACAGATAACTACATACCGTATAGTACTAGTCCTTGACGGCATGAAGTTGGGACATCCCACGTTTCCCAAGTTGCGAAACCGCTTGTTTCTCAACCCGCTTCCGCGTCGGCTACTTGACTTAGCTTCCCAGGTATACTGGTAGTGTACCTATGCCATGGTAACTCCTTTCGTCTACGATTTATTATCACCTTCGATACCTGGCGAGGGACGGTAAAATGGGAGCATCGGTTGGGAAACCTTGATCTGCTGTACAAGTTGTGCATTTACTGACCAAGTATACTGGTATACTGGTATACTATTATTCTGAGCTGCCAAAGACAGAATCACTGAAACGTTTAACATTCACTCCAACAATCTTAAAAAGTTGGATACCGAAGAGTTTTCTTCCCCAAAGAAGAAGAACAGAGAGAGAGAGGTTACTTAGTTTCTTTCGGGGACAACGGCAAGAGGAGCATCCTTGGGGGGGAAGGCCGGCCTCTCACGAGTTCTGGCTGGCTAATGAAGGAAAATTAATATTTCTTCTTCCCATCATCATGCTTCTTTCTTTCTTTCTTCTGACTCCGGATTCATTATTATTTTTTCGAATATTTCCAGACTAGGTCAGTTCGAAGACCCCAGTGCACCAGATATTTCAAGGATGCCTTGAAGCCAGTGTTGTTTACATACATGTAATGCATGCACTGACCTGACCTGGCCCGACCGAGTCCATAGGATGCTCCGGGACAGCCCCGACGCAATGTCGACAAGGATACTTAAGCGTTTGTCAAGGGTCAAAGCCTACTCGATACCGGGAACGGCGAAGGACCCACACCAGGTTCCTGCCGGTAGCTAAATGAATGCGGGAAGGTCCCCGTACATTGGTGACTTGACTGGCAGAAAAACGAAGCATGAAGTTGGCCAGGTTTCTTGGAAAAAGAAAAAGGTACCATATGGGCCACAATTTGTACCCGACTGTTATTGCACACACTCTCTTGCATCGTCAAAGTATCGCGCTAGCAACCCTTCCCCAGTCACTCACACCTCAAGGGAAAAGTCTACCCCATGCTCTCGCCCATTGGTGTTTTGCGAGCCAAATCGGCCACACCCAGCTCGAGATGCTGTGCGTGCAGACTCGAGGCCTAGAGGAGGGTGCTCGCGCTGGCTCAGTGTGCTCCCGCAACATTACTACTTTATAGCCTGTGGTGTCCCACACTCGAGACCATCAGGTTGTTTCTAAGAGCACACTTTCTTATCTTCTTTTACATTACATTACATACATACTTACTTGCTTGCTTACATACGGTACATACTACATGCGTATATACTTATACACATACATACGTTCATAGAGCAGACCCGATATATTATATTGCTACAGATTTGCTACGGATTCGAGTATCTATCTGTGTTCGAATTCGCCGAAAGAAAGAGGATCTATCTGAATATTCAGAGATAACCTAGCTTTGAAATTCGTTTTCCTAGTTTATTACATCTCAGGATTTACTCGATCGAACTCATCATCATAATCGGCGCAGCTTGCAGCCCTCCCCGAGTTTCTACTCCATTTGGACAATCGTTGCAATTCGAAATTACAGATTCATCTTGTATAGCGAAAAGCCTTCCACCTATTTGGACCTGCCTTTCTGCCGCCTGATTTTCTCCAGTCGGCCTCTATTGCATTGGAATCCCTTCGCCTATTTCCTGCCAAAACCGTGGACTACCTTCAAGCGACAACACTAAACCCCAAGCCCACTCGTTCTATACAAAACTGTTCAGAAGGGTTCCTCTCAAAAGTCGCGGGTTTGGCTTCTGTAATTCGCCCTCAGTATCCTTTGTCCCCTCCTCCTCGCAGCAGATCGCCATCTCTGCTTGGTAATCGTGAGGAGGACGACGGCCGTCAATGCGTCCGCTGGCCTAGGCAATATCTTGCCGCGCAGCTAAGGGACCCTTCATCTATGTCGCATGCATACCCTCCTCACTCGCCTGCGTCTAGCAGCAGTGATAGCAGTGATAGCGAGAGGCACCATGATGAACCTTCTAGACACATTGGGCAGGTGTCCGCCAGAGGTGATTTCGTTCAGAAGTCGCAACCTTATGGCGGTATGCCACCTTCTCAAAGCTCTGAGATGTCAGCTGCGTCCTCTGCTGCCCCTAGTCCTGATCAACGTGCCTCGAGACCCTTAGATGTGAGCAATATGCTCAACCCAACCCCCAATAGGGGTGACGGTCAAGGCGCTCGACGACGGAATGCGGACGAGGCAGAGCTTGACACACCTCAGAGAATATCATCTACACCTCATCAACCTCCTTTCACAAGATCACATCCTCCGTCGCCAACTGATAGGTACGATCTTTCTATGATGAAGGAAGGTGCACATCACGGCGGATCCTTTTCAAGGAGCATTAAACAACCAGTTCCACCATCAGCCAAGCAGAGAGATGGTCCGCTCCCAATGATCGAGCCACACCAGTCCTCTGTCTCGTCGGCTGGAACTCCTCCCAGACATCCTGCTACCTTGGCATCACCAGCAACTGGACAAATGCACCCAGCAGGCGGGTTTCCTTTCCCACCGATCAATGGACAGCATACTCAGGGCCAACCTCCACATTCGCAACCCTCCATGGCAACTTCTCCAAGCTCTTCACCATTTTCCAGGACTCAACCTCCACATTCATTGCCCCCCAGCTACTCACAGACCAGTCCTGTCTACCCAATGAACCCCCCTTTCCATGAAGGGCATTCATCGTCGCCTATGGGTCGGACTAATAGCCAGCCATCCACATATGGGCTTCATCTTGCAGGGTTAGAAGGCCTTGCTATTCCTGTAGATACTACTGCTGCTTCGAAGTTAGCTGACGAGAAGAGGAGAAGAAATGCTGGCGCCTCCGCTAGGTTTAGGCAACGGCGTAAGGAAAGGGAAAGAGAGATGGGCTCCAGAATAGTTGAGCTTGAGACTCGACTAAAGGTCGTTGAAGAAGAGAGAGATCACTATCGGAATCTCGCAATGAGATACGCCGGGACACCGCTCCCTAACACAATATCATCATCTCTTGGGAACCCTCAGCAACAAATTTCACGACACAATAATCACGGGCTCCAGCTCTCGCCCAGGACTATGGCAAGAGCCAACCAGCCACACTTAATGAACGAAGGTCCCTATACATCTCCTGCTTATGCTCATGTCAGGGAGGAAGCTCTTGCAAGCCCCGGTATCCCACTCAGTCGTACTCTCTCGACAGAGGGCCGACGAGTCGGCAGAGCCTACTCTGCAGGCCAGGTTTACCCCAATGGTATGCCTGTAGGAGCCCATGATGGTCCAGACCGACCGTTGATGGAAACATACAACGTGAAGTCTCGCAATGGCTCACTACACCATCCTCGTCCTCAATCAATCCCTGAACACATCAACGGTCGGGATATCAAGACCGAATGGGGTTCTCGATAGTTTGTTTACTTCGCACAAGTATGCATATGTTTGGCACCACGAATACAACGATTTACCGACAACTGTTCATCCAAATTTTCACGCTCTAGCCTTCGAAGCCTCGGATTCGTGCTTTCTAAAAAAAGTATACTAATAGACAAAAAGTTCAGCCACGCCGGCAAAACGAAAAGAAAAAGTCTTCGAGCTCACAATATTCATGGGTGTCATTTCGTCCCTCGCGGGACCGTTTCTCTGTCTTCTTGTTCCGGTTTTTTTTTCCAATATCTTACGGCGTTTGGTCAGGTGTTATGTTTTTTCCGACATAAGCAATATCAAGGTCTAAACAACAGTTCAAAAAAGTTTTCCTATAAATCAGTATCCATCCTTTTACAGACAACAGCGCTGGTTCGCCATGGATCAAATTATGCACCTTCGCTTGGTCGCGTTTCATTTGTTCTGTCGACGTTATCAGAGCTGACATGTTCTGAAGCAGCTTTTATTCAACGGGACGAGTATTTTCTGTGTTGGCGTTACATCTAGATGTCTTTTTTCCTTTACATTACGTTTTCGGCGATGGGCGGTCCTCTCTGTATTTTCATATTTTAACCTTGATATCGTTTACCTGATCACAGGAAACAAGACCTTCAGACTTCTTCACTATGTATTTCTTACCATTTTTACTCAACTGTTACCTCTTCTCCTTACCAAATATTTCTATCTTATCTCTCTCTCATACCAATCTTCTTTTCTATTGCCGTACACCCTTTCCAACGTGTTGGCGCATGCATACCAACATTAGCCTCTTCCTTATTAAATTTTATACTTCGGCCAGACTGCGAACCCTGTCACTTTGTGGCAGAAACCGTGTTGTATTTTTAACAAATCCAAGCTTGATTCTACTTCATCCCGGTGTAGATGGTTGTCCCAAACCATCCATCCACAAAGAAATATTACTTAAACTTTCGTTTCATTCTAACCAGGCGTGGTTTATGTTTTTTTGGGGGGAGATATTTTGCACATTCCACAATGGCTGAAGTGAAACTTGCAGATATAGTGCGCTGGCTAGACAAGCATCATGGATTGATAACTCTGCAAGGCACCATGTAGACGATAGGGGCTGACCCCATGGATTACACCATTAGCTCTCTTTAACGAGACTATTATCGATATGATACTGTATCGTCGATAAATCTGACCAAATTAGCTCTCTCTCTCTCTCTGTTTTTTTTTTCCCCCTTCTGACTAAATCTTAGACAAGTTCCGACGGCTAGTTGAGCTATCTTATCAAGGTAATGTTTCACCATCTACGGGACAAATATATACACTCAAGGTACAATTAATCGCTTCGACGTATGTACGTAGACGAAATGCTGCAAGTATTTGTTTTTTTTTGTTTTTTCTTGGACAATGTACTCAAAGGAAAAATGAAGCCATAGGCAAAATATGCATAAAAAGCTGACGCACATGTCGGAAGACTTGTACACTATGTTATAAAGTAGACTAAATGAAATCGGCGAATTGGGAGGATCCCTATTGTTCCAACCGCTTTTATCAAACGTTGAAAAGAGAGTGGAGGGAGGGAGGGAGGGAGGGAGGGGGGCCAAAGTATTCCAGACCATCGTCAGGGTATACATACATCCTCCTTCCAAGTTGGAGATGTAGATGATACCTCCCATGCCTGTATACCTAGGGTGTCAACAGCCTATCAATGTTACAACATACCTGGTTACTGGTGACCTCTGAAGCAATACATAGCAAGGTATGTATGTATTCAGGAAATAGATCTCCATGGTCAGTGGTTTCCCTTCCGGTGTTTCTAGTCCATGGGAGAGGGACTTGAGGTCATGACCTTCCGTAGATGGAACTTTAGGAGAGAAACGTTCGCCTCTACCCAGACCGATGCTCTGTCTCCTTTCTTTCCTTTTTTCTTTCTTTTTTTTTCTTTTCTCTTTCTATATCTGTGTCTTTCTCTTCCCGCGTCTCTTTCTGTTCTTGGAGGATATCCTTCTTGTCGGGTCCCGGGTTTCCTTCCAGCGTTGTGAGTTTTTTTTCTTTCTTTCTTAATAGGTGGGCCCACTAAAGATGTCTAGGTCACCCATAGGCGTGGGATACTATTTTGTTTTTTTTTCATTCCCACCTCGGGGGGGGCTCCCAAAAATTTTAAAAATCGAAGGGGGAAACGTGGCTGGGATGCAAAGATTTTTTTTTTTTTCGAGTTAGAGTATCAAAAGAAGATAAGTCTCATATGCCGGTATGGCGTAGACTTTCTGTATATGTGTGTGCAAGGTCGACGCGCGCAGTGCATTACCGTGACAGTTGCGCTTTGTTTAAAATTCTTCAGCTCTAAGATGGTGATGGATGATGATGATGGTGATGATGATGCTTACTGCAAGATCGTTCACTCCGTGGAACAGCGTATCACTTACTTTTTTCCCGCTTTTCACGGAAAAAGGGCCAAGAATGACCTTTTGGGAAAAAGAGGAATTCGGTTCTTTTTTTTTTAAGCTCGACGCCTGATCACAGTTTAACGAGCAGGGCGTGGGTCCCCGATTGAATTGAATTGAATACACGGCTAGTGCCATACGATACAGGGCTCTCTCTCTCTCTCTGTTTATCCATACTACTACGAATCGCACGGCGTCACCGTCGCTGGAAAGGTTCAAGCTTTTCTCAATATGGTCCGGCACACATGAGCTGAAGAATTAGAACTAGAGAAAAGTTATCAACGAAGACTTTACGGCTAACTGAAACCTTTTTAATCCACTCTGAGTATGAGATCAGCAGTACTATAAAGCGGGGTAGCGAAAAAAAAAAAAAAAAGAGACATAGATTGTGAAGCGAAGGAATGTTAAATTTTTATTTTTATTTTTATTTTTATTTTTTTATTTTTTGTTTTTTAAAGTGATAGGAAAATTTTTAACTTCATTGAACCTTTGACCTTCTTAATTCTATCACCGCCTCCTTCGCACGGTAACTTCTTCGCTTCCTACTGGACGGGATGTGGTAGCGAAAGCCGATGTTTCGCGGGTCTTGCATGTGGTTAAAAAGGACATTGCCTTTTCATTCTGGGGGGGTGTGTGTGTGTGGTGGTCTCCTTCGTTTGGCCGGCCGGGCCTTGGGAGAGTTTTTTTTTTTTTCCGTGTGTGGTATTTATTTAGGGAAGGAAAGAGGGCTGTTTGCTGACGACACGCTTTACCCAGAAGGACTCCCTTGGAGAACCCGACAGTTAGGTAAATTACATAAAGGATCCCAGCGAAGTGTTCAAACTTCCGTCTCCTCTTTTAACAATCAATCATCAGCGACGAAGCTAATGGGAGGAAGAAGAGGAAGAGGAGGAGGAGGGGTGGGAGATGTCTTGGGATTTGGAACCGTCTTTTTCTCCTCCCCGCTCTAACAGTAAAGGTTTACTTTTTTAAAAGAAACCACCTTCTTTGCAGCGGAAAGGGAAGGGTAAACGGTGGATGCATTGCGCAGGCAGACAGACAGGCAGGAAAAGCGGCCGCGTCCGTTGGCCGGCCGCTTTTTTGGATCGCTCCGAATGTTAATTGTGCGGTTAACGAAACTGTAGTCCCGTCTTCTTCTTTCGAAAATAGAACATAGTATGCACACGGCACAAAGTGTCAACGTAGCGGATTGCCCGTGGTTCTGCGGAAGGGAAAGAAAACTTGATCGATCACCGATTCATGAGAAGCTATTAACAGGTCGTCCATACGTCGTAACTCGACGCAACACAAAACCGTGTTGCATTTCGCCCCTTGGACCGTGGAGCCTCCCCAAAACGAAACGAACAAACGAGCAGATGGCGCTGTGAGGCAGACAGCTCTGCACACCAGTGCCCTACGTAAACGGTCTGCCGTTTTTTTTTAAAAAAAAACTTCTAGCAGTGTTTAGAGAGAAAAAACGCCCGAAGCTAGGGTCATTGGCCCAACGTGGAAGCCATTTTTTTCGCCTCGTATTTAGGATTTGACACCAACAGGTTCTCTTTTTTTTTGGGTTCTTTTGGCGTACGAGTGTGGATCCCCTTGAACGGCCAGTGTGGACATTTTCCTCATGGAAAGGTGCGTGATATCTCCCAAAGAAACCGATACACACAGCTGCTATGTAATTAGGTGTGTGCATAATTGCGTGTTGCTTGGGGCATTGTGGGTAATCATGATATGCCGGCCCACGGTCCCGGGGCAGGGAAACATTAAGCTTGGACTAATAGGGAAACGGGTTGGTTCCGCGAGACTGGGTTGGTAACATATGAGCCAAATTCCCAGAAATCCTTCTCCACTATTAATTGATACCCAAATATCCATCATCCCACCTGGCAAGGAAAAAAAAAAAAAATCTAACCGCAGGAGGTTTCCACCCCCAGTAAGTCCCCTAGACGAGGGTACGGAAATGATGTTGCCGGTTTTGAGTTCGCAGATTGAAATAAATGCCGCTTCACCTGAGAAGAAAAAAATAAAAATGTGTCCCAGCGACGACTAGTTATGGGACACTAATCGATAGTCGATCCAGAAAGCGGGGTCATTAAATGACGACTAATCCCTTTCCTATAACCCAGGAAAGTTTTGCAAGCTTTGCTATATTCTATTGTAGTGCGACTTTTATTACTTTTTTCTTTCTTTTCTTCAATTTAATGAGATTGGAATTTAATGCAGTTTCTTTCTTCGACCAGCCGGGATACGCTTCCCCGGTCCCAACCGGGTTTAATCCGTATCCTTTCCTTCGGGTTTATTTTCCAAGTCAAGGATAAATTGGAACTCTGCAGGAC
Organism: Orbilia oligospora ATCC 24927; assembly: GCF_000225545.1. Taxonomy (NCBI): domain Eukaryota; kingdom Fungi; phylum Ascomycota; class Orbiliomycetes; order Orbiliales; family Orbiliaceae; genus Orbilia; species Orbilia oligospora. The sequence continues at coordinate 856,750 of NW_011645561.1, read as the reverse complement.
TGACAGGACTGACAGACAGCCTGGTCTGCCGAAAGAGTGCCATCTCCTTGAGGACACCACCGGAATGCGTCCTCAGTTCCGCCAGTGTAATTTGGCGTCCGAGCTTCCGGATAGGACTAAAGTTTTTATCATGCATGACATCAATCAGGCAATTCCATTCACACAAAAGATAACCACACCCGGGGAGAGCTTATGTCGAGCGATATTCGGGATGGTGGGAGGCCCTTTTAAAAGGCTATTATCGACATACCTGCAGTGGACAAGGTACCATCGAGGCTTTGAGGTGGTTGCCTTTGGGTCGTAATACTTGGCTTGGGGGTCGAATTGGGTTTCTATGCAATAGGTTACATAGGACCGACCGGCGATCCATGTCGAGGTGTTAGCATGCTTCAATAGCAGGCAATTTTAAGTCGATATAACCCATGGGCTAACGTAAACGAGAAGAAACGTGCAAGAATAAACCAAGGGACGGGAGTTCCTTACCGTCAATTGAGGCATCGCGGGTAATTTCCATCACCCCAACAATGCCGGGCTCCTTACAATTTGAGTGGTAGAAGAAAGCTCTATCTCCCACTTTCATTGACCGTAAATGATTCTGCAAGATAATTGTTAATCAGATTGGCCCACTACTATCTTAATCCTTTGTCATAAAATGACGGCTAAAAGGCTACAATCTCGCTAAGATACCACATGGCATGTGGACAATCGCCTGACGGCCCATTTACCAGTGCCGATGCACTGGCAAATTGCGAGATGGCGTTTTTGGCTTTAGTGCTAAAGCTAGAGCTAAAATCGATGGAAACCGCAGTAGTTCTTTTTTTAAACAAATAAAATAAAAAGTGGAGATAGTTTGATAGACATCTTAACGCAAAGGAGGATGGATGCTGGTTGATTGGGTTTTAGAGAAATGCAAGACAGGCAAGACAGACCTTTGCAACGTGGTTTCTGACACCATCCCAGCCGGCCGGTCCGTCGTGCTTGCAGAGGTCCTCGTAGCTGAAAACATCTGGCTCCGATTTCATGAGCCAGAACCCACGGGTTTCTTGAGCTTGATGCGTGTCTTCCTGCTTAACTGCCTTTTTGAAAGCCGATGTGGCGCTGGAACTTGGACCAGCATCGTCTAGTTCATCTTCCAATTTCACCGGCTTTGGTTTAGCTTTCGACCTAGGGGCCTTCTTGTTGGTGACTTTCGAATATTCCTCTTCTTCCACTTCTTCCTTCTTTACCGGAATTGCATTGGTCTCGCCAGGCACAGATGTGTTGGTCAGCTTGGTCCGTTGGCTTCGACGCGTTGGTGGTGTCGTCGTTGTCGTCTGAGAATCATGTGCTGGATCTTCGGTTTGTGTCCTCGCGCGCTTTCGGCGACCTCCAGATGCGGATGCAGATGGGGCAGAGGACGGAGGAGCCATGACTGTCGTGCAGGTGAGTCCGGCCCGGAAGCCAATGGGACGTTTCTGATGGGGCCGATGAATGTATGAAATCCGGAAAGAAGCGAGACGAGGAAGAAGCAGCATTTAGACTGCACCGCAGACTCAGCTATCATTAACTACTCCATACTTACTTACTCACACGGTAGGTAGTTAACATTAACAGGACCAACAAACGGTACTCAAAAAGCGAAGGGGAAGCGAAAGGAGCTGCTCGGGATTGGTGCATGGGAAGGAGCTAGCTCAAGACGCCAGGATCGCAGGATTCCAGAGCTAGCAATAATCCAGTAAGGCCTCATCACCGGAAGTGCTCCCGATGGCTGACCTCATAACATTTGGCACGTTTCATTCAGTCACAATGATGCCATACAACATCGATCGGGTCTGAAGCTTCTGGAGTCCTGATTGGCCTATCCAGTCCTTCGGCTTCGATGAGTGGAGCGGGCACGCACAGCTCTCAATCACATCTCGTCCATCAAAATCAAAAGAGAGTTCGAAGAGAGATGAGTGTTTCAAACCTGATAACGCGGTTGGTGTTGAGCTGAGGTCCTCGCCCTTGTTACTTTGGGTATCCCGGGTACCCGGCTCTGGGCTCTGGGAACATACATGGTTCCGTGATACCGGACCTGGTACCAGGGGACCGGGGAGCCATCGATGCTTTCCTACGCACACGGCTGACCCCATACCTATTTTGTCAAATATCCTTGGCGGAGCATGGGGAGAACCGTGCATGAAGCCCAGCCAACCGGATGTATTAAAGAAGAACCTAAGCGCCGACAGCGAATACGTACATATGCAGTGCATAAGAAAGGTCATCATTCCCCTGCGAACCATGTTCGAGATGCAAACCTACGGCAGTGTCTACAGTCCCGTTCGTACTGCTTTGCACGCTACTTGGCAAGATACGGTGTATGTATGCACGTATGTATGTATGCGTGGACTTTACAATCAAGAAAAAATGTCGAATTAGATCCATGCGAGCGGTGCAATCAGGAAACGACGGGCAATCGACACCGGCTATTGGTACATGATGGATAAAAATTGCCAAAGTGGTCGTAACCACACCGTCGGAATCCGCTAGTCTTGGTTATGGGTGCACGCATTGCATGAAAGTCATATGACCACCCCTCTTTCACAGCAGCAGCAACAGTGAGGAACTCTTTGCGTACAGTCCAGCTCCTCCAACAAACAGCTCCATAGCCAATGCGACAATCGGAAAAGAGGGGGGAGTGCATATGACATATTATCTCCACTATTTACATACGGTCGTCTGCCAACGGTCGTCTCGAACCTTTCTCGAAGCCAGGAGCCGGTTATCCAGATATACATACGTACACATATTCTGGCGGGTGGATGACGAGGGAGCAAACGGGTGTTTTGACTCTCCAGCTGCAAAACCCTTTAGTTTGCATCTATCAGCGATGAAAATCATGCAGCAACCCAGCAACTCCGTTTGAGTATCCATGCCCGCTCAGTCTGAAATCGACGTAGGTATGTAACTGAGGGACTTTCCCCCATCTCCTCTACTTTCATGGTGCCTCTAGATTCGCTTTACTCGAAACAAAGATGACGAATTGACAGGTCATATCCTTTGTAAATCTTGCAGCACTGGCCAGCGCATCCCCATGTCGAAAGATTATAAAAAGGTGATGGCGTGATGTCTGTCTCAAATGTGAGTTGTAGCGAGAGTATATGCTTCTAGGGTACGTTGTACTGAGAAAAGAAGAATATCGAATCGATGAACCTGGAACGAAGAAGGATTGCCCGCTTTTTTTCCCTTTCTCTTGCATTTGACCGCTAGGTAGCTGTGTGGGCCTTTCTCCTCACCTAGCCGGCATAATGTACATATTTTCCGCATGATGCATAATTGAGAACACGTTGATTCGACACACATACATGAGCTGCTGCAAGTAGGACATGCTAACCCAGCAAACACTTTTTCCAATGCAACAGCTCCGGTGCATTTCTAATCACGGGACTTGAAAATGAATAGGCGAGTATGCAGCCGATTTCAAGGGTGGTGAGCGAAAAAATAAATAGAAAAAGAAAAAACGGTTGAAGACTTAGGAGTTGGGGTGAGAGAGGGGGGAAGAGACTTCGAAACGACCTGGCAAAAGGATGGAGATGCATGAATTTCGAAAGCAAGGAAAGACGGAAAGGGCGTTTTGCATAACGCGACGATTTATACGTGCATAGAACTAAAAGAAGATGAACACCGCCAGCGAACCATCTCCCAATGCTTGTGAAAATTTTTTCTTTCTACATCATCTACCTCCCTGGCTGTCAGAGAAACGTCCCGTTTCGTGCCGCTCCGGCCTATAATTTTGACGAGCGGGATGGATGATTGCGTTACTTTTTGGCTCCCGCCCAGTCGAATATCAATCTTAAACTAATGTCCATGCTGTGTAAGCATCAGAGATGGTTTTTCCTACAAGGTAGACGCCTGTCAACCAAGGACCTAGGAATCCCTCAGCCAGGGTTTGTATAATGAAACGACATGAGAAGTCGAGGGGGCTTTTATCGCATGAGATGGTGGGTCAAAACCCATCCGGATTCGCCGGTTTTACCTTGGTTGCATCGATGCTAAGATATCGACATCCCGTGTCTTTCTTCTCGAATCGACCCGCATCGAAAACCTCGACGATTTGAAAAAGCAAAGGGGGTTTTAAAAAATACGTGGTGTCAAGTTTACTTTTGTACATACGTAGCGTAGGAAAGGAACTGAGTCGGCGCGCGGAGGGTTTAACACGAGTCCTGTCTTGATATGGAGTTAGACTTTCCCCGCTCGTTAAAGACAATTTCGCGAGGATTAAGCATAGCGACACGAGACATTCGTTAGTGGAATATGCAAGTGATTCAATCGTATCTCTCCGGGTGATGTTCTTGATATTAGGTTATGATATACCCCTTGACATGCGTGCAGATACGTCGGTGCCTGTGCATGCCAACAATGGTGGTATGATTTCAATATACCTAGTGTTCACGGGCATACGGGTGTTCTCGAGTCTGGCTGCCTGTCAGACTCGGCTTGAAAAAAATCAAGATTCTCTCTAGCGATAAGAAGGACGGGATCGTTATGGAGGTAGAGGGGCGATTCCAATTAGTTGAATCCTCAGGAAGTGTCTCATTATATATATCCAGAGTTAAGAGGTTTCATGAAAAGAACCATTCAAAATTCACGCTGGAGCGGGTCAATTGAGGCTATGTCTGTGATAGAGCCGTCGCCTCGTAGGCAAAATTTTTTTTTTCTCGGTTGAACAGTGTCAGATGCATCGTCTTAGCGCACATGTTGGATAAAGAGGGCCCAAGGGCCCGCCTTGTTTGCAATTCGATGTATATTTGCTTCTGCCGCCAGTTTATGTCATGCGCTTAGACTTCCGCTGATTGGGGATATTAACAAGACAGCGGGAAAGAATCTTACGAAGGACAATCTGGCGCTGATCGCTGTTATCTAAGCTTTTTGACCCAGATTGTATCCCGGGCATCAGTGCACTGATGTATATATATCGTCATGGGAGATATATCCCGGGACGTCGACACACCGACACCGATAGCTGCAACCATGACCCGGGAGGTTTTCCATATTCCCTTTTCGTCCAACTGCGCTCTCTGTACGATATGCATACCAGATATAACGTGCATTGACTTAGCTTCGATTCTCGTCTACTTGATGAATAGCCTATCCATGGAGCTCGAACTTGCTGGCTCGAACTAGGGTGACCCACCAATCGTTCAACGTTTTCGGGTCGGAACGAACTATGCGCAAAATTTTCTTCGAAGTCTAAGTATCTTTTCTTTTTGACAAGCATCCAGTCCAACATCGTGCAGCACACAAGGGCTTGGAATGCAACTGCAAGGTGTATGCCCGGCCAGCTGTTGTTATCTGTTCGACAGCTGTTTGAGCTTTCTTTTACGAGGCAGGTGGGTTCCACAAATCCGCAGTCTAGACTCTGATTTGTGGGTCCCGACCAACTCAGTGAGCTGCAGTGCACCATTCCTTCGTAGCCGGGTACTTGGTAATCCTTCCGAATATCTATATCGATTGGAGAAGGATTGGCTATATATCGACCAAGAAGATCGATCGTTGTAAGATCGTGTAGCATTGCGTCTCCAACGGCTAGATACAGCCAACAACTATCTAAGCTAATACCCATCAGTCAAGTCTCTGACTATACATTGCATATGCTATAGCTGTATGGTCAAGGGTTACCTATGGCCCGGGTAAGATTTCTTGCATTGACACCGGTACGGGAGCTCTAGGGGGGCTAGCTCGATCCTCATGTATGTACCCTCAAGTCCTTCCGCAATTTCAGATGTATACATCCTCGACAAGACGATCCTATAAGTACCACTTCGGGGTACTAAGTTGCCCAACTGTCCTAATTCACCAATAAAATTACTATTAGACAATCAATCAAGACTATAGAGCTGCAATAACTCACTAGTTGCATACTTGAGATAGAGGACTACCCACTTAACCCGCCAAGCCCCATATGTCCTATCCTTTGAAGCTGTACCCTATCGACTGACTAATAGTTTCCATTTCGTGTCTTCCTTGCTATATATAGATTAGCACAACTACTGCGTCAGTTCCAATCCATCATGGTCTATCCTAGAAGCCTGCGTGCGGATAGGAAAACAAAAATGAGAGAGCACTTTTAGGCTGGCTTGCGCAATTCTGCCACAAATGCAGGGGTGTAGGGGGCTGAGGATGCATCTGTACAGTTGTCGACATCGACGATAAGCGGGGGTTGGGGGAAGGGTAGTCTTACTGATATCAGGTAACGAATTTGCGTCTGCGGATTCAACATGGTGGACCCACGGTGACATGATATTAGGCTCAAATAGAACTGCAAATATTACGCCATGTAACTCCTGGAAATTGGAGATACTTACCATCTCTTCAACGTTCTTATTGCGCTTAAATTCGTGTCTTGCCCAAGACCGCATTTCTTCCCTTGCGGCCGGGTCCTCGATGTCTTCACCCTCCAAAACGTCAGCCGGGATGACCCGATAAATTTGAAATCCGGACTTGTTTTTTGGCAGGCAAAATCGACGTAGGTTCCCCCTGACTTACGTCGTACGGTTCGTAGTATTTCTCTCCATAATGCGAGTACCCGGGACCGTTGAATCCACTGTCGATACATCTGTCAGAGAAAAACGAGGCTCGCAGTGGACACATGTAGTTTCCATTGAAATGCAATGCTGACGAGGGAACGGCGGCTCCGGAACGTACCCGATCCAGTCCCAGCCTGGCACCAGATCGACTGGAGGCATATCTTCTGAAAGCAGCGATCATAGCACCCGATTTCTGGTTCCCCCGCACCACACCTTGATTTCTAGTTTTAAAACTGGGTGGATTGTTGTAGTTTAGGATTTGAGGTTGTTGGACTGTTGTGAGAAATACATTGCTCTCCGCCAAGACTTCCTGTGCGCAACGCAAAAAAAAACTAGTATTTTGACTTCGCCAGTGTGACATCTGCACTGTACTGCACTTCGCAGCTGCAGCCGCGCGCAGATATGCAGTTTGTCAATGTGATTGATATGACACGAGGCTGCCGTATTGTGTAGATGCGGAAAGCCTCGAGCTCGCTCATCCACGGTAGTGAACTTCGGCATTATTTGTATTTGTTTTATTGGCGGACTTTGAGCGTGGGGAAACGGCCGATCTTAGCTAGTAGACTTAAAATAAAATGTCCGGTCTCGTTCTATCGCTGGCTTCTAGCCCTCCTGTCTTAATATGCAGCTGGGTTGCACTGACCTCGTGACTATTAACTAATTGAGTACGAGTTCAAAGCACCGTCGCACTGTATATGCATGAGTGCAACTTGATCACCTCGACATTGAATTTCTAATTTAAATTATAAATTTGAGACTTCTCAGTTTATCGCATCTGCATGCTAGAGCGAGCAATCTAGAGCTCTGGAGCTGTATACATACGTCGAATTCATATCGCTGATGCATGAAAAACATCAGAAAGATAATACATATGCATATAGCGGCGGCTAAGAGTGCTCGGGCCTATTGATCGCTGAATACCGATATCCCCAGTGCGGTTAGAACCGTTTTTTTAATTCCTTGGTTATGCATATATGAGCTTCCGGAATTCCATGTCTGGGTACGAGACAAGTTATGAAGTGCATAAGTACATACCTGGTATAGTCATTATTTGGAAATCTCGTCCCTACACGGGATGACCCATTATTCGCTTGATCTACAATTCAGGCATTAAATTTAAGGTTACGAGACTAATCTAGGGTTAAAATATTACCATTCTATAATTCCAAATTAACTATCTCGTACCCAGACCTAGGATGCCTAGCATACTTCTACGTATCATGCATATACATCATATTTCTACATAGTTCTGCTTCCCCTGTGACCCTTATATTAATTGTCAAGCCTATCAAGGGCTAGAAATTATTCCATGAATCCATGTACACTTTGGACCAGCGTATAGCTAATCGACCAAAGCTAACAAACATGATATATGCTTGTGTATCGAAGTAGGGTTAATGTTAGATTATAACTCGATTATATTACGGCTTTAGATCTATACTGATATCTAGTATTTAGGGCGTGCTTTAAGTCTATAACACTAGACTGTAGCTTAGTTTTGATGGCCATATGATTTAGCTATGGGGTAATCGGGAATACAGCGTACTGACAGGCTGAACTCATATCCATCATAGTTACAATTTAATTTTCTTAGTGGAACTATTCATTTCATAGCATTCGTAAACCTCACCGGTTATCTCGAAGGATGGTACTGTAGGCCTGGATTTTGCCTCGAAGCCGACATCGATACATTATGGCCGAGAAGGGATTGATGTATGGTTAAATTAGATATTTGGAACACAATCAAGGACGAGACTGATCTACTTTAGAGGGTTATATCAACATTGGATCACAGGGCCCAGTGTACTGTAACCGAATCGATAGTTACTTAGCTATGTAGTTTTAAGATGTTCGATTTTGAATATTCGAATTCAATGCGCGCAGAAACTTGCAACTTGTTGCGACTTTATAAAGCGTTTCATACCGAATCGGTTCTGATACGGCCAGTCAACCTGCTTGTGTCTCTCAGGTCAAGAACGTATTCCCATGACACATATCCGAGTACCTAGAATATTCTTCCGTTGAGCTTGAACGAATCCAAAAGGTACTAATCTCGAAGCTGGTGCGTATATCGACACCATAAATTGATGTAACACATTCGATATACAAAATCCAACTCTTCGATCTCCAAAAATCTACCAAATGCCACACAAGCACGATTAATCCTCAAGACATAATTGAGTAGACATCAAAAAAGAATGGCCCCGCAATCTTTATCATCCGGTCACGCCTCCATTTCAATAGACGGCACTTCTAAAGTACCCCGTCAAGGCTCTGCCGACTCTTCCCCAAGCTTAATCGTACAGACCAACTCGCTCTCACTCGAGGAACTAAAGTCGCGTTTTCTCGACCCCTCCCTTCTCACATTCGCCACCAACACCTGCAATGGTACTCTACAATCCTACAATATCGAGTTATTTAAATCATCAACATTGCCTTCTGATGTATTCGACAACTGCTTCGATTTACTGGAAGCAAACATGTCAGCGGCGTATAAAGCTACGTCAAGGGGTTGGAATCCACGAAAGAAAAAGGAGGAAATGAAACATCCTGCTATGCGGTATTTGGTTCTTACCGTTGTCGAGTCCGATGACAAGTCGGGTTTTGTCGGGTTCCTTGAGTTCATGATCACAGAGGAGGAAGGTTCGGAGGTGATATATACATATGAGTTAGATATTTTGCCGGATCATCAAAAACTTGGGTTGGGGAAGAAGTTATTAGATGTGGCAGAGGAGTTTGGACGGAGAGTCGGGGTTGAAAAAGCTATGTTGACGGTTTTTGATAGCAATAAAGGTGCGAGGAGGTTCTATGAAAGGGAGGGCTACGATTTGGACGAGATCTCGCCGGAGCCAAAGGTCCTTAGAAACGGCACAATAAAGCCTTCTACCTATCATATTTTATCAAAAGCGTTTTGGGCTGACGAGGATGGAGAAGACGACGACGATGAAACTGACGATGAAGGTGGAGACGAAGATGAAGACGAGTGAATTAGCAATACAACCAGCGGATACTGAATGATACCCCCTGCACAATCGCTGTATTTTGATCTTAGAGACATAATAAAGGCAGGCTATGGTTCCTATGATAATATGCTTGATGATGGTATAAAAATATGTACAAAGAAACATGCTGAAGATTTATCGCATTCCAACAAAAGGCAAAGTTTATATTTGCACAACATCCTTTCCGATCAACTCCGGTCGCTCGGTCTCGTGCTCGTCTCGAAGGGCAGCATAAATCGCATCTGCTACGATCAATGCATTGGATATAGACCACACTAGAGTGATTGCATAGAAGAAATTTGCGTTTCCACTACCGGCGTAAACCCATAGGTAGTAAAATGCCGGCCCTAGGAAAGTTGCGTAGAGAATGGCAGCGGCTAGGAAGAAAGTGTATCGCATGACTGTAGATGGTCTTAGTTAGGTAAACGCAACATAAAACAGATAGGGCTAAACTTACGAGAAAACGTATGGTTGTACAGCATGAGAAGTGATAGATAAAGACCGGTATCACCAATTGCTGGATAGGATTTGAAAATTGAGGAAATACCAATTAGGGTAATTAATGCAAACAACGGTTGTTTCCTAGGCAAGAGTATGGTCATGTCAGTCAAAGATGTTTAAGCATCTACTATGCATATCTATCCGTACCTCAGCCTTAGACAAACTGGTGGAACGTATATCAAGAGGTGCAACTGGAACAAGCATAAGAAGAACGCTCGGAAGCTGTCAAACATCTCGATGAAGAAGTACCACCACAATCCAACATTTGGTGTAAGATCTGGTAGTAGCAAGTGAACGCCGTAGGTTGAGGCCACAAACTCCCAGGACCCGGTTATCATGTGAGAAAGTTTGAAGTATATCATCAACACTATACTCAGCATGATCGTGGTAATCGCAGAAAACGCCTAGAATAGAACGTAAGCATGAAGCTGATATTAAGTGGTAGTGGCAGCTGAATACCTGGATTGAAGGCTTTGATGTGGTCTTTAAAGAATCATATGTGAGAAACAGTAGTGGCGGGAGCAGTAATGCGGGATACAATGACAAGTACGACGCCATAGCCATGGATACGAATGCCGGTCCACGTCGACCTAATTTAAATAGCCTTAGCGAATGTTGGATAACGAGGTTTTGCTTGGTGGTACAGTACCATTAACGGCCGCAGCTATCGAATGTAATATTATCGTATTCGTGAAAACAATTGTAGGACGGGCAATGCAAGTCGCTATTGTGAACGGATTGAAGAGAAATCTGATCTCATAAGAATTGGTAAGGTAATCCCGGTATAATCGGTCTGATAGTATGTAACTTACGCAGCAGCAATCGCCCATGGTGGCCATGAATTTGCCTTCCTCGGAGACACATGGTGGGGTGTAACAGTGGGAACGCCAGACGATGCGATCCGAATCAACGAAATAGCAGAGAAGATATCGGCAAGGATGTAGAGCAAGTTTGTAACAATTGTGGAAGGCGGCAATATCGAGAACAACGATAACAGTAGTGGCGCCTGTACATAATATCGTGTCAGTTGAAGAGAGCATATAACTCCGGGGGCATTACATCAATTAAACCAACTAATCGATCAATCGATCAATCAATGGTGTGCATACCTGATGGAAGACCCCGCCATCATATGGTGATACGCCGTGTGTATAAAGGTAAATACCTTCCTGCACTATACCATATTGCCAATATCAATATTCTATTCCTGACCTTTCGTGATTGTAGCTAACCCAACATACGGCGTTTATAGGACGTGACTGGCGTCGATATCTCCACTCTCTGGGCGAGAATCGTTGGCAACGAAGGGAATGCAGTAAAAAGGACTAGTCTGATGAGAGCGCCTGCTCCTATCGCCAGGAGACATTTTCGATCCATTCCTTCCCGAAATCGACGCCTGATACCGTTTATTCGGTGCTTCTGTTCTAATCTGCAGGTTTATACCGAAAAGGACACGCTACGAAGGCATCCCAATGGGTTCGATATAGCGTAAAGGGCGGTATCGATGAAAGTGGCTCGGATATAGGATATGCCTATGGCCAAACGCTCGGGGAGGACAGGTTTCAGCTCGTAGTGGCAGGGACGTTCAGCTTATCAGGAACAGTCTGTCGCACCGACTGGGGTAATGCGGGATCGTGGAAGGCGTTTCGTGGTGGTTTGTGCTTCTTCTTCTAACTTACTTAACTTACCCTCTTCCTGTCCTGATCTGATCTGATCTGTTCCTGGCTCGAGGCTTGGCAAGTGTTGCCGCGTTGGGTTGAGTGTGTCTTAATTTCGTCAACCTGCATGGCCGTAATAACTAATACCTAATATGCCAGGCCTGTGATCACATCCCACTCTCTCTTTCTCTCTCCTCCACATCCTTAACTTCACTTGCAAAACCCCCAACAGTGCGCGCACTTGATCGGTCTACCTCCTTTCGTCGATACCATCCGTCGCTTGTGTGGTATATTCGCATTCGATTCGTTTTCCCCTTGCCTACATTCACAAGGCTGTTCCAAAAGTACCCTTCAACAAACCAGACCTCACCCTAGCTCGACAGTTGCTTAAACGTGGCCAGAATATCGACATGGCGTCGCTGTTCCCCTATCGTGATATAAACATCCATGCTTCGGCCACTCACTATGCTTTTACATCGCCGTCGAACCCGTCAGCACCTACGCTGGTCGTCGATCGGCCGTCTGGCCATATTTGGCTCAGCGACAAGCCGATGACGGGTGGTAAACGGGTTACGAGTATTGCTGGTATCCTTGGCATGATTCGTTTGAGATTGGGTTCGTAGATATCAAGTCCACAGCATTCAGGTTGAATACGAATGAATAATCTGACCTGGGTTCGTAGATAAGTACTTAATCGTCATTACGAAGGCCGCTCAGGTTGGAAGGATCAATGAGCATGCCGTCTATAAAATACAGGCTACCGAATTCTTGCCTCTGAGAGAAAAGCCGCTGCATGTTCGTAGCCTCCCGTATATCAAATACCGGCTCGACGTTCATAAATTAACAAACTATTCGATAGGATACCGATGAAGACACCTACATGCAGCTCCTTACTACCCATCTAAGAACGGGCCCGATGTACTTTTCGTATTCCTTCGACCTTACGAATACTTTCCAGCGTCAGGTTCATGCAGACCAGAGCTTACCTTTGTGGCAGAGAGTACGTGGAGAGTTTTATATTCGGAAGAAGGGTCATAAGCTAATAACAGTGTTTTAGGCGGACAGTAGGTTCTTCTGGAATCGACATGTATCGTCCGACCTCATCGACCTCAGTAGTGCTAGCCCTGCGGTATGTTCCAGAACCTAGAGCTTTTATAAACATGTCTTCTAACTTGATTAGATCAATCCTTATATTCTCCCTGTTATTTTTGGAATGATGTCGATCACGGCTACCGCGATAAAGTCGACGCCATTGTCATTCATTGTGATTACCAGGAGATCCCGATTTAGAGCCGGAACAAGATATTTCTCGAGAGGTATCGATGAGAATGGCAACGTATCCAACTTCAATGAAACTGAACAGATCATTATCACTGGAAGCGTTGGTACTGGCCTGGCTGGGTACGATAAAACAGCTTCGCAAGAGAAGCAACAGGTCCAAATTATGTCTTACGTCCAAACAAGAGGGAGTGTCCCAGTCTTTTGGGCGGAAGTCAATAACTTGAAGTTTGTTCCAAAGCTCCTGATCCGAAACATCGACCCGGCTGCGGCGGCTACCAAACACTTTGCCGAGCAAGTCAGGCTCTATGGCGATAACTACTGTGTAAACCTCGTCAACCAGAGCGGCAGAGAGAAAAATGTGAAAGAGGCATACGAAGGTGTCATCAGGTCCATAGTGTCCAGCCCTCTCGAAGGAGAGAAAGCCAGTCTACGGACTGAGGAGCAATTCCGCGCTATTGAACCAACACAACAAAAGAGCATTGTCGACCATGTTCACTACATTTTCTTCGATTTCCATCATGAATGTCGTGGCTTGAAGTGGCACCGCGCATTGCTATTGCTAGATCAGCTTGGAGACGCCCTTGAAAAGCAGCAGTACTTCCATGCGACTGAAGGACTTGCTGGCCTGACAGTGAAAAACGCTCAAACATCTGTCGTCCGTACAAACTGCATGGATTGCCTGGATCGGACAAACGTTGTCCAGAGCATGTTGGCGAGGTGGACCTTGAACCGACAACTCGTCGATCTTGGAGTCTTGAACCAAGGCGAAACGATCGAGCAATACGCAGCTTTCGAGTTCCTTTTCAGGAATGGTAAGATGCCCCCTTGGCTTGTATGAAGTGCATTCTGCTAACGATATAACTCTTGACTCTAGTGTGGGCTGACAATGCTGATGTCGTGAGCCGCGCATATTCCGGAACCGGAGCTCTCAAGACCGACTTTACACGGACAGGCAAGCGAACTACAAATGGAGCTCTGGCCGACGGTGTCAACTCTCTTACTCGCTACTATTTGAACAATTTCATGGATGGGCCACGTCAGGATGCCTATGATCTTTTCTTGGGCACCTATCTTCCCGCTACATCGGGCATCACATCCAGCCTTATGTTTGTCGACAGGCGTCCGGTCTTCATTCAGAGTGTCCCATATATCCTCTTGGGCGCTTTGATTTTCCTAATCGCAGCGATGTTTACCACATCCGATCCCTCAACGATACTCGCACTAAGGATTTTCATTGGATTGTCGCTATTGATTGTTGTATGGGCCGGAATCTTCATCAAGAATCATGGGATGCTCTTTGTAAGTGATATTTATTCTCGTTCTCTTCTGTTAAAACCACTACTAACAGGATCCGCTTCGTAACAGGTGAACTGGCCCAAGTTGAATAATCTCTCATGGGCCAATGAAGGTTACAGTGACGCCCTTGGAAAGGTGGCTAAGGATAAGTTAATTGGCAAATGGGTCGCCCGACACGAGCGTGGGGCTAGTAGCATTCGACTCATCCACCTCGAGGAAGGGAAGAAGAGAATAGAGTAAACCCAAAAGCAATAGTCTAATTAGTCTGACGAGGCTTTCGTCCATTCCGTGTGGCAACCGATGCGACAAGCTTGGTAGTGCACTGTTTTCCCCCTCCATCGGCGGTTTTTGGTGTGACAGGGGAGCGAATCCAGCGTTGCGGTCCTTCATTGAGTGTGGTTTTTAGATTGAATTTCCTTGTTTTTCTTTTTGGATTTTTGTACATTGTTGAATACCTAAGTAGTTACTTAATTTTAATGGATTGGATACTACTCAGCTAGTAGGTACCTTTCCCCTTAATTTCTTTGCACCTCTGATCACTTCTGTTTTCTCTATTCCGTGAAACCTTTGCAACCGCTCATATAATTGTGTTGGCCAGTTGCATTTTTCAGCCTCTTTCCCGCCAACCACGTGATCTGAAATCTAACTTCATCTGTGGCGCCACCAGGTCGTTTCGACATTTCGACGTTTCGCAAGCAACCAACAACGATCTCGAACGCTTTGCAGATTACACACACCATTTCATTCACAACGGAACGGTAGCTCTCCAGCTACCATCACCGGGATAAAGAAGAAGAAAAATGCTATCACAAGTCGTTCGCCGTATCCCGGCGACGGCCCTCCCACGGGTTCTATCCACTCCAGCATCCTCAGTAACGACCCTCCGAACCCTCGCCACCCTTACGAACCAATCGATATCATCGTCATATAAACCGAAAATGTCCCTTATAACCTCGAGTATAAGACCTACGTTATCACTAGTACCTCAAAACCCAGTATCGTTATCTCAGATCCGTGGTATGAAGGTTAGAAGTGCGGTTAAGAAGTTGTGTAGTGGTTGTAAGGTATGTTTTTTTTCTTCTTTTAAAATTTTAAAACTTTTGAGGAGATTGATCGTTAATTGTTTTTGGGGTGGAACTATAGAGCGTTCGAAGGAAGGGATATCTTTACATCATATGCTCGAAAAACCAGAAGCATAAACAGCGGCAGGGATAGAAAGCTTCGAAACGGATGTGAAGGGAAGACACCGATGGGGGATTCATCTTGGCGGTTTGTCAGATCGAGATCGTGAATTTGCCGTATCAAAAAAACAAATGAGGATAATGGAAGGTCTGTTGGGGCTCATGCCGGCTAGCCGGTGGATACCTTACGTCGAAGAAAGAAGTCTATTTTGTATATTATATGCCTGCCGGTTGTACATACTTTGCTAATCTCATATGGTTGATTTTGACGACATATACTTCTGATTGGGATTCTACGATATATTAATCCTATGGATATAGCGGAAATTCATCACGAGGGAAGTACCTAAGTCGGTGGACACTTTAGGGTAAGCAGTCTATTGTATCTTCAAAAGGATATGATACAAAAGGATGTCAACAAGTAAACCGGATTAACACCAATCCGCAATGCCACCCCCATATGCAATGTACGATTAGATATCTAAAAAGGATAAACGCCAGAATCCAAACGCCAGAATCCACAAAGCTACCACCATATTGTATACATGTTGAAATCACATCATGCTCAAAGACTAAAACAATATGTTTTAATGCGACACCAACACCCAAAACCTGACCTAAATTTGGCGGAAACAGACGGGCGTTAATATCGTTATTTAGGTAATTCAAGGCTCTAAAAACGTGAACGGCAATACCTCAGCTACTTATGCTGACGATTGCTCCAGCCCCCCATTGACCTTTTCAAACCAAGTGTTTTTGCAGTTTTGCTGGAAGTAGTCGTCGACGAGGTACTAGTGCTAGATCCGGCACTTGTAACAACAGCAGCCATGCGACTCATAGTTGTTGGCGCAGTGTAGGAAGTGGATTCGCTAATCATTCCCGCAACGGATGTAAACTTAGAAGTTGGCGGATTGCGACGCATTTCATCCAAAAGTTGCCTATTCTGAGCGGTAATATCACTCTTTGGAGGTGGTCTCTCCGGAGACGATGAGAGGTAAATGTGCTTCTCCTTTTTCTTTGGAATAGCCTCCAAAGGTTTCGGAACAGGTTGAGGCTCCGGCAAGTCATCGGATGGTTTCCGAAAATAATTAGTAACGGTGTTCGTAGACTTGCCTTTGTCTGTTTTCTTCTTAGAAACCTTTTGTTGATTTGGCTGGGATCCTAGATTATCATCTGAAATCTTATCC
This sequence comes from Orbilia oligospora ATCC 24927, assembly GCF_000225545.1. Lineage (NCBI taxonomy): Eukaryota > Fungi > Ascomycota > Orbiliomycetes > Orbiliales > Orbiliaceae > Orbilia > Orbilia oligospora. The sequence goes on along the minus strand of NW_011645561.1, from coordinate 840,099 downwards.
GATTTCCTCTTCGTTGACCTTTTTTGGGTGTCGGCTTCACATTCGAGCTGCGAGCTGACCAAGGTATGCATATGGCTTTTAGCCGTATTGAATCCTTGCATCGTTGTTGTTTGCATGGAGAATTTAGAAGTCATGGTTGTTCGGCTTGTAGACGGGTAGTAGTTGGTTCTATTGTTTGTAGAAGCGGACCACGAGCCGGAGAATCCATCGCTATATGACCTTTGGTATCCTTTTCTGACACCATACTGCAGCTGAGAACCATAGTTATCTTCGTCCAAGCCTCCATGTTGGCTGGGTTTATCAGATTCCACTTCGTCATGAATATTGGAGAGGCCGGCGGCATTGATTGTTGCTTGGACCATTTCGGGGGTAGGACATTCCCTTGACATGATATTACTGAAAGATAGGATTTTGTCCGGCGTAATATGCGGTCCCCGGTCCGTCATCAAAATACCCATATTACCGCCAGCCAGAAAAGAGCAGAGATTGGATTCCTCTGAGCCTGTAGTTAGCGATTCTGGGGTTCTTCTTTGGGATTTCCTGAGATGTTGGAAACTTACGAGCACCACCTGACTTCCTGTCCCAGAGTTGAGAAGGATATGATAGGTAGAGTAGCGCTTGAGCTCGAGTCATCGCGACGTAGAGCAGCCGCCGTTCTTCGTCGTGGTCTTCAGCGCGCGAGTGTGGAATAGATCCATTATAACACCCAGGTACGAAAACTATTGGCCACTCGAGACCTAATCCCAATTAGCACCGTCTGATTTAGTCTACAGAGTTAAAACATACCTTTGGCGTTATGGATAGTGGATATAGTCAAGACACCAGTCCCATCTCCATTTCCAGCAGCTTCTGGCCCTTCTTTAACAGAGGCCAGCGCTGCGGTTGCGAGGAACTTTCCCAAGGCACCTATTAGTGCAGATTCCTCCACAGTGTTTCCTATGGCTTCCGTGTCAGGAAGATCGGCTTCATCAATACCAGACATTACGTTTCCGCAGAATTCAACAGCCTGCGTGATAAATTCTTCGACGTGCTGCCATCTATCTTCAAATTCACCTTGGAGCTTCTCGCCAACATAGACCTTGTAATCAATCTTTTCCAATAATGTTTGAATGATCTTGCCAACTATTTCCGGGTCCTTAGTCTGGTCTGATTTGAACGCGTTCTGAGTATCCCTGATGATCTTGACAAATTTACTCAATCCGGTGATGCCAGGGTTACTGATACCTCCAACCTTAATATCTCCACGAGCTGCTTTCTGGACTATGTTCCAGATGCTCGTCTCTTTTTTTTCCGCTGTCGCCGACAACTCTTTGAACGCTTTATCCCCAAGTCCTCTTCGCGGGGTGTTGAGTATTCGGAGAAGAGCCTCATTGTTGTTTGGGTCGAAGATGACACGGAGGTAGTCTAATACTGTCTTGACTTCTGCTCGCTCAAAAAATCTTATGCCAGCAAGAAGACGATACGGTATGCGATTGCGGGTCATTTGGGTTTCGATTTCCCTGGCAAGACCACCAGACCTGACCAGAATTGCGATATCATCGAAGGTGAATAAATTCCCAGTGGTGATTCTTAGGCGGGTAACTTCCTGAGCAATCCATCGAGCTTCGGCATCGGGGGTTGGAAGCTCGCGCAATACCGGAGAAATACCAAGCTCATGTGTAGGTGTGATTCCTTTCTCTGGTCTTGTTTTGTCCTGTTGTATGACCTCCAACGAGCAAGTCAGGATAGCAGCAGATGATCGATAGTTCTCTTCAAGGTTAACCACAATTGTGTGAGGGTAGAATTCCTGCATGGCCCTCAGGTTACCAATCTCAGCCGCACGGAAGCCATAAATGCTCTGATCACTATTGTAATTTTTAGCATGAGACTTTTGGGTTACTTTGATTGTCCAATAATGTACTTACGGGTCACCAACAATCGTGATTTTATTCCTCCTCGAAGCGAACAGGCACATAAGATCGAATTGAACCAAGTTGGTGTCTTGGAACTCATCAATCAGAACTGATTCAATATTGGAAACACAAAGTGGGTGAGCTCTCAAGAGATCCAAGCATCTCAACAGCAAATCGTCAAAATCTAGTAGGTTTGAGTTTTTGAGTTCCTTTTCGTATTGGCTATAGATTTTGGAAAACTCGTCGTTGTGGTTACTCTTCTTCTGCGTGGCGATGTAGTCGTCCACGGACTGCATCTTCGATTTGAGATTTGATATCCTTGATTTAATACCCCCCGCATCATTGCCATCCATTGTCGAATACTTGTGTTTCTTGATAATACGAGTTATAATGGCAGAGCTATCACTAGTATCGGCGATACCAAACCCTGATGGGAGTCCAATCAGATGGCCATATTTCCGCTACGCCGCCACAATGTATATCAGCAAATGTCATTCAAGCTACAACCGCCTTGTACGCTCGTGGAACCCAGAAAACCCACCAAATATCGGGTAGCAATTGAATGGAAAGTACCGATGATAAGCCGGTTTTCCAGACCCCCGCCAATCATTTTGGAGATCCTTTCTTTCATTTCCTTGCTAGCCTTGTTGGTGAACGTAGCAACGATTATATTTGACGGGTACATGCCGTTTGCAAGCAACCAGGCAACCCTTGATGTTAGAGTGCGTGTTTTCCCAGAACCAGCTGCAGAGGATAGAAACAAATGTTAGTTCATTGGTCGTCAAATAGAAGGCGTATGTATGAGCTTACGAGGAGCCAGGATCTGTAAAACCTCAGCTTCGCTAGTGACAGCCTCGCGCTGGACTTTATTGAGCCCATCGAGCACCTGGCCGACATCGACCAGAGTATTAGAAGGCTGTAGGACTTCCATTTATGATTTCGAGAAATGTGTAATAAAGGAAAGTGTATTTGACCAGGTGTTTGGTAGCCCACAGACTGTTTGGTAGCCATACAGTGAAGATGTGGTTTAGGTTGGGTTTGGAGGGAAGCTAGGGAAGGTCATGATCATGGAAGGCCTCATGGCCATGGCTTTCACCCTTGTCGCATGGCTCCCACAGGATTGACGCGATGTTTTGGTGCCTGAAAAAACGATATCACGTGATTTAGAAATTGCAACAAGGCAACACATTTATCGAAAGATATCAAAGATCTGGGAGAGTGTCACATCTGAGCACTGGTGTCGTATTCATATTCATAAGAGACTGCATCATGGCTGCATCAAAACTACGAGATAAACAACCCGGTAATTGCGCCACACCAGAATTTATAAATGAAGGTTAAATAATATACAACGAAAGGGTTTGTAAAGTGGTGGGATGGCCGTCGAAAGATCCCAAAGAGGGAGGCATAAAAAGGAAGGGAGGGTTGAAAGGATAAGCATGTATGTTCTGGTTAAGAAGGGGGAAAGGATGGATAGCAGATGGGGAAATGGGGGTTATTACAATAGCCTAAGGCTCCATCAGCCAATTCCGACGAAAACAAGAAAGGAACTGGGGATAATCTAAAGTTGTCGAAGGTCTAAAACGTGGGGGTGTAGCAAGAAGAACATAGGTGGAATTAAACGCACTCGGGGTATAGGGTACTGGAAATGACAGAATACGAGGGACCAGCTTTTCCAAAGGTAACTCGAGATTGGGAGGTGTCTCGAGTTTGATAGTAGGATCGTTGATTAGGTGATACAGAGATGAAGCGGTTGAAAGAGGATAAAGGGTTCGAAAGAATAAAGGTCGGTAGGAATGCACAAAAATGTAGGTTGAGAAGAAAAGCGAAGCACAGCGAAGGCTGCAGGCAAACGAAGCGATAGTAAAGAATAGTGTGATATTCGGGAAGGTACCATCAGGTAAGATGGACCATGTGTACCGAGATAAGGTTAGTGACAGCGAAACCGTATACTCGATCCGCCATCCAGCCTCTCCCGTTCCAACTGAACCCAAGAGAAGCAGTAAACTGCTGCTTATATACAGCTTCGTTGGAGGACCTTAGTCCCTCCTCAATGTAAACAATCTGACCATCCGTGGTTTGTGCCGATTCCGTTTGCAAAACGGAGTACAAATGAAATTGCAGTATTAACCTCCTCAGTAAAACGACCGATTCTTTTGATATGCAATGAGAGAGAAGATGAAACAGAACGCAATGCAGAAGAAAAAAAAGTGCATCTAGGGGGGGTTGGAATATTTATTTTCTTTTGGATTGGGTGAAGTCAATATGAACAAAGGAAATGTAGAAGAAAGAAAAAAGCCATAATCGCTTGAAAGAAGAAACTCGCTAAAGATCACGAATATGCAGGAGTGTGGGGGGCAAGAACCATAGCAAGAATAAGAACCTTCAGCAAAAAGAAAACCAGGCAGAGCACCGAGAGAGCCACTCCGAAGAACAGGAGAGATGTTGGAAACAACGCCCTAGTTGAGTCGGAGTTGACTGATCAGACAGCCAAAAAAGAAATTGCTGAGCGATGATAACCGGATATTCAAAAGTTGATGTCAGATGACAACGCTCCTGACATGAAAACAAAAAATGAAGTCGAAATTTTTTTTTGTGCTTTTAAACTTTTTGAAGGCGGGTGTGAAAAGTTGTTCAAGAGCGTTCCTGTTTGAATCTGCGAATGTGATGTTTGGTCGGTTCTAATGTTTGAGCGTTGGGAAGAATGATAGAAAAACAGTGTGCTTGCGAGTAGAGGGTTCGGTTTCAACTTCTAGAATTGGTAGACTTGGGCCGGTTGGACTGGGACGGAGGTAGGGGTTGGCATTGGTGTAGCAGGGTTCTGAGGCACAAGGGCACCAGCGCCTGCAGCTTTAGCCGCAAGCATAGCCTGTTGATGCTCGAAATAGTCATCATTTGGCGTCTCTGGAGGTGTTGGGTACCCATGTGGCATCTGCTGCTGTTGCGGTCCTGGTCCGGGTTTTTGAGGTGTCATGGGGGCTACAGTAGCTGGCTGCGGCGCGAGGGTATTCTCCGGCTCTTGGATCTGTGGTTGGGGGGCCATTTGGCGAACCCGCGGGGCGATTGTGTGCCGTCGAGCAATAGCTGCTTGCTTCGCCATGAAGTCTTCCAAAGTAACCGCGACAGCTCCATAATGAGCACTCGAGTACTTACGAACAAGAACCTGGGAGGGACGATGGAGGTGCTGCGACAGTAGGACGATGGTGGTGGTATCGTATGACATCGCCCAGTCCGACTGTGGCGGCGGGGTCCGGCCAAGGATGTGTCTTGCAAGTGCGAGGGCAGAACGTGCCATGACGGAAGGAAGCGTGCTAACAAAATCCTTATGGAACATTGCGATCTCGCTGAGATACAGAGCCATGTACTCCACTTCAGGATCGTAGCTAACCTCAGATAGAATCATTTGGAGGAAGTTATCAACAGTAGGATGTCCGATAATCCAGTTCAAGGTCTGGAGAACGTGACGTTCCATCTGGACAAACATGTCCTCCTCATATAAACCGCAGCACATGCTTTGGAGTTCTCTAATGGTTGGGACACGGTCCTTCTTGTCTCCATACTTCGCAGCGATGAGCATTGCTGCGCATCCAACAAGTTGGTAATGTCGTTTGAACACAACACGCTTGGAGCAGTACCGGTCCAAAAGGTTGACGGTCAAGAAAAGAGTCTCCGGGTGAAGTTGGAAAGCAATGTGAGCCTCAATCAAGAAGTCGAGCAAGTAAGGTCGCATGAACCACTGGATTTCCGTTTGGATGTCGATGCTATCAACGTCAGGCAGGGTTTCGGCCTCCATGCGCTCCATGTGATCGAGAATGTCCTCCTGGTATTCGTCTGCAGTAGCCCTAGACATCTCATCGGCCATAATTTGAAGTTGCTCGGCGGCATAACGCTGGGCCTCGCGGGACTTGCTTCGAATATATCGTCCATCACGGTCATCCTCGCTCTCGAAGAAGTGATCATTGACAGGTCTAACAGTGAGACCACCGTTTCCCAAGGAAGCAGAGTATTGAGCCATTGTTTAGGTTGTTGGGAATTAATATTAATATTAAAGATAATGAATGGACGTCGATGATATGGTTCTCAAAGTTGGCAAAGGAGCATCCGATGTTCTTTGAGAAAATTTTTATGTCGACTTTGTAAAGACAGGTAAAAGAGTGGCTATAGTTAGATTAAAGAAACAACGAAGCTGAAGTTGCTGGAGTATCCAGTTTGAATGTATTTGACCGAAGAAATAGTCGACGAAGGGGATGACTTTAGAGATGCAAGGGAGAATATGCACCCCTGGAAAGTTGAGAATCCTCAGAGCGATTCGAGATTGTCGACAGAAGACTGCATACAAGGCTAGGAAGAGCAAGTATATCTAATGTCGAAATGTATTTGACTGTTGTTCCAACGGCGAATCTCAAGTTCTTCGAAAAGCGCGAGGATCAACGAGTTAACGTCTCCTAGGCGTCCTTTCGTCTGACTTTGAAGAAACCGACGGTTCTCGGATGAATATATCCAGCAAAGTAACAAAACCACCGTAGTCTCGTTACCTTTCGCAGATGTTTCGGAATGAATGTGATGAGATACAGGCAAGGTGCACTGTAAAAAAAAGCTTGGTTAGAAGGTTGGTGTCCAAGTATGATGGTAGTGATGCCTCTCTGCTGCTACTGCTGGTGGTGGTAGAGTGGTTTAGGGGGATGAAGGGGAGAGAGAGATGATGATGATGGTAATGATGACGGTTCTAGAAGAGCCGAAGAGGATGAAGAGGGAGAGGGTAGAAAGGAAGATGCAGAGCGCAATAGGGGAGGATGGTGTTAACGAAGAAGGCTGTGAGGTGTGGAGATCCTTTCTTGCAGTAGGCGCAACGCCAACCAGACAGAACAGAACAGAACAAGACAGGACAGGACAGGATGACTACAGGCCAACACAGTCACCAATACCAACAGGCTTAGAAATCCACCTCGCAGGCAAAGAATCCAGCACAGATTCCTTGATATTGGAATTCGAGAAGACGATGGATCAAACCGTCGGATGGTTGTATGTGTTCGAGGTAGGTATTTCCAAATGGCAAAACAGAAAAGAAAGAAGAGAAAGAGAGAGGAAAAAATTGACTGTGGTCTGGTCTGGTCTGGTGAACCAAGTCCAGGGGAAAATTTTCCACTGGCCAACAACGCTAACGGGAATATCAAAAAAGGGAAAAACTGAAGAGACTTACCAAATATCTCTTTGGAATCAAAGAAGAAAAAATAGACAACCTAACAAAAAAACTACAAGGCAAGGTGCTACGAACTACAATAAACTGAAATTTACAAGGGAGAGAGCGATTCCGCAAGTGGCTGAGGATACCGTATCAAATCGAGGAGAGGCGGTGAAAGTCCGGGGGTTCTCCGCTATGAAGTCGTCCTTCCAGCAGATAAGTTCAAGATACAGAAGAACCAGGACAGACCAGTACCGGTGAGGGGGATACTGGAATGGCGTAAGAGAGGGATGGAGGGAGAGTGGGAGAGAGTGGGAAGGTGAGGGTGGTGGGTGGGTTGATATTTACGGTTCCAAGGCTGGAGGTGAAAGTGGCGAGACGACCAAGGTGAATCCAAACGACCACCTGTATCTCTCCTGTTGAAACAGATAAGGAGTGCTATTGCGATATATAGCGGCAGGTCCTCAAGGTCGTATTGGGACGAGTCCAAGGATTGTATGATACAAGATTGCAGTCGGTGTATGCAACTTGTATCTAGAGTCGGATAATCGTCTCTTTTCGAATGTCGAGATATTGACAGTTCGGAAATGGAATGCCTGGGGAGTAGAGGCAGACCCAAGACGAGGGGGATGAAGAGGGTTAAAGAAGGAAGAGAAGAACGACGACGATGAAAAGAGAGAAAAAGGGAAGAGAGAGTGTCAGGATAAAAGAAGAAAGAGGACAAGACCAGAACAAAAGAAAAGGAAAGGGAAAGGGAAAGAGTGGACGATGAGTGGATGATGAGGAAAAAGGAAGAATAAGGGACAAAACGACGAATAGGAATGGATTGCACTATGAACTACATACAACTATACCGTACTTTCAGTATACCACGATGTACACACACACACACTGCTTCTGCTTCTGCTATGTATAACGAACTAACTAGCGTCCTGTTGCGGCCTGCCTCGAACAATCCTACCTACTTCTTGTTCTCGTCCGTCCTTGTTTGCTTGGTTGCTTGCCCCGGCTGGCTGTGCGAGAACAGGAGAACAGCCAGGCTAGACTAACCCAGTACTTGCCAGACAATCCTCTGCAACATTCGAACGGATGTCCCTCTCCTGGTTTCTCCCCTTCCTTGACTAGTTGGGACAGAAAGACACAAAGAAAGAAAGAAAGAAAGAAAGAAACCCCAGGAAAAAGGAATTACAGGGCACCCACACGGGCGTACTAGTATGGGAAAAAAGGGCTAACCTTGGCTGGCGAGCCTTTGCAGTACACGCATCCAGGACTAGACATATCCCCAGACCTACCTATAACAAGGAACCGGGACCTAACTAGCTGGTGTCGACTTGGCCACGACCGGCAGCCCAGATGGGAACTATTTTCTCCCACGGTGTATACTACGGCACATACCCGCTCGTATGTACGGAGGAAACAAAAAAGCCCCCCAAAGCGAGGAGAAGGCGCGCGGAGATCTCGAGGGAAATACGCCCTCTCTCGTCCTAGGCCTCACACACACACGAAACAGGTACATTACACGTCAAAGGAACGGTACCTGTTTTCAAAAAGTGAATTCGAGGAATTCGAATCCGATGTCTTTGGCGGGTAAAGTTCGTTCTTAGGACAAAACACGGTCCGGTATGTTAATTAACACCCACTTTGATGCCTTGACTCAGGCACGACACAGTTGAGGAGTCTTGCGACGAGACAACGGTAGACGATTTATTGTTCAGGATAGGTAAGCTCCTTTTCTTTACAGATACCCAAGGTACCAAGTAAGGACATCTGTAGTAACCTCTCATGTCGCCGCAACCGAAAGGCCTGTGGGCAAGATCCAAGTTGTATACAGCAGCTTTAGCTCAAGGTACTAACGTGAGCCAAGGCACCGGAATTTTACTGCCTCATGCATTGGATATTTCTCAACATAATTTCCCTTCATAAATTTAAAGCCATCGCCTCCTTTGCCACTTTCAACATTGAAACCAGGTGTTTGATGCAGGAACGCTTTGTTCTTCCAACTTAATACTCATCTCGCTCCCTCCCTCGCTGCACTTGCGGGGAAAAGAAATCAACAGATCTTCAATTTCATTGTGTATGTGCATGTGCGCCAACAGTGAAATATTCAAAGGTTGCAGTTGGAAATTACCCATGAAGTTTTGCCTGCATTGTCAACGAAACTATGAAGAAGATTCGAAGGAGAAGAAGAGCACGAGGCCTACTACACTTAACCAGCTTAAAGTGCTTTGTTAGTCGGTAGTCTCCACAAACCCAGCCATGCGATGGCCGAATTCACCCCAACCCCTCCAACGCCAACTTGGAGAATTTCAAGGCTACAAGGTTAGAAATCGGTTGGACAAGGTTAAAGGGGTCGACGTGTTTGCGCGCCCATGAATTTTTTTTATTACCTATTTTTTATTTTATTTTATTTTATTTTATTCCTTACATGGTGGAATCGGTCATGCACAATTATATTAATTCCTCGACGCTGACTGGAGATTCTGACGCATGGGAACCAAGAGCGAAGGAGGTAAACCGGCAATGATCCTCGATTGCTACTGCTAAATGGGGTTGGCCAATATGCCCGCTGAGACTTCTGGCTGATACCCATGCCCTGTAGTATCCTCCTCATAAGGTTCCAGCTCTAATAGTATGTTCCGTCCGTATGCAGCCTGTCTCTTCTACCTTTTCACACGAAACCGATTGCACCAAATGGTGTCATTGACTGAAGTCACTGATACCAAATTGATGAGGTCACCCCCCCAAAATAAGCCCCACTACGCACTGAAGCAGCTTCAGGCGTCCGGCACAGCAAATTTAGCAATCAGACCTCAAGGCACAACCTCGCTGGGGTGTATTTAAACTTGCGGCCGCAAAATTCCACTATCCAACGCTGGTGGCTGAGATAGAATCGTTATTGGAAATTGAGCTGAGGGATGGATGCGTAGGGATATTCCAACGCTTTGCCCTCGCTCTAACTCCGACCCGCCAATTTTGCAATTTGCTCGCACATCTCGTTTAAAAGAAACCGCGGTACAAGCACCGTCTGCTTTCGGTATGATCGCAGTAGCCATACACCCTTTTGATTCCTATCCCTTAACGCAGGACAAATCTTATGCTCTTCACAAGGTTGGCTCTGCACGCCAGGGAACACTGGACCCAGCTGGGTCCATTCGGTCGTGGACACTTTTCTCCCCGTCCTAATCCACAAGAATAGTTTAAGGATCTAGATATGTATGTATGTGCTATGTATGTACAATTATGTTCCCGGTGCATACATATGCATCGACGTGCGTCTAGCCCGTCTCAAGCAAAGTCTTGGGACCCGAGAGCTAAAAGGGAAACCGAAAAGAATTGAAAAAATTTTCACATTACCACGCGAAAATGAAATATTACACGCGTTTCACGATGGTATACCTGCATTCGGAGTTTAGTTCCCTTTTCGACGGTTTACAGGCGGTTCGGAGCAAGTGTGTACTCTCAAGATAGTGAAGAGAGAAAAAAAGCTTGTGTTCGATCCTCCATGGTCCAATAGTCACCTGCTTGAACGAATATTCTACTTTCTTTCGTTCGACTTTGCCCCTCCAATAAATCATCGACACCGTTCAGGTTTTTTTCTACCAGGTTTTTACCAAAGGTTTGTGCAACCAACGGCCTGCGGTTGCTTCGTATTTCCCGAGTAAGCAAATATGAAAATCCGCAGACAGATTCATGTTGACCAAGCATCGACAGATGATAGGACGAAAAGAAGACCAACCGGCTACCCCACCAGCACTTAATTAACCGGATTCAGCTGAAAGTGGCCAGTTTCGGGCCTGGACGTCCCAATCCAGCCACCATATTTCGGGACCCCACCTTTTGAAGTGGAGGTTCGACCGCCGGCAATTGGCCCGCTAGCCATGCAATGAGGCTCAGTTAGACTTTCAAAGGGTGAAAGCCACAGATAGCGTGCATGATCAGGGAGAGCATGCGCCACAGGACACGTCAGTCCCACACCTCAAGAATCCGAGATCCTGGAAATCTCCAGCTGCCGCAAACGACAGCACCGAAAAGAAAAAGATGGTCTTCGACATCTCATTCATCATTGCACTTGCGATGGGGATATCCCGCAGGCCATCAATCGTGAACTTGACAGTGTTGGATTTTAATATAACCGAAAGTTCTCCTAAATTATGGATCTTTTGGAAGAGTGTGTAAGTACTGTGTAGTAATCAAATATAACTTTGAATATACAACATCAAAATACCTTCCAAATCCAAGACGCCAATTAAACACAGGTGTAGCAATTTCAACGGGGGAAGCCCACATCCCCGACTCCTACATCGTATGTAGGGGATCAACTTGAAACACCCATCCTCCCGGCTCAAAACGAAAGGCAAGGTTCTTGCATGACGGCCGACGGATCGTGCGGCGTCTCCGTATCATTGGTGCGTTAAGCGAAACGGGACCGACCCTGAAAGAGGCATGGTCGAAACAGTTATAAATTTAGATTCTTCCCAAACGGGGTTTCTTCCAGAATAACAATTTCCAAATATGGCCTTGACTCTTTTTTCCACAACTAGCTTGCAAAGCTTGCACTCGCATCCGTCGACATAGTACAAAGTACGTACACACATTACATACATGAGACTCGCATCGACTCTTTAGCACGTCGGCATCGCGTCGCGTGCTCGTTAACACGCGAGCTAAAGCTAGTGTCTCTTGCGCATGAGAATCCATCGCGTATTACACTCCACCCCCAGCCATTCGTTTAGACGGCTTTGCACTTTTGCAATTATAAGCGGATGAGTCGAATTCACAGCATTACGGAGCTCGACGGAAGCTTTCAAAACCAACAAGCTTCGTTTAACATACAACGTTCTAAGGGAGAAAATTTTTTTCGCCAGTGGATCTGGGCTGCATTTCAACAAGCCAGCCCCTAGGCAGTTGGAAATGTTCTTTTTTCTTTTATTTCTGATCACGTTTGCAGTCACGGTTTCACTAGAAGCTTTCGTAGCATGGACTTGCTGGAAGGAGACACGGAAGGAGGATTGTCGGATGCATGCAGACAGAGACACCAGTATTGATATTGGAGATCACAGCTTTAATGACGTTGAAGACCCCGGTTAGAAACCTCGAGACTTCCTCAAGGAATCCTGCATGTGTACCTCGCCTTCACAAATTCAACCATCATAATAGCCTCGACAAATGTTAGTCCAAATGCTGCAAAGACTTACCCAACAGGGTTGAGATGAGCACAAGCTATCTCAGGAACAATTCACGAATTCACTAAACCATGAAGGCGAAGTAATAATGGGAATGAATGAATGAATGAATGAAATCCAGACGATGGACGATCGAGCAAAGCTCTTGCTCATCTTTAGTTCCACACAAAAGCTGTCTGTAGACAAGCATTCTCCTTGTGCCACAATACAGTGATCAGTCGACAGCCGTCGACAAAATATGCCAGACCCTTAAAGATCACAAAGTTCTGTTACATTGGTACTGTTTTCGGAGCAACCACCCGTATTCTCGAGCTCTTCCATGCATGTGTAATCTCTTGATACCCCCCTCTCCCGTTCCTCGCACTCGTGAAACATATGACAGGCAATCTCTGTCTTCGCCGTGCGTGTATGTGTGTGTGTGTCTACAATATTGCAAAGCACAATCCATTATTGTCAACGTATCATCCTGCGCCATTTCGATATTGAATTTTAGACCGGCGAGCAAAAATAACAATTTGTTTACACTATCACAGGAGGTGCAGGGTATGTATCAACATTTCTGAATTGAAATTATACCTCCGCATTCCAACAAGCGAACAACCACGCCACTCGTTTAGCAGATAGCTCGAGCTGAACCTCTTAATTGAACACCTCTACTACTTATGATATTACCATTCTTCAAAATAAGTACAGAGTACCAACCTTCTGATCCCGTGGCTTCGAGCATTGCATATGCATCCAACTTAACCCGCCACTTCGTTTAGATAGCTTGCGCTTGCAATTGGTACACTAGGTAGGTAAGGAAGTAGGTAGATACCATACCGACGGTCGACATTCAGATTATGAATCACTCTCTAAATGCAATGCAAGGCACAACTCGACGGCTCAATCCGCTACCTTTTGTTTACGTCCCCTCTGATTCCATGTGAAAAATTGCAAAAAAAACTCGTGTCGATTGAGGTTGATAGAACGTGTTGTTTACCTTTTGCTCGATTAATTCTTCCATCTACCGGTTTATGCACCGACGTGCAGCATGCAGATTTTAATATGGGTGTTAATGCCTCCAAGTCGTCAGAACTGTTATCCTGAGAGGGATATCCAAAACCAAGGAAGGAAATCTTACGCCATCGATAGACATAAATCGGGATCCCTTCCTCGGGATAACCTTGCCCTTTGATTAGCGTTGGACCTGATGTGGGGAAAACTACGACGCAGTCTGGCAGTTTATGCCAGACGTGGGATACCATTGGGCAGGGTGTAAAAAGCATCAGCGATTATTAACCCGGACCATCGGTTCGATCTTCAATCGATACTGTTTTTAGCCCCGCTTTTGCGGTCTTTTTTTATCTCTGTTACTTGATTTGAGGTATCTTTTTACGGCTACCGGTATCGAATACCTGTTTATATTGAAGATTGAATCATGGTATCCCGGAGCTTTCAATGGGTATATAGGGCCCAGTCAAGCTTTTGACGTCGCAGAATTGAAGCTTCCCTGTAAGTCAAAGTTGGATCTCGCCCGAGTAATGACTTCAGTATTTAGGTAACAGCTATGCTTTTGCACAGCAAGTGAGAGTTTGGACGAGCCGTGTCTCAGTTTGATGTCTAAAGACACCATGAGAGTTTTTCTTCTCTAATCAGACTTTTAAGAACATGGATGTTATTCATGAATTGTATATCGATATCCACAATAGCCGACTTGTAAGCCGTGCGGGGAAAGAGAAGTGTTATAACCGCCTTCTCCTTCCAACATCTTGTCCAGATCTTGGGGCCCCTAACAAAAAACCTAGAATTGTTAGGACGGCTTGAACATCACACCTGCCGGCTAAAGGAAAAACTCATGTTGGTCCGAAGAACCTACCCCCTAAAACCGACGAGGCTTCCAACATTGTTGATAGTGAATTGGTTGATCGTCATGCCATTGATTTCTAACTCTGCATGTTGGAGCGGTGGCAACCAGTAGCGAGCACCACCACCTTTCGAATATTGCTCAAGTTAGTTTCAGCTTCGGCCAAATCCCAGGATATGCCTGGTCCGGTCCACAGATCGGAGTCGGAAGAAAAGTTGCATATGATAGAGAAAAGAGGGAAGGGAAAAAAAGGATGTCGCCATGTCTACTTAGTTATGCATATGCAGATATGCATACATACATACATGCGAGCCGCTTACACGACGGCGAATGTGAATTAACATCAAGGTAGACGTGTCTATAACGTACATAACTACATGTCTATTGTTTTGACGACGGGAGTTTTCCACGGTATTTCGCGCGTGGGATTTGTTATGATTTTCCTGAGTTATCTTACTATTGAAGGCTGTGGTCATGGGGTTCATGGGAGTCAAATCGAATGATATCGACAGGCAACTACCGCCTGTAGCTGGTCATGATAAGACCTTCTCACCAGCCTCAATTGTTGACAGACGACTGCGCCACTTGATGGCGGTAATTGCAGGCAGAATCCAACACAACGAAATCCCAGGATTGACCGGAGTTGTTTCTGAATTAGTCTAGACACAGTAGAGGGCGGGTGCTCTCGGAATATAAATTTAGTATTGACACTACCGTGTATGTACATAATTTAAATATTAACTAGGTTCTAACTAGTGTAATTTCATTTGTAAAGTTCAAAGAAAATTCTTTGTCCCGTGCTCGCAAAATATGCATGGCGATGAGAGTAATGTTATGATTACGAAGCTAAGGGAAGGATCGATATATATTAAGTATATAAAACCAATTTACCTAAACTTGGCCCTATCTGCCTGCCCCAAGTTTGAAACGGGTTCTATCCCTTGTAGTGGTAATATTATAAACACGACACGCTGGCATCTGGCCCTGAGACTAGATTGTATATAAATATAAAGCAGCCGAGAACAATTTTGAGATAATGTTAACATACTTAACTTAGTCTCAGGGCTAGCTTAACTTATGAAATTAATGTAACCATCGATATCGATATATCGCAATATCGCTGAATTCATGAACCATGGATTATAGACCAATAGATACCATAGGTTATTTGATCAACCTCTGAGCCCAATATAAGCATTTAATTTTTCCTCAAGGCTGACAAAATTTAAAATTATGTATGTATGTTATGTATGTACACGACTCCGACTTCTCCACCTCATATTTACAATATATAAATCCTTCCTACACCCTTAACTTACAAACATTGGGAGTAGTAAGGGTTGCTAGAGACGCAGGTCGCAGGAGGCGCACACGCCGTGGGGCCTGTCCAGCCTTGGCCTCCGCATTGTCCCCATTGGCTTTGAAGGGCACCACCGGCTAGATTATAGTGTTAGATAATATTCTGACACAATCAATAGAGGGATTGATTAAGGAAGCTTACCTGTTGTGGTTGTGGTGCTAGCAGTGGTACTGGCACGAGTGGTAGTTGTAGTAGAACGAGTGGTTGTTACTGCGCTAGTTGTTGTGGAAGTTCGAATGGCGGTTGTTGTAGTAGTCGATGGGGTGGTCACTGGAGTAGTGGTAACGCGGGTGGTGGTCGATGAGGTCGTAGTGGCCCTTGTAGTGGTTGCAGCAGTAGTAGTCGACGTTGGGGTTCCGCCGCATGGGGTACCTGTCGTGAGGAGAGGAATTAGCAATTTGGTCCAGCAAAACGGCCAACAATCGAAAGTCTAAATATTCCCATAGATATTTCTTTACTTACCATAGAAGATACCACGTCCGTTTCCACCTCCGACGAAGATTCTTCCGTAAACGGAGTAATCGACGGCGACTCTGTTGCTTTCGGCGGTACCGAATCCCATAGTGGCGTCGTTAATCTGGACCCAGGTTGCTCCGGTGTCATCAGATCTATAGAGACCCTTCTTTCCGTCAATAGTAGCCATAGCTGCAATCGACCAATATGCACCAGAAGTCTTTGGAGCACCGAGATCGAAGTGAGCAGCCCATGTAGGCCCGCTAATAGTGGTGAAAGAAGTACCAGTGTTAGTGGAGCGGAAGAGACCACCATCAGTGGAAACCCAAACGTCTCCTGCAGTTCCGGGGTTAGGAACGATCTTATAACCCCAGCTTCCCGAGAGCGTCGCAGTTTGGGTAAAGGTGGCACCGGTATTCTTGGAAACATAGAATTTATTTCCAGAAATGGCATAGAAAACAGTGTTATCGCGACGATCAGCAGCGACATATGCATTCGCTGGCAAAGAGGATACAGTTGTAAAACTTCCACCATTGGCGGAGCGGATGACACCGATATTGGTGGTACTCCATACGATGGTATCTGCGTTTGCGGAGTACGAGACGAAACCATTCGATCCGGTAGTTCCCGAGGATTGAGAGTGCGAAGACCAAGAAACACCTCCATTGGTAGAAACGGCGATGTTTCCGGCATCGCCACCGATACGGACGTAGTTGAGCGGCTTGTTGCCGGCATAGTCAAGGGAGAAGGTAGTCGCAAACTTGGGGTTGTGGAATTGGGATGCAGATGTCCTTGGAGTATCCAAGTTGTCGTGAATAAATCCGTTAATATCGCCGACACTGGAAACGAGCTTGACATGTTGAGTTGGAGGGGAGAGGAGACCCAAGATAGCGGTTTCTTCGATACCATCAGCGAGTGATTTGATAGTTACGACGCCACCAGCAGTATCCCACTTGGTCAGATCACGGCCACCATAGATTGTTGCTCCGGTTCCGTACAACCAGTGGTTAGAATCAAAGGGATCAATGACTAGAGCTTCCATCATCCATCCAATTGGCTCTGGGACTTCATCCGAAGGATTGCTTAGCCAAGGTGCCAAACTGGAATCCATAGTGAAGCGCTTAGTTCTGTCTGAGCCATTCCAGTCCCAAGCTCTAGTCCAACTTGCACCGCTGTTGGTACTGCGGAAAATAAGCTATCGAAGGATGAAGGTGTCAGTAAGACTATCTACCCAGCAAAAGAGTCAAATCAGGATTTCTTACCCCTTCTGGCCACCAGGCGTTGAGCGCTGCTACCATGATGGTACCAGGTTTCTTGAGATCAACGGCGAAGCCGCCAAATCCGTAGTAGAGATCACCTCCACTGACTGGGGTAATATCTGTCCAAGCTCCAGACGCAATGTTGTACTTCCAGACGGCACCAAGGGCACCATCATATGGTCCTGCGCCGTCGGAATATGTGATATAAAGAAGCTTATCTGAGGGAGAAAGGACACCCTTGTGAGGTAGATAGCTTTGGCTTGGCTGGCCAGATACAAGACTCCCTATGAATTCGGAATTCACATTAGTAAAGTTATAATAAAGGGGCTTCGCGAGTGACATCAAAATTTGACAAAGAGAAATTTAAAGACTTACAGGTTGAACCGGCGTTTGTAGAGACCCAAATGGAATTCGACTTGTCAGCTACACCAACAAAGATCCTCGGGGTAGCAGACCCCTTAGACCCGCTGGTGGAGTCAAAGGTAACCCAAGCAATTCCAACAATGTCACGCTCGTAGGAGTTGCTGCTAGATGGGTTTGGAACGAAAGTTCCAACAGAAGTAAATGAGGAGACCTTAGCCCAAGTAGCACCATAATCGGTAGATTTCCAAAGGCCGTTTCCACTGCGAGCACCGAAATAAATGATGTTGTTGGAGTTTGGATCAATCGCGAGACGCTATATAAGGTTTTTATTAATTAGAACTGTGGCTTACGCTCTGTGGACTTTGGATTCGTAGATCGAATTTGTAGGTATATCGGGAAAATTCATGAACTCACCTCTCCCATTCCTCTTCCCGGCATGTTGCCTCCAACTTTGAATGGTAGCTTAGTAGCAGACCAGTTATTGCCCTTATCTGTTGAGCGCAGGATGGATCCCATATTAGGGTCCCAATCGTTTGTGTACAACCCGACGGCCATAACAACTCTGTTGGTATCAATAGGATCAGTGGCAATGGCATCGACTCCCATATAGTTCCTATTTTTCTCTTGTTAGAACATCCTAGCATTTATGGTAGTATTTGCGACGTACATACCAGTTTGTAGAATCTACCCAGTCCAACAAAGGAGTCCAAGAATCATCGGAGTTCAATCGATAAGCTCCACCAATATCAGTTCGTGCGTATGCGACTCCAGATGCGCTTGGATTGAATACAATCCCATCAACAAAGCCACCACCGCCACCAATCTTGACATTTTTCCAGTTGTAGCATTGAGAAGCTGCAGAGGCTACTAGAGCCGGGCCTGCGGCGAGTGCCAGAAGGACAGATGTGTACCGAACCATGATTCCGAAGTAACTGCGGATTGCAAGTCTTCACAGATTACATGTCCTTGCATATTCACAACCGGGCAAGCCATTGTATTTATACAGATATGTAATCTGTATTCGGCTCGACTCCGGGTTTAGGATATGCATACGAGATACTATCCAGGGCCGGGTAGGCGGGATTCAAAGGCGGGACCAAGCAGCCGGCTTGTCGAAAAATGGCGATCAAGGTATCCCTATATTTATATTGATAATCCCTTGGTAATATAAAACGTCATGGTTATATACTAACCGAAGCGATGGGATGAATGGATCCGTGGAATTTTCTCACAAGCGCGAGTTAACCCTGTAATTTGTTCCTGAATATCCGAATTGTGTGCTCCGGCTTGAAACATGAGAGCTAAACTCTACTCCGTACCATGGTGCTAGTCAGGGTTACCGGCGGGACTAGCATGTAGTTCCGCCTATGAAATTTCGTTGCTCGAACTTGGCGGGGGCTTCGCTACACCATTGTAGTATTCCGGTTGTGATTCCATGCATTGATCTATCATCGAATCAATCATGAATCTGAAGCCTTGGATCCATCAATGTCCTATTTGTGGTGTGGCTTGTGTTGACTACGTTGGAAGATGGCAGCACAGCGGCGCTTGTCAATTGAGTCTGCCTTTGCAATTGCGTGGTTCAAATTAAATTCCATGTCGCGTATACAACAGATGATATCGACGGATCATTTAGAAGGATCATGGAAACAATCTACATATTACGGCATGTGCTACTCGGATAATCCTAGAACGTCCGGAGCCCAACCTAAAATGGTAAATCCGAAGGTTTCACCCATGGTATCGAACACAACTATAACCGTCCAAAGCCAGGAAATAGACTTCGACTGGTGGGGCTATTTCCGCCATCGCGGGCCGGAGTCCCTATAATCTGCAACAACTAACTCAAAATTTCAACAAAGTGACCTTTCTCGATGGTACTGGCTACGAAAAAAAAAGTATTTTCGGGAGGGCTTTTGCCATGAGGCTTTTTGGACTTAAATCTCCTGGTTTCCTTCTTTATTTAACACAAATCAAAAATTCCATCGTGGGATTTTCGAGGTCAAGTTGTCAGTCAGATGGTGCATGCGATATCTTAATATCGATTTTCTGGGCATTGGTTTGTTATCATGTTCCTAGACTCCTATCTTATCTTAAACAATACTATCCTAACGACGGCATCTGACGAAATGCAAAGCTTGGTAGCTCTTTAGTACTAATGATAGCCTATATGTTTACTTATAATTAAATGATATTGTTAATTTTCGAGTTCCAATATCTATATTTAGTTGAACTATAGTCTAAATCCGCAAAACGAACTTCAGCATACCTAAGTCTAGTACTTTATTGGTAGATGTCTTGTTTGAAACCTCCTGCATTATGCGGTCTTAATCCTATTATACAGTCTGGCCTTGTATGGAGCACTATGATTAATGTTCGAGGCTCTCGGTTACGAAGCCGAGGGTTAATTAAGACGTTGGAATTTGTTGTTTACGAAGTAATGTATGGAACCGGCCCGTTCCAAACATCGAACCACAGATCGGACAGCATCGATTCTACTAGAATCTTTAGAGCCACCGAGGAAAATTTCATCAATGATTTGGCAGACTCCGTGCCCCTTGTTTGATCTTGCATCGCCGTGCTGGATCGTAAATGTTCCTGGCTTGAACACGCAAGTCTCATGCTCACGATCATTTCGCCAAGATTGTTGTATAATGATGATCCATTCCAAACAGCGCGATTTGAGTACAGGAAATAGCTACGCATAGGTTGGGGCCAATATATAAGTTTAAACCTGTGGCTTTATCTGTCTGATCGGTTTGAAATAGGGAATGACGAAGCCACTTCTATTTGTAACGTCCTATCCGATCTTCCGTCTGCTGCTGAACTATGGTATGAATTTCGAACTACGTCGTTTCGATCTAATGCCAGAATGGTATGTCTTCAGCTGAATGTAATCAACCGAATTTAAATTGGCTGGGAGACTTTGGGTGCGCTCATGCTGTTGGTGATACCCTTGTAGCACTATAAAAGTGTATTAATATCCTCGGAATATAATAGCATTGATCTGACATGCGGAAATGGGTTCTTTTATTCTATACTTCTATATCTTATATCTTCAATAAATCGATGCCACTGGTTTGGCACGATGAACTTTAAAATTACTACATTCTTTCGAGTATTATTCTATCTACAGCTCTCCTTGCAGTGTGTTTCCCTCGCTATTCCGCAAAATACAACCCAAGGGTCTAGACCAGGTTTGGGGCCTGTATATTTGACTAGACCGAGATCGCAAGTCTGGATTCAAACCTTCGCGACACCGAAAGGCCGCCCATTGAACTTGTTGGAATTACTGTATCATAGAACTCGAATTACCCACATTTATCTGGCCGCGGTGCATATAAATGACCCTCCTGGAAATATCCACTTAAACGATGCCCCCCCAGACGACCCTCGATTCGACTATATTTGGCCCCAAATTAGGGTATTGCAACAGTGTGGCATCAAGGTTCTGATGTTACTAGGAGGGGCAGCGAGGGGCAGCTATTACAGGCTGTCTGGATCAGATGAACAGGTTGGAACCCCGCTGATTTCAAATATACTCGCTCTTATGTGCCCACCTAAGTTTGAATATATTATGGGATTTAGAACTAATGTGACTTTCTGAATAAATTTAGTTCGAAGCATATTATCTTCCGCTGCTGGATATAATTCGGAAATATGGTATTGATGGTATTGATCTTGATATTGAAGAGCGAGTCGATATCTCTGTACCATTACGTCTTTTGCGTCGCCTGGATGCAGACCTAGGACCGGACTTTGTTTTAGCAATGTCGCCCGTCGCATCAGCCATGTTTCCAAAGCCTTGGGCAGTGGGACTTTCCGGCTTCGATTATAACGACCTTGATAAGTTGGCAATATCTTCAACTCGCCCGTCAGGAAAACTGGTGGATTGGTACAATTGCCAATTTTATAACGGCTGGGGGAACGCAGGTGATCTCAGGTACTACGATGCTATAGCAACGCTTGGGAAATGGGACCCGTCTCGTATCGTCCTAGGAATTCTTGCAAACCCGGGAAACGGAGGGTCGGGGTTTGTACCCCACAAGCGGTTAACTGAAGTCATTCGACAACTGCGTACCAATTATCCAAATTTTGGGGGGGTTATTGGCTGGGAATACTTTAATGCTGGTTGGACCGATGGGTTCTCGGAACCATGGCAATGGGCAAAAGCGATCAGTGAGGCCCTTTATAATCCGTACGATAGACTCCGGGTTAGCATTAGCACACCTGAACTGGGGGAACTGAGCAGTTCATCTCCCTGGCCTGGTCCATTGAACCAGCTACTAGAGGAAGGGGCAAGGTATTTTAAGGCAGTAGCCGCTCTAAATATGACAAGTGGGGACTTTGAAAAAGCGGAGGGATTGCTCTTTCCCTAATTCTCAATGCAATGAGTTTTAAGAGGCATTCGCTTGCTGGTTTTGCACACCGTGGTTAGCCAGAGTGCTATATGTATTCCGGGTGCACTGGGCTTCTTTGCGTTTTTATGTTAAGTTCAGGTCCTTTGGCGTAAATACCTAGGTTATGGTTTCTTACTTATATGTGGCGGGTTCAAAATGATTTGTAAATAGTACATATTGCCTCAGGGAAGGCCATAGAAGGGTTATATACAGGGGCTGTTATCCCGTTGGGTTGACATGGATATGCGGAGCATGCGCATAGAACATGTCGATTTCTAGACATACAAATAATTGTTACTTTACTATACTAAGATATCGCGATATCGTCTTACAGTATCGTATAAAAAGATGATTGCTATTTTATATGCGGCGTGCATCTCCGGTGGAGCCATGATGCAAATTAGACCAGGTATTAGGCCACCAGAGAGTTAAGTTCCGAGTTTTAGAGATCGAGACAGTGGTTCAACGATTCAATAACCTAACTTTTCTTTTTTTCAAAATTTATTCTTAAAAAAAAACAATTTATAAACAACCAAACATACTATTTATCAGGAGCCACCAGATAGCCCGCTCTAGATCAATCTTCGTTAATTCGAGACTTGATCATATTGTTCCTTCGGAGTCTTTCATTATGGCATTGACACGCACTCGTTCTTGTCAAAGTAAATATTTGCCCGAGGATACTCCCTACTAGATTGTTTTAACTAACTTTGCTTCCTCGGGATTTTGATAGTGCGTGACCTTGCATTATCAATCCTAGACGAAGTTGCCGGACTCGATCCCAGCCCAGGCGCATATTCCAATCCGAAGAATCGAAAGAGCATCCCTTTCGCATGTCTCTATCCTCATCAGCATACCAATCAAGCGGCTCAACATCTCCATTTTATGGGCCGGGTCAACTTTTGGGATATTTACCATGATATCAAAGGCCTGATGCGCCGACGAACTGGCGAATACGTCCTACAGAGTACTCCAGGCTGGGGAAAATCATACATCCTCGCATTACTTGCTTGTCTACTCATGCGTCGAAGGAAGGTCATTTTCATACCAGAATGTCAAAGTTTTTCTGGGTCGGTTTTCCATGAAGTTAGGCTCTCGTACGCTCTTGCGTATGCGCGAGACGCACAAAAATTTCAGTACCTGATGGAAATGAGTTCATGGGATGAACTGATAAATTTCACGGACTATGAGCATGACATCGGCGTTCAACCTATATTCATAATCGATGGGACCCGAGCAGAAACTTTGAGTTATGGAAACCCCTCTACCATCATTGCCGGTGATTGTAGAGGCATACTGTCCGATAGGAACATGTCAAACCTGAGACGGATTTCCTTTGATCAAATTCTGATACGGAGTTCGAATTCATTAAGTAGCACTGATCAGGGATCTCGTATCCATACTGATGGGCGTTTCTTTTTTGGAGGGCTTACAACGGTGTGCACCTCTGTTTTGGTTAAGTATACGATGGGTGGGAGCTAATCCTTTAATAGATCGAGATGGTATGGTGGTGGCGATATCACGAGGAGCTCGAACGACTACCAGGTCTACTTCAGTTCCGAGGTACCGATGAATATAATGACAAAGAAGCCGTCGCGTTAAGGCGTGATGAACTTCAAGTACTTACCGGTTGCAATTTCCATCTTTTGAACGCTGTGCTTGATCTCAAAGATGATTCAGATACCCTCGGCCTCAGCTATGACGATTTTCTATCACTATTAGTGCAAAGGGAGCCATTCCGTTCGATCCGGGCCGCGGTCCGGGATATCGCGTTTAGCGTTGGATTTATAGACAGTAACATGTAAGGCTTCCCTGAAAAAATAGGCACGGCTTTGGATATATATCCATTTAAAGCCCTTGTTTTACCCATTTGCGATATACCACATAACTAAAATCATGAATCGTTCTACCCGTAGCGTATCTCGATTTCGACACTGTTGCGTCTTTATGGAACCCACAACAAGTTATCCTATAGATTTAGCTCAGGAGAACCTAAGTATACTACTCGACCCGAGGTTTTTTGAATTGACAAGGAGCAATCTAGTCCGAGCAAGCTCTGGGTGGGTATGGCATGTTGTTGAATCTCTTCCCGTGGATGAAGGGTTGGCGCTTGGGCTATCATAACTTACTATACGGAGTATAGCTGAGGGCGATCAAACTAGTATGGTTATAAAACTTGCACTGAGCCAATCATAATATTAATACGATCGTCTAACCTTGACCAGCCGCTCAATACGCGTTAACGAATTAGGTGAATTAGTCATCGAAACGAGAATTTCACATTTATAAAAAACGTGTTCTGGTCAAGCATTTGAACAACGTTAACCAAGGCAAGATTCCGAGAGGTTTATAAGCCTCAACGAGCGTCGCTCAAGAAGTGATTAAGAATCTTTCGGTTTTTTATTGACTGCTTTCTAGGTGTTCGTCACCCACTTGAGCTGCCACCAGGGATTCGATTCCGGACCTATTCAGCTAATATATATTCTAACAGGGATGAAATGACGTCTTTGGCCCCAGGATGAATTGGGATATAAAAGGAAGGATTGTGGTATTTTTGTACTACAAGTCAGTAGTCAACACAATTATGTGCTGCTGCTTTCCGAAATTTTTCGAATTTCAACTGCTTCAACATCGATATCCACACCGCGTGCGGCGCCAACCATTGGAAAATGTAAGTAATAAGAGGATACGCAAACCCATAGGGGTGGTAACAGCGATATCTAAAATGGCCTACTGCCTAAAATGGCTGTCCGATAGAGCCTTCCGGGTTCGGGTAGCTCACGGCTCAAAGCTGCAAGGCGAATAAACTTTCCACCACCTCAAAAGGCCCTAGCTCCACGCAATCTACCCGCATGGCTTCCACGTGGAGATATTCAGGGACGGGTATCTGCAGCTTGCTGGTACTAGTCTGCCCGGGCAAGTGGATAGTGAGGATCGACCCTGCAGTGCATCGGATTGTTTCCCCACTGGACCGTCGTCGCAGAAAATAGAACATGCAGCTCACGGACTTTCCCGTATACAGAAGTTCTAGCCATTCACATGCCGTCTATTTCATGATTTTTACGATTTTTAAGGTTCGATTTTTTTGGGGTCGATGCAGCCCTATTTTGGTGATCTGAGACCCGTCTCCAGGAAATTCCCATAACGGTCAGGCGCGTATGCGAGGCCGCACAGGCCACTTCCTGGTCGTTTTTGCGATTTTCACCTTCCATTTGGCAACATACCGGGATGAAGATTTTGCAGCTTGCAGCTCAGCTTATTTTTTTTTTCTGAGCTCCCCATAGCTCGGATGGGCAAGCTCCTCGAAAATGCGAAGTTTCTCGAGTTTGGCGGGTGTAAGATGATGTCTCGGTCGTGGATAACGGCGGATACCACAGGTTTCGATCGCGATCATATGCAAAATGGAACGTTTAAAGCAAGCGAAAAAAAAAAAAACCGGACTAAGAAAAACTACAGGACTACGAAATTTGCGAATGCGGCAATTGAGGAAGTATGGTGAAACCCATAACGTAATTCGTTATTAAATTAATCATACGTGCGGTTTAAACTAATAACTAAGAAATAGAAAAAAATAGAACTTTCGACATTTCGCTTTTGCGAACAATTATGAACATATATATCACTCCGCCAAAACCTCCAAAGAAGGAAACTACTTTGTACTGATTTATGCGGCGGAGGTCTCGGCCTTTCTGGCCTTGCCGGTCTCGCTCCATGGGAAGTGGAGGACTGGGATTGGGAACCAGCTGTTAAACGGTTAGCTAATAATTCTCGTATTTTCAAGACTCTGGCTATTAGTACTAACCTGTTATTTGCGTCCAAGAGACCGGCCAAAGCATTGTACCAAGCCAAGAAAGCAGCGATCATGCCGAAAACACCACCAGCGACAGTGAGGTTCTTGCCGGGGGCACCACCTTCTTCAGTCTGGAAGTGGGCAATGGAGAGCATGAGGAAGGCCATGTCGAGGGTGAGGAAGAGGGAGAAGAAGGCGACAGTGGATCGGAGAGTGCAGAATAGGAGGATTGTGGTGAAGATCCACCATCCGGTCAAGTAGAATCCGAGGGCGGAGGAGACGTGCTTCTCAACAACTTCCTTTGGAAGACCAGAGGCGCCATAGGCAGCGACGACACCGTAGCTTTGGTTACCACCAGCGATGATGATAGCGAAACTACACTCGAATTAGCAAGTTTTCCTTCGGATTTGCGATGATTGGCAAGGATGTGCGATTTACCTGATCCAGAAACCACCATATGACGACAAGGCGGTAGCACCAAAGGTGTTACCAACGGCCATTTCCCACATTCCTGCGAGCAATTGGACGAGACCACCGTATGCATAGGCGCAGCCAAGCACGATGGAGTTGGTATGAATACCGCGGGAGCCGATGTTGACTAAGCTGAGGATGAAGGTCGTCAAGGCGAAAGCGGAGAGACCGAGAGGAGCAGGATTGGCGAATTCACGGAACTGCTTCTTCTTGTATGGACCTGTAGAGGGCAATCCAAAGTTAGTACTGCAAAGACACGCGCACCCGAATTTTAAAATTTTTTTATTTTTTTATTATCAACTTACCAGGCATGAAAGCACCTCCGTGTGGAGGGAGCATAGACTCGGTCTGGGTGAGAGGGGCGCCGTTGACACCATTGCTGGCGCCGTTGGTGTATTCCTTGGCTTCGTGAGACATTTTGATATATGCGTTCGACAGAAGATATTCTTGATGAAGTCGTTGAAGTGCAAGGTAAGGTTTTTTCTCCCAGGAGGCTAGAGCTGGAGCTGTAGGCTGACTTCTCGGGCGGGAAGGTAGATATATATATAAGTATTTATATATTTATCTTCTAGCTTTAAGCTGCTGACAGGAATGCAAGCTGGCAAGGTATGAAGAGGAAAGATAGCGGAGTATCCAGGGTTCTTGCTCGAGTTTATCCATTGTCCTCAGTCGCACTTTATATACCTGGCATCCCACCCTCCAAGGGCGACGATCTGGGGATGAAAGCATGCTGGCCACTAGGATGAGATCATGCAAAATTTCCGCAAGTGCGTATAAGCGCATTCAAAGTTTCGAAAGCTGGAGGATAGAACACGCTCGGGTTCCATACTCCGGTTTACGTCCGAGTATGGATGTGGAGTATCGATACCTGACTCCAGTTTTCTCCATAACTCCAGATTCGCTTCCCCATGGCCCATGGCCTCATCGTACGATTCTCAGTCTAACGGACTTGAGGCCAAGCCTCGACGCCCGGCCCACATCATTCGATCAACGAGGTCCAGAGGTTTGCAAATTAGTTGCTCCCAAGAGTCTGGCGACGTGCGAAACCGTCACTAGCGCTATCTAACGGACCTGTTTTTGTCCGAGATTGGGCATGTCCTCAAGCAAGGTCACCCTTCCTTCGAATTCTCAACACCTTCACCCGCAGGTCGTTCAGGCAGGGGTGTACCCACAAATTCCCATCCACCCGCGCAAGCGTCCCCGCAATATTTGGGCAATATGACAGTACTGCAGTGTGCTGCAGACTTGCTTTTTGCAAGGAAAAAAAGCGTGGGTGACAATCCAGGCCTTTTTCTCACATACCCTGACCGCTTACAGTTTCATGATCTTCAAAGTTCAGAGCTGCCTGGTTAACGAGGGAATATGAGCTTTTCGGAAAGAGCGGACGGCAGATGGCTGCCCAGCTTCCTCAAATGCGGTATAAAGTCACCGCAGCCTCTCACAAGGAGAAATCTTACGACAAAAAAGGCTTGGTTTCACTAGGCTCTTGGTGTTACATAGCTTTGACGAATGCTCTCTGGTCGCGAAAACTAAGACTTTTTGGCTAGGATTTTTTTGGTCTTGACTTTGCTTTGCGAAGTCAGGAATAGCTACTGAATTTTTCGAACTGGTGAGCCCTTTTCCTCCGCTAAGGATTCAAAAAACAACCGATACCGCGATGGCCAAGCTTCCAAGCCAATAGGTTTTGCATTTGTCCGAAGCCACGATGGTTGAATAATATGAAAAGGAGTTTTAAGACGTGCTTCTCACTTGCATGCCTCTAGATGCCGGACCAAAGGAAGTTTGTCCTCAACAAGCACACATGGAATTGCCAAACGCCTCCAAATTTCTTTTTTTCGGTTAAGCGTTCCAGAGAGAAAAAAGCTTTTTCGCTGGCGTAATTTAGCTGTGGGCCGACATTGGCATACGCCATGCAAACCGGCTAAAATGGACTGTACGAATAATGTCACTTCAATTCGCACGTACGCCAATTCCTTACCAATTCTTCTATGGACGATTGGTTCGACTCGAAGGCAGTTGCTCGTAACGGAAGTCTGGCTGCCGTGACCCGTCAAAAGTGGACCCTTAGAACACATGGCATTATGAGCACATGGCTGGTCTATCGACGATCTTGACGAGTGCCAAAGCATCGATCATTTGGGTGCTCGAGTGTCCGACCGTCTATCTTCCCAACTCTATGCAAAGCGTCAGCACATTGCTCGTACCGGAGTCCCTAAAGGAGGTCATGCATGCGACATCATAATTATCAAGCAACAAAATGCAATTAATTATTGCATTCGATAAGTGAGTGAGATTTGCAATTGTTACTGTGGTTTTTCCGAAGATGATAACCAGCCTTCTGAAAGTTCTTAGGCATGTAATCTGGGAACCCTTACATACATAATCAGAAGAATTGATAATCTATCAATCTAGCAGCTACAGGCTGAACTATGTTTGTGACACCTGTCAAGCAGTTGCTCGTTGTTTCCCCCATGAAATTGAAGGTTAATACAAGCCTTTTTTCTTGGTACAAGTCGTTTAGTCGGCTGCAGCCACAGACGGTTGACAGGGGGCATCGCTTTTAGCATATATGGGTCCTAGGCAGCTTTAAAAGATAACCGGCTTGAATTCTTGGGTGACCCTGGTCCATAGAAAGCGTACTATTGCGAGCTGCAAAGCACCTTGGTCGGAGCTTCATATATTTTGGCTCGGAACAAAATCCAGAAATTATCCGGACGGCAGACAAAGCTGCCGGGGTTTCCTCTCCTTCGCTCGTGAACTTTGATTCTTTCTACATAGTACATAAGGATACAAAACTTGTTTTCTACCATGGGTGTTTCGTTCAGATCATGGTTAAGCTGGTACCGGAGCCGGCACACAATTTGCCTAAGAATCACATCTCAAAGAAAGGAAGAAAGAGGGGAAAAGAGAGATCAAATCTTGGGATTGATCTTAGATCCTTACTAAGATCATTAAGATTTTTGAGAAAAGTATTTTATCGGCCCGGTAAACTAGATATCTTAAGCGATGTCAATAAGGTTCTCCGTTGGTTACATCAAACCCTCAAAACACGAACCCCTGCCATTCGATATATATTGCGGGAATAGGACCGGTTACGACTTAGTCAATTGATCATTGAACCGGCTTTCAGGCCGCCAGCAAATAGCACCTTCTCTATACATACTTTCAAAAATTTTGCACGACAAAATGGAGAAGAAATGAATTTGAATGTACAATAAAGATATGCATATATGAGACTAGTAATCAGTCAAAGTCGAGGATGAATGCAGTGCATTAACAGTAGGGGCAATAACCCCTGCTTATGCAGCGCAAGCAAAAAAGGGTCTTGTGATGAAAATATAAGGAATACGGTAGCTATAGCAGAGTAGCATTTCAACCAGGGATATGTACACGATCGATCATATCAAAGTCGGTGGGCCATATCTAAGGCCATAAATTTAGATACCGAGTATACATTGCCGTTCAGGAAGACAAATTAATACTGAATTGTCTGTGGGGAGTGCTTCTTTGGTGCCGTTATATCACATATCTATGTCTCAGGGACTACATTGACAGGAGGTCTATGGGTGCTTTATTCTTAAAAAGCTAAAAGAGTGAAACATTTGAAACATAATATTGGACTTACCGAATATATGGCATCCGGACCGCCAACATGACATTTAATAACATTAAAAGCTGTCATTACACAAGAATCGGATCTAGTGACTAGATTAACTTTGATAGACCGCCTGATTGCGTATCAATTAGCGTTTCTCTCTAAAATTTCAGGTACGGCATTTTACGGCCCGTATCTTGGGCGGGGAGGTACTTTTTCTGGCAACCAGAGACGAGTCTGAACTGCGGTGTTGAGTAATGCATTGCAACGTTGTAACACCCCAACGCGTAAACTCGACTATCGGCAAACGGCATTGCATAAATTTCGGATATACAAACCTCATACCGCTACTACAACCTGGCCTGTGGAACAAGACTAGCTATGCCCAAATAGTTTCACAGAACCAGCTTGGTCAATTGAGGGAAAGGTTTCTAAAGTTGGCGATGCCGCGTGCTTGGCGCCTACGCGCGTTTGCGACTGCTTCCTATAGCTTCGTAGTTCTATTCTGCATTGTTTAAAGTAGATTATATGTGATACTATAACGACTGGTAAAAGTTTATAACTAGAACATCGATACTGGCAGGAAGATTTGATAGTTTGCCCTCCTCGCGCTCGAGTCTATGTAACATCCTGCCAAAGAAAGAGCTAGTCGTTCTTTTTTTTTCCGCTTTTTTTTTTGAAGCAGTTCCGTTCTCTACTCTAGATAGTTTATCTATCGTACGCTCATTATATTTCTCCAAAAATGAAGTTGGCTGTCCTCTATGCGGTGACCGCTCTGGTTCCATCCGCTTTTTCTCACTGCCTCATCACGGGCGCCTACGGAAACGCAAACCATAAGATTCGTTCTTACGGTATCGGGCTCCTCGAAGATACGAACCGAAGAGTAGATAGCCGCGTCGACGGCCAAAGAGACTGTACGGTCTTTAGCGACCCAGCAATGACACCCAATGGGTCAGGCGCCAGACAGAGGAAATGCACCCTGTGTCCGGCCGGGTTTGATACAGAATGTGGAGCTTGCAGGGGAGTGAAAAACTGTCAAAAATGCCCACTATACGATACGAATTGTTCAAAATGTCGAAAGAGACATCTCCCTGGCTGCGGTCGAACATATTACGCTAGCAGTAGCAAATATTATGTTGTTGACCATCCCGAATTGAAAGGCACGGATCCAGCCCGCCCATTCTACAACAGCGCATATATTCACACTGCAAATTGGATCGAATGGCTGAGGGAGAAGGGTAAAATACCAATTGTCACAGCTGGAGGCTGGCTCTGGGTGACTATGTTCCAGCAGACAACAGATGGCGCTGGGCCTTACTATTGTATGCTTGATCAAGCGGGGAAAGGAGAGGAATGGGTCAATATGACGGTACCAGTGGTCTCCCCGGGAATTCAAGGAGCCAGCCCATGCAACAATCAGAACTGGGAATGGCCACTCAAGCTGCCACAAGACTTGAAATGCACTGGCGAATACGGCGCCCTCAAAAATGTTTGTTTGGCCAAATGTTTTAACGACGCGCCAAACGGGCCTTTTGGTGGCTGCATTGCCTTCCAGCAAGTCGAATCAGGGCCTGATATGGATAAAGAACCTAGGTCATTCGAGACCAATCCTAAATGTAGAGGATTCCAATATAGGTTGCCCATTAACGACGGCCAAATCAGATTTTTAGCAGGCGACGACTCTATCGGTGCAGTTGCAAAGGCATACATTCGAGACATGCTTAAACCTAGGAAATAGGTTATGTAATAGAATACATGTTCTCACGATTTTGTGTATACTTTCAAATAAATAGAATACATAAGCCTAACTCCATCCCAAACTTATGGTTAGCTAGTGTGTATATCAAATAACAATTTGGCCTTAGGGGCTGGAAGTACACGATAGTCTATGGTTAGAAATTTACGTACATATATTGATCGTGAATAAAGTACCTTGATATTTCGATATATTTGAAGGTCATAGCTCACCCCTGTCATAGAAGGCCCTTGCTAGTCCACAAGGATACGCCCCGGAACTATTTAACTTCGCATTATGCGGAGTAGAACCCTTGCACTTGGGGTATTGAGGAAGTTAACCGGTTATAGGTTGATTACTTGACTTCTGAATGTCAAAAATGGGTGCCTAATATTACATATTATTTTCTTACTGTTGATCAATTCAAGGGTTTGACACACTGCTTAGGTTGTCCCGTAGATGCATGTGTTCCACGACATAGAAGTCGAGTGATCTTATAAATTAATTAGATACAATTATATTACATTCTGTATTGATCATAGTTGATATGAATTTTCATGATCAATTATTTTTGAAATCTTCGACCGGGTTAACATTTCTCGTATCTGATATTGCGGCCGCTCGAGCTTTGGCTACGTTTTGTGTAACGTTCGAGCCGTGAATCAAGCTTTGTTCGATGCATGTCAGACAACAGGTTCATGATCATGTTCAGTATTATTTTAATTATGCACTATGATGCATTTTACCTTTAATGAGGCTTCGTAACGATCTACGAATCTTCCAATACATTTTCCGCCAGATATCGGTATCTCGATAAGACATGCCTGATATCCTTTTCTCTCGTGTTGATATCAAATATCTAAAACTTGGGATCTTCGATACGAACCGTCTTGGTATTGTTGATACCAGTATATACCATGCGAATGGCATCCTTGTAAACATGCATCTTGAAGATTCAATGTCGTGAATCCTAAGGTACTTACATACATAGTCTTTCCGGCCACTCGTTCTAGGCGTTATCTGCATGAATTCGAAGTCGTGATAGCACCTGGCCACCGCCGCCAAGCGCTCCATGGTGGATATGTGTGATTCGGATGAATGGCGACTGGGATTTAATTTAGACTGTCCAAACTCTCCGAAGCTAGTTTAGCTGTCGGCAACGCCGTTTCCTTCAACCCTATAAATACCAAGACTCTGGGCGAACAAACAGACTGCACTTTTTTCACTCTCGCCTCTTCGCCAGCAGAATCCACAAATCTTCATGGATGTTGTTTCTAATTGGAGGATCAAAGTGTATTCGGTAGCTTACGGCTATGTTTGGTCAGCTGCAATGTTGTTCTAGCGTCTGTGCTAGTTTCCAGTGGCGGCCACGCCATGTATCACAATTCCATATGCCCGATATCCCAACAAGGTGGCTTTTTCCCTAAATTTCAATTGAGCTCCACAAACGGGTGGGCCCCGGCTCCAGTCGCAAGATGCATATGTATGGTGCAAGAACTCAATCTTATCAGACCCTTGCAGAGAAAACGTGTATTCGGATCGGTGGACGGACGCGGACGGCCGATGTACATGTAATGTATGTATGAGTGCATTGACGTTTTTATTACATAGCTTGCTTCAGTTGTAACGGTATTCCGGCCGATATAATTACAAAGTCACAATACATACATGCTTCATGACATAAGCCCTTGCGGTTCCATCAACCGAACACATCTACCGTGGATTCGCACATCTGGAGATACAAGTTTTTCTTACGGAATCTCGTTTTGGAGACTCGGGAAACATGTAGTCCTGAGTAATATAGCTAACATTAGTATCCTCGGTTGCTCCTACTCATAACGGTGTCGGCGCGCATTATGTCGAAATCGCCAACCAAAAATATTTTCGCGCGCCAACAGCTTGTGCGCACAAAGCCCGATAAAAAAAAAGACTTGGTAGGTTATTATCACAAGAGCTCGGTAATTGTCACTCGAATTCCAGCAAGTTCTGTTAGAATCCTACGGCTTCCTCAGCTCGAGCGCAATCGGCGATCCTCGAATTAATTTGTTCCAAATGGCAATATTGATATATCTAGATACCTTGGTGCGACCACGGAAGTATTCTGGCATCGCGAGCTGAAAAGCGCCGGCGTCGGTAGCAGAAATATCTAAGCTAACACGCACTATGACCCCAAAACTTATGATTTTGGGTCCGCGACTGGATTGCGCTGAAGGTGCATTTGGATGATTTTTCCTATGCTGGTTCTGCTTAAGAAGCGAAGCGTATTTTGCGTGGTTGCTTAGCTACTGATATCTTAGCTTAGGCACCGCATGCCCAATGTTCCTGCGAAGTACGGTATTGGTGGATGCGGTGTCCAAACAGAAACCCGCACGAAATTCAAAGCTCCAGTATCCTCGCCTTTCCACGCCGCCTCGAAATCTCCCCGTTGAGCGCCCAAATAATGCGATTAGAAAGAACTTGTCGAGAAGAAAATTTCGCAACCCGCCAAACACCGCCTGAGGCCTTCCAACAAGGTGGCAGATTTATCTAATTTTCCTATTCTTTGCGCAATGCTCGATCTGAAGTGACCTCCGCGGCATCACCAACTAGTTAGGTACGAGTGGAAGATAGAATGGAACGAATCTATATTATACGCCAAAAAAAAAAAAAAAAATCATATTCGCCGATTTTCAGCGACATCGCATTGTACAATTATTTCCTGTTATCACATACATTTCATAAACCCCAGACTGGCGACCACTACGGCGTAGTGCTCTGTAGCTACTGGCAAGAGAGATGTGGATATCGGATATTATTAACGTGTTAGGAATCTACGCACATTTTTAATAGGAGCAAAGACTTACACGGGATACGTCGCGATTTTACAGCTAGCAGCTACACAGGAGTGTTCCTTAGGGGGGAGAACTGAAAGGTCTAGAGACTTGGGAAATGGGGGATGGGAAATGAGAGATGGGGGGCGGGTCGCAAGATTGCATGGAAAAAATACAGCCTCAGAAGATCGGGGGAGGAAACTCCTGAAGTGGATGACCTGTATCTGCGGGTTCGGCTATATATTCAGCTACCACACTTGGCGGTTGGTGTATAGGGAACTAGTTGGCGGTCGAGGCTAGTTGCAGTCGACGAATTTACGAGCTGATACGCACGCGCATGTGTATGCATGTGCGTAAATTCGGGCTAGATTTAAAGATAGGGAGAGAGGGGAAATACATTAATTCAAGGCTTCTCTTTGAAGTCAAAACGCGAGGGAAATTGCCGTATATGCATTGTCCTGCTAGGGTGTAATCTACTCGGTTTGAAATGCGGGGTCTCCTCCTCAGAATTCCTAATATTTGAATATATCTTGGGATTCAAATCACATGCCAAACCTGGACTAATCAACTTATTCCATGTTTTTTGTAATCTTAGAAGGAGGTTATTTGATATACGGGGCTAGTCTTGAATCATTATGAGCTAGGTTCTAGAATCCTGTGCAACATGCAGAGGTGGTCCGAGATGTTCGGTTGTTGGCTACCGGACCTGTGGAAGACCAAATCTGTGAACCTCGGGAATGTATAGCACGCAGCATGTTGCATTTTTGAATCTTGGTCTTTCTATGGCCCGTAAACTTGGATAGAATTGTATTATTATGAATTAGTTAAGTTGAATTTACAAGATCTAATAGGTTCATCTGTGCCTTGATAGGGTCAATCAATATCAACTGTATGAGTTTCCATGCGTCAAAAGCTTTCTCCTTTTTTTAAAATTTTTTATCTGGTAGTACTATAGTGGATATTTGGAATTTTGATAACAGCAGACCCTTCATCATTCACGTATGGCTTCCAAGACTGACACTTTTCGATTAAGGCTCTGCCTCCCAATATAGTTTACCTATCACCATTAACACACTTTGGCCCTTTTGTTGATCAATTGAATCTCCATATATACTGATAACCTCAATGAACACTTTCTAGAGGACGTCCGGACCGAATCCGGGAGATCAAGGACAAAGTGGACAACTTCCAGCCCATCAGGTTTGACGGCCCCCTATTCTCATTAGACTTCAAGTGCCTTATGGCCTCACTGAAAACTAGCCTTCAATCGAATAAAACCACGACAGCTAGCCACTTACTCGCCCTCGACCGACGTCTCCTTTATCACCAGTATTTTGTGTCATTTCGGTACTTGATCATTTACTCAGCGCCCTGATCTATCAGACCAAGCCGAGATTTGCGGTCCCCGATTTTCCACCGCCTGTTCAAAACTATCAGGACCCCAGGATCGATACCTAGCGATTTTTTCTGACTCCAGTTTTCATCTATAGAAGCAGACGCAATTTCTGCAGATCTGTCGCCCTTTATCTCGTACGTTCCCAGACCTAGACATGTTGTATTTTGGACAGACTCCTCAAAACCCCACTGCTTTCAACTTAAGGCCGTGTGCGCCAATCGCGGTGCCCGAGAGGGTAAATAGTTCTCCTAGCAAAAAGTAGAACTCCTCACGGCTCGGGGACCAGCAATGACTCTACTTCTACTATCTTTTGCTGTTCTTAGATATGTATAGGAATTCCTTATTACAACCTCAACCATATAGATACAGAGGCTCTCGACGATAGAGATGGAGTGGGAGGAGAACTTGAGACAAGATTAGAGTAAACCCCCTTTACCTATTTAGTCAATAGATCCCGTAGAATCTTTCCACGGGTGGATGTTGTTCAAAACCACAGCGTTCAAGTTTCTCAACCAAAATATAGCACATGCCACGGTTGAATATTTTAGATTAGAGGGTATTCGTCTCTTCGCTTGTACCGTCAAGCCATAAAGCTAAGAAACAACGGAGACCGACTGAAGAACGTTAAAAATCAATAACAACTGAAGAAAACTAGTCGGACTCGTGCTCGGGAATTAAACGCGCAAAACTGTGGCATCATATGTGAATTCAAGGGCTCGATTGATTTTCAGAGTCTAAGGGGATAACATGAATCGGTATCAAGGAGGCAAAGTTCGTTGTAAGGTGTCTAAAATACAAGTAAGGCAACCAAAGAACCCTAATAAATTTGTTTCGCATGTCGAGTTGGCCCAGCCGAAGAAAGATAAAATATATTCCGGAAAAATAGTATCCGGAGGCTCGGAAAAATCTGCGGGATTGAAATTCAACCCACAGCACTCCCGAAAAACTATGACAGGGTGGCTGGATACATATAGATGACAAATATAAAGAAAAAAGCGGAAGAAGTACAGCTTGCAAATGTCAGTGATTATTCGAGAGGGAGTTCCTCGAGATCATCAATACTGGGAATTCACCAAGATACTACCCCTTGGATTTACATCTCCGCAGATTGAATTTTGCCTTGGTCATTGTACAAATATCATCTACTATCAGAAATCTCGTTTGCCGCTGAATTTATGATATCACTTTTAATTTTTAGGTCTTTTTGGCTTTGCGAACCCTGAGCGAATCGTATACCCGGTAGAGTTGCTTGGTTATACAAGTTGGTTGAATGTCACACGTGCACACGTGCACTTTGAATTACCTTTTACAAACTGAAACGAATCCTTCCGGTCCGATTATAGCTTTCCGAGTGTATATTAGCCTAGAGAGCCACTAGCATGGGAAGTATCCTAAGATTTTCTGGCTTCAGTATGCCACCTGTCTACACTCAAGTCCTGAACAATCCTTCCCCAGTATGTGTCACACTAAGAAACGCACCCATGCCTTTAAGGTGGGGGCTATATCAATCTTTTATTAACTGGAATGTGCATTCGATCAATTGACCGTGACAATTTAATGATTTCGTAATATGGATGTAAATTTGTGTTGTAGATGTTGTAAATTATGGTGGCCCGCAATTGGTTACAAGACTGTCAAAAAACCTTGGGCTAAGCTAAAGTTTGATACATAGATACAGTTGTCATGAAGGCAAACAAGCCCGGATTGTGATGAGGTCGATTATTTTGCAATGGATCAAACTAAGCTAGCTGGCTACTCGAGTAGACGATTTGATACGATTTGATAGAATTTGCCACGGACTTAGCTATAGTTGGGACCAAATCCTCATAGGGTAAGTGGCACTCTTCAATCATATATTCATGCACAGCAAGCTAGTGCATGCGCCTGGCTAGCTGGGCGCCCTATTTTAGGGAGATACCAAACCGACAATTGATGCAAGACTACAATTATCACTTGTGATTTATACGTACCTGGTCTCGTTGTACGTACCCAAGTCAAAGGAGATTTCAATCTTCTGAGAATGCCAAAAGCCGAGTAGCTCATAAGCTTCCTTCAGTTAAATCAATTGTCGATGCGGTGCCACCATGCGTCTAAAGTTGCGTAGCTTCAGTTTTCAACTCGATTGGAACGTTGTCATAGGATATTTTCTCACCCTTGAATAGGTCTTGAGGAAATCCGCGAGGTAGGACTAACCACGTAAACGCAGGTGGTCTGCTAATGTTATCACATCAACCTGTAAAGCTCAGCCACTTAGATTCTCACGTCTAGGGAGAGGAAATGTTCAAAATATCCATCGCTAGCCGGTGGTAAAATAAATAGCCGTGTCTGCTATGTGGAAACAAGCTGGCAAAAATATGGGTAATCCTCATAAGGATAGAAGATTGATACCTATTGGACCGAGATGGATGGCCGAAGTGTATCACAAATTCTGGTTAGCTCCTAGCTCCCAATACAATATTTTTTTTGCG
Organism: Orbilia oligospora ATCC 24927; assembly: GCF_000225545.1. NCBI lineage: Eukaryota > Fungi > Ascomycota > Orbiliomycetes > Orbiliales > Orbiliaceae > Orbilia > Orbilia oligospora. The sequence goes on along the minus strand of NW_011645561.1, from coordinate 801,896 downwards.
GGATTCCGCTGGCAGCCCTGATACCTTTTTTGTATCGTAAAAGCCTCCAAACCGATTTGCAATCGGCCCTCTGACAAGAGGTCATTGAGTTGGAGGGAGTTGTTTGGAAGAGCATCCAATTTAAGCTGCCCAACCTATCAGAACTGACCGCCTTGCATAGTATGAACCCAAAAGAGTGATAATAAAGGGTTGGGTTATGGTATTCAACGTGCCAAAGTTGACTTGCCCCTTCCACAGGCCAATGGGTCGGAGTATCTAGACTCTAAAGTTCCACGCAAATCGGGACCCTAGTAAGGGATCTTCAGGAAGCACCCACAGGTTAGCCAAATTCAAATATCAACGTGCGTATCTTTCATTTAAGGAATATACATTAGTGTCGCTGGTGTAGGGTATGATCGGCATATTTCGGCTTAAAGGGGGGATCACGGTTTCCTAAGGGCAGCCCCTAAGAAAAGTCATTTAAAAATGCAGAAGCCATGAAAGGATACAAAGTAGCCTGAAATATTGGATTTAATCATACCTTCTAGAGTCATCCGGATGTTTTTGGGTCATAAAAATTCGTATGCTGGCTGTCCCAAGAGACAAATGAGGATACCAGTTGCGACAATATTTCATCACTGCCAGATGCTGTTGCCCAAGGTGCCATCTTCCAATTACCGAGATGCTTGTCTTCAAATAGTCCGAAGTTCGGTTGTATCGGCACATGTACGGCTGGCCTTGTATCTTCCAAAACAGCGTTGCCTAAGAAAGTGTATGCTGCGTTCTCTGGTGCAGGGAGTAACGTGGAATTGCCGTCATCCCGAATGATGAACATCAAATCCTCCACCGAAGCCTCGTCTCTAATGGCTTCAATTATTCTTCCCAAGGCCAGAGGGGTTGCAGTTTTCATGTAGTCAATCAATTCCTTGTAGTTGTTATTTTCGAGTTGTAGTGATTTCAAGTCTTCTTTCATCGATTTTCGATTATCCCCTGGATCTTCAATCGCATATTGACATTCATGGCCCTTGGATCGACACCGTTGGCATTCTGGCTTGTCTTCGCTACACTAGAGGCGGAAGTTTTGGTTAGGTTTCACCCGGTATTAAGATACTAACAAGATTGATAGGTTAAAACACCTTCGCTTTCGCCTGCCTGCAGGCATTACAAGCCTTTGCGGCCTGATGCCTCTTATACTTTATCTCGATGGGGGTCCTCTGTGATGATTCTAGTTGACCAGGCACTGGGTCAGGAGCGGGGACTAGAGTAGGGAGGCGGCGCCGTTTCCGAGGATTTGGATTCATAGACATGGGGGGATATCGATGAGCCGAGACCAGCACCTCAGCAATTAACTTTGAGTACTTTATGTCACCGAGAGATCGATAACCACCGTTCACCAGTTGTTTCAGGTTCTTCGGAAAGTTTTGGGCGTCTAGATAATGTCTATTGTCGTTCATTTGGCTATTTAGGCTTTCGGTGGTGTTTGCGGAGATGGGATAAGTTAAGCCTAGCTGAGGAGGTACATGAGAAAGATATATGTGTTGGCCCTAATCCCTGACTCGTCCAAGAGTACTCTTGACCAGATGCTCTTTCGGCTAGATTTTGGGATTTTTGGCGGTGGAGAGGGTCTGAAGAAAGCCAATGCCTGAGATATCACAGTTACACTCTGGAATGGGTATCTCGATAGCGGAAAGGCATTCAATGCCAAATCTTGATTCCGTGACCAAATTGCGAGTCTAGAGATGCAGGTAGTTGGACATCAAAAACGGCCAGAGTTCAACCGTGTTCAGTTCGACTCTGGTTACCGGAGCCCGAGGGGCTTTGTTTTTCCAACTTTTCCATCTGATCCAAGTGGTTAGTCTGGGCAGGCACCGGCGACTGAATTCCCAAGCACAGCTCCCCAAAATCTCGTTGAATACCAAGTGTTTTCAAGTAGGTTCGTTTGGGCATCTCGTAAAGCTGTTGGGGGTAGGCCACTGAGGTTGAGGCAAATCGGTTCGCGCGTTTTACTGCTCAGGTTCTTTGATTGATAGTCCTCCTGATTGACAACTGAGGATTTAATGTGAAGAATTGTGTTGTCCGTGTGGTACAAATTTGTAGCACCGGACGACGCCAGGCTAACATGGAACGGAACTTGAACTCCAACCAATCCGGCCGGGTTCCTGGTCAACGGAGGCTGCACCACGATGGTCTTGATCGTTGGGTTCGGTGTTGTTCGGCGGGGATTATGTGTTGTGTTCAACAAAGGTTGGTTAGTGTTGCAACACAACAACACAACGGTCTCAAAGGACCGTTTATCTGCCGCATTCAGTTGACATTGAGTGAGATCGAGATTGCGATTGCGGCATAGGCAAGTGCTTAGTTAGCTGGGTTGGTAACTGACTGTTGGTCTTAGACGCGGCTGATATGGCAGCGACGAGGGCAAGAGCAATTGCGGGGGTGGTGGATATTGAAGAAGGAAGTATCAATATTGCATATATTGATATATCGACATGCCGACATGTCATCTTCAATACTCCATCAACCCATTCACCTTCTTTCCGAGGTTTGAATTATATTCGAAACCATAAGCACGGCACCGTATTCGCATGTGCACGCTATTATCATCATCTGGTGCATGGAAGTCTTCGAGGATATATTAATGTCTAGTCTGGTCTGGGGTCCGGGGCTGCAGACGTGTTTCAAGTAAATGCATTTCAAAGGCATAACTTCGAACTTCAACCGGCGAATGTTGTTGAACGGCTGAAAAAGGAGACGTCAGCCACCCACAATACGTTTCAAACACTTTATCTGTTCCAGGACGTCAAACGTAACTTAAAATTTTGTCTCCCAACGTCTACGAACGTTGGAAAAGGACGTTGGAAAAGGCACGGCACGGCAGGTGAGTCTTGGGGCTTTTGCATCTGCCATTCTGACGAATTTGGTAGGTGGTACGAAATTCAAAAGAACACCATTTCAAGGCTTTAAGGTTGAATGGTGGTAACTTCTAGCTTCTACGGGCGCACATGGGGCGAGCATTTCGGGTTTTACATAATTTCTCTGATGCAGGGGATTTGTCATGACTTGATTTGATCATTGATAACGCATATTCATTGAATCTCTCGAATCAGGTTTTGCGTGAATACCTGTTTAGGTACCTTCATACAAGAAGCAATAGACATTGAAGAATTAAACATCAAAAATCGTGAAAGAAAAACTTTCTGAAGGCCGTAAAACTCCTGAACCAATAGCAAGTCGTCGAAAAATAAAATAGAAACAAAAAGAAGAACTGTGAAATTATGATACAGAAAGAAGACATTTGTCGTAAGGTTCGTTGATTAAAATTCAAATATTCGTGAAGGTCCAATAATCCACTCATGACCAATAAAAGATTCCCAAGCCAGCCTAGCAATCCATTCTATCCAGGCCAATATAACACCGGGGGGGAAAAAAGAGAAAATAAAAAAGAGGTTGAGAGAGAAGTCCACCCGATGGAAGTGATGTATGTACAGTCAAGGTGGTTGTTGAGAAGAATAATGTATATATGTATAAGAGAAGTAGCTGAAAAGGGAAAAAAAAAAGGATTGAGGGTATCGTTTAGTCCTCATCTTCGCTTTCTTCTGGCATTTCGGAGAACTCTCGAGTGGCTGAGGGTGGAGGCGAACAGTTGTGAACAACAACGATACTGGACCGCCTTCTTTGGCCGCCGACGATGATTGGTGTTTGCTCTTGCATGGCCATGGCGGCCCTGGTAGTCCTTCGCCTCGACTTCAATGTTGCAATAGAGTATGCTCGGACCTTGGTGACTAAGGGAGCGACCGAGTTCTTTGTGGATGGGAAGTCTTCATCCATAGGGGTATCTTCGGGTGTAACCTTTCTTTCAACAATGGTGGTAGCAGAGTCATACTCTTGCTCATTCCTGTAGATGATACTTTCTCTTCGTCGACAGCTGCCCATGTTGATAGATGTTCTGGAGGCGCGGCGACTAGCCGTTGATTCTTCGCTTCCGCGACGGGAACTAGCAGGCGAAAGGATCTTTGGAGTCGAGACAGGCGAAAAGATACGCGGTGACATGACCACCACGGTCGCAATATTTTTAGACCTTCCCCGTGGAGATATTGGGGAAATGGGAGAGATGATATGCTTTGCGTCTGGGAAGCGAGCGTCCTTAATGATGATTGAAAGTCGTGGTACAGAAGTGCGTCGCTGGTGGCTGAGAAGAGGGAGAGCTGGTCGACGGGTAGCGAACTCCATGGCGAATTCAGAGGGTTTTATATATAAATTATATAATATCTTGTATGCGAGGGGTCGTAAGCTGTCGGAATAGGATTCTATGCCTGTCGTAACGTAGGTACGACGTTGTAATGGAACAGAGGAGTCGCCAAAGAATGTTAAGACACGCGCGTTCCGAGGTCCCAGTAATATGTAATTTGAGTGGCTGTTTGCAGCAAGAATGAAATGGATGTATGTACTCCAGCCCTTTCCCTCTTATTTGTTTTTAGGATTGTGACTGATCCTTCTCACTTGTGTGTATGCAGGAGCTCTGGTGACGTGCCTGGGTTTCTGCAAGTTGACGGATTGGGTTTAATGGCCAGGCCGGAACTTCGTCAGGTTCGATGACTGATAAAAGAGTGGAGCGGACCGCAAGAAGATCCAAGAAGACCAAAGACGCAATGATGAATGAGTGAATGAATGAATGAATCAACCGACAATAATCGTTTAAATGTTTTTCCCTGTTTTGTTTTTCTTTTCTTCTTTTTGATATCGGATGAACGAAGCTATCGAAGAGGCCAGACAACCAGTGTATGATAACCTCTAATGAATACGTTCTAGATCGTTCGCGATCGTTCCCTGTACAGTCAAATACTAGGTATTGTATATACTTCTTTAGATACTACTAACTCTTATCGATACTTGTAAAGGAATGTTTCTGTGGAGTGGTCAAGTACGAGGCCCGAAATGAGATGAGATGAGACGACGACTAGTTAAACGGAGGACTGTTCTATGTAAACGAACTAACGGGACGGATGGGGGGACGAGACGTTTTTATGTATCCCCACGGCCTATGCCTATTATGCCCTTTTACCTTTTATATAATCTTGCACTCGGTTTTAGTCTCGAGGCTCCCCCCATTCAGAGCGGAAGGAGAAGTTCTACCAACCACTACCAACCCAACCGAGTCCACCCGTGCTACTGGTGCTTGTTTCGCTCCTCGAACGCCTCCGTAACATGCTGGGCCCCTAGCGAAAAAGCAAGTACCGACTACAGCGTTCTGTGCTACAACTTTCCTAACTGAACCCTGCTGGGCGCTGCTTCAGACTCCATACAATCGAGCCTTGCCTGCCTACTGGGGCCGTACCACTGGGAATACAGTCGGCCTAACGCTGCTGCTCAATGCAAGAACTAATAATTGCCTGCACGATGTGGGGCATTGGGGGCGAAGAAAAGGAATGCACGCCAGATTTAGACCCATGTCTGGAAGGAGGCGCAAATCTGTGGGTTTTTTTCACAGTTTGATTGGAGAGCAAGGTCTCGCTCCAAGAAGCACCGACATGTTCCCAACTGCCGCCGCACTCGAAGGATGCTTGAACGTCGGAATCAGGACGGCGGTACATGTACATATTTACATACAGAGTACATATGTACGTACATACCGCGGGTATGTAAGACCAATCCCTCCATTGAATCCCACCCCTTTTGCCTGCGATTCGATTGAATTATATCACTGTTTCTTTGCCAAAAATACGTCGATTGCATGTAGGTCTCTGAACGTTTTGATCCAGTGCAGAACAGTACAGTACATACATACCGATTTGGCATCAATGCACAAGGCAAATTAATCTCCAAAGGCTGGGCAGCATGGACCTCTCGGTCCTGGATTCCGGCGGAGATATCCCCAAACTGGTTTGAATAACAGAGGAAAACAGAACATCAACTTTGCAAAATTCTTCAAGGCTTTTGGATTATTCATCGACAAGCAAGTCATGAGAGATATCTCTGTTGCATCGTGCTTTTTCGCGACGATATTCCCCAGACTGTCTAGCCTTCCTGACTGGTCAACGACGTCGGTGGGAGGTAACATGGGTATTAAGCGGCAGCACTTTCCAAACACCTTCCCCTCAATCCGACCGGCTCCACAGTTTCACATACTAAAATTCTCAGTTAATTTCACACATGCCGTCTTTGGTAGACACGATACCGGGACCTCGATAAACACTTCCTTGAAAGCGCAAGGTGATGTCGATAACGGGTTTTCCCATTGTGCCTCCTCCGCAATATCTCGCCAGATAATCTTGTATGCAAAGCAAACTAAAAAGTGCATTGACATCGATGCAGGCTTCTTTTTTTCCCCGATTTGTTTTGAGAAGCCATTGGCGTCCGGCTGCAAGATTATCAGTTGGAGCTAATCGATGCAAGAAGCTCTCAAATGATCACACGTCTACATACATAACTAAATTATCTCGAATTTTCGCCCCCTTTCGTAATATCGCTGATAGTGGGGGCAAATGACTTCTTTAACTCACTACCACCTACCATGATTTTTTTGGGTATTTCGACGCCGAATGATGCCATCAGCAACCGATCACTTCACTGTTTGAATGCGAATTACAAACAATCCCTCATGATCGTATCCCACAACGGATGTGATTGGATGGGGAATCCCGATGCCGAAGTTCCTTCAATTGAGTCCTGAGCGCAATGATAATAGAAAAAAAATCCACCATCAGCTTACGGGAGCTAAGTTAGCTTGGACTAGTTGAGTCTAGGAAGTATCTCACCCAGAACGTGTACATTGCATAGCGTATGCAGGGCGCCTGTAATAAAAGTACCCCGATACCTCGACCTCCCTATTTGCGACTGAAGTTGAAATTTTTTTCCTTCCGGAATATGTGTGCTAGTACTATAGTGAAATTGGAGCTCGTCGACACCTTGCTTCCAGCATGCAAGGTGGTATATCTTATTAACTTCAATCTCCGAAATAAGGATGTTTACATCTCTTTCTGATTTAGCGGGTAAACTGGCCCTTCGAGAAGAACCATGTCAATTCCTGCGCTTCATTCGCAGGAAGTAATCAAACCTTACATCATGATCAAATTCCCATTAGCCACTCCGAGAATGAAGGGCCCCAAGATCAAGAGCCAATGCCGCCGTCATCACGAAGCGCGCGAATATGGAGATTTGTGCGGCATGGTCTGTCAAACCCAGGAGTGCAATCCTGGTCGCTGATTCGCTCGCTTGGTCCAGCCAACAGCAGCCTCTCACAACGATTCGATCCAGAAGGCTGGGCCACCCAAAGGTTAGCATTGACAAAGCAAATACCCTTGTCGCTCCCAAAATAGAAGCTCGATCAGAATTTAGGGTTCTGGTCTCTTTAGAAAATGCACGCTGCTGTACTTTCGTCCTCGACGTTGGATGCACATAATCAATCATGGGGAACCGGACCAAGCTGATATGCAGCTTAAACGAAATTACGATATGCAAACCCCCTCCTAGGATCCTTCGAAGCTGGACTCTAGAAAGTATCTCGAATAAGTTCTAGGAAAATACACCGACAATCGATTCGAAAAGTTGCAAAAACGGGTATCGACTTTCCATAACTCCGGGTAAAATGGTTCAATCCCCCCGTTCTATGATCGGATTCCTGATTTGAGGTGAAATCTGTGGTAAGATTTTAGTGCTACCCCATTTAGGGGGGTTTCCGAATATGTAACACGTCGTGGGACAATATTGAGTTGATAGTCTTAATTGTTCATGCCTACCTGATTACCGAGGAAATTCTATTATTAAGCTTGGGCCTGAAGAGGCTCTTAGGTAGCCCAAGTGGAAACTCAGGCCTTGAGAGGGCCTAGAAAGAAGTCTGGTATATACCTAGTGCTAGCTCATGGCTTAGTTAAGACATCACCGACAGGCCGTCCCACATAACGTTCATCACGCTCTTATTGATCCACATGCTAGCCACGCCTACATCGTGGGATAGATACTATGCACAAGCTTATACAAGGATTTAAAGCACTCTAGCGAGCAGTGTGACTAATTTCAACACCGAAATTTTTTTTTGGCTGAATATTCTAACGCAAATAGTGTATGTGTACATATGTATCAAATCGTGACAATTACCTTAAGCGGAGGTATCAGAAGGAATTGCTTCCGGCATTATGGTACTGGAGCATTGGGTCGGTTACTCCGGATGGCTATAAGCAGATAAGTACTGACTTCAGTACTTGCTCAGCCGCAGATTAATCTTCGATTAAGCGGGGATTGAAAGGATGCATGTTCTTGCAGAAAATTCCGGATTTGTCACAAGAGCACATGCACAACGTTACGGCGATGGTACCAATCATAGCAGCCAGAGATACTTGGATATACATATATTAGATTCTGTAACTATCGATTTAGGCTTCGGTCTGGAAACCTTATCTGGCCGCGGATCCGATATATTTGTTTCCTTATAAGTAAGAGAGCTTGAATAAATCTCATATCCAAAGGTTAGTGTGGTACGACATATTTCACAATCTGGAAAGCGCCAAAGCCGGCAGAGATAATTGTACTATTGTGCCGAAAGTTCTTATTGGTACTCGTGCTTCGATCCGAATACCCAATGCCTTGGTATCATGTTACCTGCACAAGTTATAGATCAATAATATCTTTAGCCGTATTGATATCGAGAAACCTGAATTAATGCAAGCTGCGCCCACGGACCCACAAAACACATCGGCGTTGTACATTCCCTGTTCTTTATATATATAATTACTAGATTTGATCGGTGGTAACATGCTCCTTTAAAGCATTTCCCATAGATGCATACCAATCCCGTCGCGTCTGCCGATTCGCCGCTGACAATTAATTAACGATATGGTACAGCGATTTGAAATGACAATCAGAAGATATTGGTAAAGCTTATATACATGTGGCTTTAAAGTTTTAAGCATTGACTAGGTGGTACAATCGTCGATGCATAATCTAGCGAGCCGATAGGTACAAAATATTTGCTTTGCACATTTTGAATCAGGACTAGACGGCTGAGCCTTCGATTTGTCGAACTGGATTGCAATTGTGGGAAATGGCGCTGCCGTGTGCCGCGCGGCCTGGGGTTCTCAACCTAGGATAAATGTCATAGACGGGGCTTGAGGTATATGTTTGGTCTAAATTTGTGATACTGAACCTCGGATGGGCGAGCTTCAACATGATGACCAAGACTGGAGCATCAGAATATATATTACTAAGAATGCATCTACGTCTATCACAACAACTCGATTGTTTTCTAAATTTAAAACAAAAAATAGATAAGAGTTCCCGTAAGAGTTCCCGTAAGAGTTCCCGTAAGATTCAAAGTTCTCAGAGACCTTTGAGGCTGTCGACATCTCGAAAGTGGCAGGTTACATTTATTAATAGTTCTTGTCTCATGTCCTCCATACTCCTGTAGCCGAACTACTTAGCTAGTGGCCGCTAGGAGGGCTTCAGCTCCCATCCGGGCCCCTCTCCCTAGAGAAGGCATGATTACTTACTCATTGCGTATATAATATAATCTTTAGATTTCTTAGCCGTCTGAGCTTCTATATTGAGCGGAGTTCGACAACTGGGGTAGTGAAAATCCTCAGCTTTCCTCACATAGCCACGCCCAAAGCCACTGACTGATAATCGATCATTTTAGCTATTTACTGAGATTGATCTAGCAGTTAACTAATTACCTAATTGGTAGCCATGGACGCTTTGCGAAGCTCTCTCCCAAAATTATTATGCTTTTTGTAATGGTTGGTGGATGGCTTCTTTACTATCGTTTGCAATAGGGGTACAAGGACCTTAAGAGCTCGAAGGAGATACTTTATTGTATAACGTTAACTCAAGACGGCGTTAACTTTATACACTAGCTCTCTTAGGGGTTAGGAATAAATATTGTTATATAAGATTAAGGCTCGGAACTTTGATTATTGTGTGTCTTGTGTTTTGAACATTTAATTTATTACTTTGGTTTCTCTTAAAAGAAAGAAAGAAAGAAGGAGGAGGGGAGAAAAATCCGAAGTCGGGGCAAGCTTAAGCGTACCTATATTTCTTATGATACGAGCGTGACATATAGCCAATAGATATAGACATATCGATAGTCTTGGATTTATATTATTTATTCAGTTGAATTTTCCAATATCAACTACGTAGATCTACAAGGAATGCGATATTATGAATAAGATACGTTGAGATTGGGAAGATAACTTTGGTTCGTCGGCATTATGAACTTATGGGTGGCTTCCCGGCATTATAATATTAAAAGCGACAGCCTATATCCAGTATTCTAATCTATGATTTTTATCAAGACTTCTCTAAGCTCTAATTGCCTGGCCTGCCTATGCCGGCTTTTTTTCCCATAGATTCAGCAACAATAATAGTTTTATTCATCCACAGAATGCGTATGCGTATGCGCATCGGGTAGATAACATAACGGGAAAGCCTACCCGGCACTTAGAAATATATAGTTATCTAAGAAGAAGACGGAAAAAGGCCCCCGGCATCCAGAATTCTGGAGTTCCAAGATTCGTTCTAGACTCCCACCCCGAGTTCCAGAACGGGTGGTTCATGATCAGGGACACCGAAATTCTGGCCGCGTATGCAAAGCGTAGGGGCACATACTATATACATGGGGCATACAGATCTAGAGCTATAACCTCGAGTTGGACCTAGGCGATCTCGAGGTTAGGCAACCCCATATTCCATAAACATACTTGCATATATCTATACTCGCTTCACATTCGCGGAATCCTGGAAACCAGATTAGACAATATCGGAACAAAAACTGTCTCTAGAGGTATGTAGACAGGGTACTAGCTTGTAGAAACCAAATTCCTGGGTCACCCCGGCTAAACCTTGGCTCACTCAGCCTGGAAATCAGATCCATGAGTAGATAAACGAGCTCCCTTTCTGTACCTATATCTTGAAAATCTATATCTGACCCAAGAATTTTATGTAAACGATATTGATTTCCGGTCGAATCATCCGAAAAATCAAGGTAAAACAAGAGCAGGTATTATATCAGCAGGCATTATTTAGGGCAATGAATCAATCAATAGGTTTAGCCTTTTATTACAACGAGGCAATTAATTATCGGGAATTCTGAGCACCCGCTCTACGTCCCATATCTAACTATATATGTGCCGATTAGGATAGGGGTGTGCATCCACATTCCACAATTTAAGGTAGGCTCTGATTTTTGCCCGTCTTAAGAACGCCTACATTTAAAACTATGGTTTTGCACCGAGGGAAGGCGGCGAAATCAAAGATTGAAACTTACACCAACGTTGCCTGTCAACCCACTAGCGACCATACAAGCAATGTCAAGCTTTTGTTTGTGAGCATACGCATATACGATCGACGTTGCCTTGGCCAGTGCGTTCCATTAACACAGAAATCTTTAAACTCGTAGATATATCGAACTTCTCGACCTAAATACATCGATACATACGCGTATACGTTTGGAAAGCACATAGTTAATGTTATTTAGTATTAGGAAAACGCAATGCAATTCTCGGATGTAAAATGGGTGGCTGATAGGATTCCTTAAGGCGATATCGCCCATGCGATATTATAATTAATATAATTATTGTTGTCGGAAAAATGCTCCTCTTTCCAACGAGGTAAAAACGAACCCCACTCAGGAAATCTTTCTTCTCAATAAAATAATATCGGGAACCGGCCTGTCAACTCGAAATGATTTCCGCCTGCAAACGGTATGGGCGAAATGCACATTCGATATCAACTGCCAAGGAAAATTGAGGTTACATCCCTTTTCAAGTGACACAACCGCCAATCAAAATCCTGTGTTACCGAAACACTTTTTGGAGGCTTATATAATCTCAACGCTCTGTTGCAGAACTTACAGATAACATGTATACGTATACCACGCGGAACTATAGCTAGGCCTGGTATACAGTTGTCAACTTACAATCAGCATCCACACGAAATAGTCTCGTATATACGAACTAGCGTCATTTCATAATCGTCTGTCGGATTTTGTTATCTTTCATTAAGAATTTGCCTCTCCTCTTAATAAATATATATAGTAATCGGACCATGCCCAAATTTCGCAAAGCTAAGTGTGAACCTGTTGGTCGTCCATTTGATTGATTGTACTTGAATAGAGTAATAATGGGGCCCTTTACTGTTTTTCATGTTCGGAGGAATTAAGTATGCATACAAAACGGACATAATGACTTAGACTGTATCACGTCACTCACCACTCAGACCAGCTCCGCCGTTTTGCAATGGAGTGGCCTGCACGCCTGCGTTCCTTCGAGGGGATTTTCCATAGGCAAGACAGACGAATAGTCTCTCTTTATTATACTAGTTATAAGAGCTAATTCCGTCGTCAACCTTTTCTACTTTTTCTTTTTTGACAGTTATTTCATTTAAATAAAAAAAACTATACCCATTTTCTTGATTCTTCTGCACATGACTTTGCTAGTCCTCACGATAACATAATAGTAATAACAATGACAAAACAGTCACCCATGAAGATAGCCTTCGGAGCTATCTTCTTCATGTCTATATGCTTCTGTTTATATAACTTTGAGGCCATAGGCGATTCGCTAAATCTCTCACGGTCGAAGTATACCGAAAGCCTTGATACATCCACGACGACAAGTCCGAAGGAGCCCGCGGCTTCAAAGACCGATAAATCATCTGCTCCAATAATCGATCCTAAAGATCTCGATGTCGAACAGATTGAAGCCGACTTCCCTATGGGTTACCAGAACTCCAGATCATGGTTTTTACCCCTGCCGGCGCCGGATGAAAGACATTTATTACAAGTTTTAACGGCAGAGCAACGGGAGTTGTTACCATCACTTGGGTCTCAAGCACAACTCTCGAAGAAAAAGTTGGATAAGATTAATACCTTTTATGGAATCAATCGTGAAGGGGGTTGGCAAGATCACATTGAAAGTTTAGACGATGATGGACTAGCACCTTTGTAAGTTGAATCTCAAGTCTCTCTAACAGTTTACCTTCTTCTTCTTTATTCATACCCCCCAAAACTCGAGATTCTAATTTCCAAAAACTCTTGGGCCGGGGTATTAAAAGAACAAAATGGGCCCAAAAATACGTCTACGACCACCAACACCCTGCAAGCTGCGAGGGCAAAAAATTCTACATCCTCGAAGAAAAGGCCCCCTGGTACGGCCTGGGCGCCGCCGTCCGCGTTATATTCCGAGAACTCGAGCTCGCAATCTCAGTCGGCCGTATCCTCGTCCTCGATCCCCACAACCCACCAGGAGGCAATCTGATGAGCAAAGACTGTGGTGAATATCGAGGTCGAAACGCATCAATAGAATGTGTTCTGGAAGATATTACTTCCTGCGCCGCGTATGCTACACCGGAAAACTCCGTGAGAGAGGTATCAATTCATTCAGTTCCTGGGGGTAACAAGTTTGTTCCACCTCTACCCGCCGTAGCTTTGACGACGTATATGAAAGAAACCGGTTTGGCCCTTACTGGCGCCTTTTTGAGGTACTGGTGGCACGCCCAAATGTATGCCTATATCTTTCGCCCGAACCGGCAGACTCTGGCTCGAATGGTAGAGATGAGAACGAATAAGACCCTTCATACAGCCGTGGATACAAACGTCAGGGATAAAGATGGAAATGTGAGATTTTTATGGAATCTTATATTAATTATGTTCTGTGGTATTTCGACTAATACAATATTTAACACTGCTAGGGAAGACCCCACACCGTCCCATTTCCTCTCCTGCCATCTACTATTTCAATACACATCCGTCATGGCGATAAAGCGATTGAGGGCCGTCTAATCAGCACCCGCGATTACATTGTTGCAGCAGAACGCTTCATCCTCCGAAATCCAATAACATACAGAAAGCGTGCCTTTGTCACAACCGAAGATCCAGATGCAATTAAGGAAATTAGGAAAACTACGGGAATAAACCCAATTAGTACCGCCTTTTCAAACCCAAGCTGGTATTGGTAAGTTAGAATTTCTGACGCCTTGTTTGTCGTATTATTTTTTCAGCTTCAAAAGGTTACATTCGATTTGTGGGATGGACGGCATGCGCATGTGCATGTATGTGTGCGCGTCGCTATTTTGTGGAACGAATCGAATATTACACGGCTGGATTACGCACGAATCGAATCAGAGGCGGACGTAATCGTTCTTGCAACAGCTGGCCTACTTCCCAGAAAAAGAGACAGAGAAAAAGAAAAAGAAAAAGAAATATACTAATCAAAATCTCTTCTCTCAATTAAAAAGGTCATACTCCAACATCCCACGTTTCGACGGTAGCCCGTTCCAAAACCTAAAACTGTCACAAAACCGAACTGACGCGATGATTATGCATATAATGCAACTTTGGATGGCGGTCGAGTGCGATGCGTGAGTACAATATTTATAATTCCAAATTTCCTAGGACCAATAATATTTGGTCCAGAAACTGATAACTAATCACCGAAAATGCTAGATTCGTCGGTAACCGCAACTCAAACTGGAACAAATTAATCGATTCGATAAGATGTACACTTATGGATAAATGTCGTGCACCATATCTGGACGCTGGATACTCAGCTGACTGGTTACATTTTCCTTGATCATACCCCTCCTTTTTTTTTTTGTAGGAGAGTTTTTTTCTGTTTAAAATCAAAAAGGGTCGGGTTTCTTTTGTAATAATGATTATAGTCAATTCCAATGACTGCTCCTGTTTTCCTGGGTTTAAGAATGGAGTACCGGACCTGCAATGACTTTGTTTTGTTGAGGGAAATTCACACTTGTATTATTCTATTGGTTCTTTGTATGCATTGAACCCTAAAACCTTTGATTGCGACCTCATTTTTATAAAATTTGAAAAGAAAGAGTTTGGGAGAGGGATTGTAAGAAACGGCGTTACCTTGTCATTATATATTATGGAGTCTGCATGTGGCGTTCCTTTTATCGTCTATCTACTTACTACACTATATCTTAGATTAGGCCACAGGTTTACATATCGATATCAATTGACCTAATTGTTTATTTATAATATAACCTTATTAGATTGTGATATATACCTGAAATCTATAAAGAACCAAACCTTTGATCCCGAACGGCCCCACATACTCGCAACCAAGAAAGCTTAATCTTTGCTCGCACGGTGGTGCCAAGACTCGGAGCAAGAAACGTTACGCACGGACCTGATTTTAGCATCCGAGGCTACAATCCCAAGCCCGCAGCGAATTGAGCCATGATAGGAATAATTCATGAGGAAGGAACGTTAATTAATACTTAAAACCCAAATATAATATGAACACTCTGATCCATAAAGTGGGTGCGGTTGTAGTATAGTAAGGTTTACTTTTATCGTATTAATTGCTGCGATAGCTCTAACATATGATTGTTCGATTGATTGTGCAGTCTTCCACTCCCGTAATGATAATTCAATAATAAGTTTCTGCATATTTCCGATTTGGCCTCCAAAAAGATAACCCACATCTTACGCCGTCGAATAAAAAGAAAGGGAATCCAACTCCACGCTTGAAAACGCTTCACCAAACAAGAAAAAACGCAGAATAAGAGCACGGGGGAGGGTAGTCTCGGTGACCCTTCTTGTGTTGGGGGGAGGGGAGGTGTCAAGGTGTGTAACATGTAATGTAAAGGTGGATGTTGATAAAACCAGGCTCTTTCCTTGTGAAATAGATGAATGGAACCTGTGTAACCGCTCCACGCATCTCCTCCTCCAACCATTCCCTGAAATCAAGGACAAAAAAAAAAAAAAAAGGAAGTTAAAAAAACATGGGAGGAAATTTTTTTGTAGTATCACAAGCCCTTTCATCTCCCCTTCAATACGTATGTAAAATGCAAAACAAGATGTATCCTGCACTACCTTCGGATATCGCGTGTGCGATCACCTAGCGGGGCCCGAATTATGAAACAACCACAACCACGCAAAATCCTAAGCCGCTCCAGCAGCCATCTCCTGTTCCCTCTTCTGCGCCTCCTCGAGCTGTTTCTTCGCAGCAAACGGAATACCGACAGGATTCAACCAAGTGACTCTTGGTTGTCTCCAACAGCTATAAAAGACACAAGAGAAAAAGGGTTAGCAACATTGCAACTTTATAGTTTGCACTGCCTCGAAAAAAAAAAAAAAAGAGGAAGAAGGACGGCATATGCGAAGGAGGAGAGGAGAGGGATATACGTACTTCGGCGCCTCTAACACATACCGCTCCATCGCTTCTCTAAACCTTCGCTTGTACTCCTTAGGACTCGTAATAGTGGGCTTATTCCTCCCTCCAGCGATACCCGTCGACTTGATATAATTCTCAATTTTCTTGTCAAACGTGTATGTTCTGACACAGTCTATTTTGGGGCACAAGTTAGCATATAAGCTGTTCGGCCAAAAAGGCAAACCCTTCGAATGAGGAGAAAGGCTGAAAACATACCGATAAGCCCAATCACGAGTTCCTTTCTCTGGTCATCAATCCCCACCATTAATGAGTAGTCCATAACTTGGTTACGTTCCAAGAATAGCGTGTCATTCCACAAGCTAGCACGTAATAATTTCTTGGAGTGCTCTCGGACGAAAAGTGGGTTCTTCCAGACGTAGTCAACCATGTTTTCGTCGAGGAGCACCTCGTTCTGCTCGCCTGTTTCCTGAACGTATCGGTTCCTCATAGAGCCTTTGAGATCGAATGTCTTTTTTTCGTGTAGAGTTTGATTAGTAAATATTCTCCACCTAAGAAAAGAGGAGAAGTCAATACTTACCCTCGACATCTTCCGGTCATAAAACAAATTCTCCATCACTAACAAATCCCATCTAAACTCCGTCCCTGTATTTGGATTCTTGATATAAATTGTAAAGAACCCCAACATCTTCGCTATAGCCGTTGGGAGCTCATGGAACAATGCCTCGGACATAATATGGAAGTAGGAGGGCGCAAACTTTAGGAAAGCGGCCGTCTCAATCGGTGATAATTGCTTGAGAATGATACGGTCGTCCAAAGTCTTCAAGAAAACTGACTTCGTCTTGCCACCCTTCGAATCCCATTTGATACACCTTGACAACGATTCAATAAACCGATCGGCGACACCGCAGTTCCGGCGAAGTGCATCAAATTGCTCGGCGAAGAAGACCTTGCAGTACATCCTCGCATTACCTCTGGGGAAGTGGTATCGAAGATGGGTTCCTGTCTCCCGGAGTAAAGATCTTTGAACGGCATGATCAAGTTCGTTGGGGTGCTCATGGTGATGATGTGTCGTTCCTTCGTGAATGATGGTCCCTACGGAGCTTTCAAGACTATTCATAGCATCCGCTCTCAATTGTGCCAACATTGAGTTGTAACTAGGCATACCCAACGTAAATGCAATCAAAGAACTAGGCTCATCTTCACGAACGATAACGTCAGAATCGCTAAAGACATGATCGGATGGCATAAGCGGGTAATCCAAGGCACTCCATCCGCTGGAGGATCGCTCAGACCAAAAGTTTGTCAAAAGTTTCATCAACGAAGATCTCTCACTTCGCTGCAAGCCAGCTTCAACCTCTGCTTTAATCTCGTCGGATACCTCTGGGACCTTGAGAGCTTCTTCGGCGACGGCAGACAATATCTTGGATGATTCACTATCACTAACCAGCGACATCTCTGTATCACTCGCCTCAACCTCGTGCTCTGCGGTTTTTGGTCGAGGTTCTCCGGATGGTTCACCGGGGGTTTCCTCAGATGCCTTTTCTTCGGGTAGTTCCTCCTTGGCTTCTTCTTCGGTCTTCTCTTCCTCTTCTTGTTGCTTTGCTTGGGCCTCTGGACTAGGAAGAGTATGCTCAGTTGCGTCCATAGCTTCAGCAAATTTGTTTGCTTCAGGGACAGGTACACTCTGCGGTTCAGGAACTGGCGCATCTTCAATTTCATCATCCGAAACCTCCTGGGCAGCTTGTTCGATATCCTTAAAGACCTCCACCATTGGTTTCATTGAAACCACAGGGAAAGCCCTTGATCGTCGGTTGGCCAACGTTCTTCTCTCATTATTTTCTCTCTCACGTTGGAACTCCCTACTAAGCTCCTCGAACCTCTTAGCAAGGTTAGAAACTCGAGGTCCAGAGCCAAAAGTTGTTCCGGGGTGGGAGCGAGGGATTTGCATTTGTGGGTGCTGTTTTGCGTGACCTTTACCAGCGAGAGTCGTCGTGACATGCCTCATACGGTCTGATATCTTGATTTTCTCGGCTTTTTGGCGGTCAGGCTTCGGTTCGGGAGGCGGCTTCTGTAACTTCTTGCCCGTCTTTTCGCTTTTCTTTCTAAGAAGATCGGTCGGACGCATAGATTGTGTGAGCCCAAGCGCTCGGGTAGTCGAGGCTGTTGAAATTGTAGATCCGCTAGTACCTGTTCTTCCGGATCCATAGATTGTGCTTTGGCGGCCGGGGGGTGGGAGAGGGTTTGGTCCTTTTCGTCTTTGATTTAAAGGCTTGGCTGGTACGGGTATAGCGGACGCGGCTGTCGGGGTATGATCGCTGGCAGAATGGTCGTCGCTGTGGCTTTTATCTTGTTTCGTATCTTTGTCTTCCACATGCCCTTTAGATTCTTCAAGCCTTTGACTATTTTCAAGAGATCCTATCATTGAAGATGTAGCTGGCGAATCCGTATTCTCGACCGATTTAGACATCGAGCGTTCAAGGACCGGGCTGCTATTAGCAGGGCTAACAGGATGCGAAGATTCATCGGTGACGGATGGGATAGTCTGGACGCTAGCAGACAGTGAATTCGCTCTCGTCATCTCTGGGCTAGAAGGCAGTTCTGGCGATGTCCCATGCAAGCTAGAATCATCTCGTCCAGACTCCGCCGGCCTTTCTGCTTCACTTTCAGCCTTGAGTTCCGTAGAATCCGCTTGATTCCCAATATGCTCCGAAACACTATTCTGTCTAGAGTCTACCAAAGATTCCGAAGGTCCTTTAGTATTATCATCAACTACGGACGTCAAGACCTCCTGTGCAGTTTCTGGACTCATCTGCGATGGCCTCCGAACACTCGTAGGAGAACTTCCAGGCCCATCATCCATAATAACGGACTGTATAGACTCCTTATCCGCTGTAGTCGTAGATTCAGTGTCGGTATGTACGGTACTCGAGGTCGAACTCCTATCCAAGAACAATTTCCGAAGCTGGGCAGTAGCCATCCTCGCGATATCTTTCTCGGACGGGAAGAATTTCTCGTAGAAGTCTGAAAATACGTTATCCCAATCGGAGACTCGCTCTTGAAGTGCTCGCATTGCTCGGTTGAGAGGGATGACTTCGTAATACCGCGAATCGGTGTATTTTTCTTGGAGCTTTGCCACAAGCCAGCTTCGTTCTTCCTCAGCCCTGATTAAAAGAGCCTCAATTTCGGCTTTGCACGCCTCTATGTTCTCGGTTGCGACGGCGGCTTCTACGTTGATGCTATCCAGTCGTTGGGTAACAGAGTCCCAGTATTTGTTGATCTTGCTGTTCATGTTGAGATAAATCTCATTCTTCATCTTCAAATCAAGTTCTGGCTTCCAGGTAACTTTCGGTCGTGGCACGGTGACCTCCATTAGGGCGATAGGAGCCCAGTCAATCTTGACTGCATGGTCATTCATCCCGAAATAACGAATATGGTCGCGATGAAGATCATGAATACACCCATCCTTTTGCGTTTTCAGTCCAACGCTCCAGAAACCAGTCTCGAAAAACTTGCCAAGGGAGTAGCGCCATGTTGAATCGCTCATGCGAACTGGTGTCGTCGGCGTCTTATCGACACAGATCTTGCAGATACTCCACATTAGAATATCATCGGGTGTGTCGGGCTTAACTGGTGTCGGGTATGCCTCAACCTGAACGCTGATTCTGGCTTCTCCATGTACATAGGACCGGTGGTGTTCCATCATTGGCTTTCCACAGCCTGTATCACAGAGGTAGTCTCTCGTGTGGATTAAGTCATGGACGTATTGCCCGAGAGTACAGTCTGCCTCTCGAAAATAGTCTCTGTCTCGAGTATATTCCTCTTCATCATCGTCCTGATCGTTGTAATACTCGAATAGGATGTTCTCGGGCCCACGGCAGGGGATTGAGGTGTCCGTACTTATCATACTATACAGCATGACAATACGCTGATGCTCAAGCGGGTCAAACAAATCCTCGTTCTGCGCAAGATAGTTTTCCCATTGCTTCTTTTGAGTTTCGTAGATAAACAAGACTTTGTCATATTCAGCTTCGTGGACGGCACGGACTAGTTCGTTCATTTTGCGGCTTTTGCCAGCGACTTGTCCATGCAACATCTCTGGGGTGATCAATTCGAATGGCTCATTTACCTCGCCGTTTGCATCTACATTCAGTTCGGGTCCGGTAAGCTGCTTGATTTGTCGTTTGAGGAACTCTAGACGCCGCTCAAAGTCACGAGCTCTCATAAGAAGATGCGGTTGCGCGAATTTGATGAATGGTGAAACCGAAAGAATTTTGTTCTCGTGTTCTTTGACATACTCGCTATAGTAGTTAGGGGCCGGGAGGTCCTCTGGGTAATCCTCTGTGGACTCTGGAATCAGGGTACCAGATTGGGTCATTGCCTTCGGTTTTTCATTTTCGACTGGGCTGTCATTGGACTGGGGCTCCTCTTGTTTGGGTTCCTCGATTTCCCTCAGGCTAGCCTTTTCATCAGCTATAGCAACAGGCTCTTCTGAGATCTGAGCAGCAATAACGTTGCCGTTAGCCCTTGCTTCAGCTGTGACATCAGCGCAGGCTGCCGTATCTGCATTCAATCTCAGGCTTTCAGCCAACTTATCAGGCTTCAGGGTTCCACTTCGTTCTAAAGACCCTTCGACAACGGAGTCCGGAATGATAGCCCCTTCTTCCTCTAACAGGGTGGTCTCCAGTTTCATATTGTAAACGGCGTAAACCATGAACTCTGTGATTCGCTTGATCTTGGCTAGCACCGATGCATTCGCACCTCGGAGGACAATAGTACACCCAAGATCGGCCCTGCACCCCGAGAAATACATGTAGGTTCTTCGATTGGTAGCGGTTGCGATATCCTTATGCGCATAGGTCTTGACGTCAAACGACAGGCACTTCCCGACGCGATGAGATCTAAAGGTGGTTTCTTCTGCCGACATGATGATATCTGCTTGTGCGCACCGAGCAACTGCTTCGATAACTGTTGGTTTGACTCGCATGGCAACAGCGATGTTTTGTTCCCGAAGATACTCAAGAGCTAGTCCACTAACATCTCTCTCCACAAGCACGATGCTCGGTTTCAAAGAAAGGATCCTGTTAACCATTGCTCTCAAATAATCTTTTTCTTGAGCGATAACTGGCTCGAGACTCATAAAGTGAGCCTGGTGCCGATGGTACTCGACAGGGAATGCAACAACTACAATCCTTGGGTGCGAAATGGTCCTTCGCATCGATTTGAGGGCAAGGTTTTTGGCAAAAACAACACCGCTAACGTAGTGAGTATCGCTCGGCTTTCCGCCTGGAATCCTCTTGATCTTGCAAAAGTGTCTCAAGTCGATAGACTCCCCATTTCGAACATCCGATTTAACTTCATCCGTGCATTTGAAGATGGCGGGCAACAACGCATTTTCCCAAGCCTTAACGTTGTCGATCTTGGCGGCCGCGAGCATCTGATGGAGAAGTCGTTTAACATGCTGGGTAGAAGGTGTATTCAGTTCGGCCTTTGGTTTCAATTGCTTAAGGAACCCGTAGTCGACTGGAATATTTCCTAGAAGTGCACCGAAGGAATTCCTGCTCCCCGGAGTGAGGAGAGACTTGTGACTAGATTTTTGAAGGAGTGCAAGGTAATTTTGTGAAACGACTGGAGTCTGTGGGCCCATGCTATACCCGGACTTACGTCTTCGGTGTCCTTGGAACTGGGCTTGCAATGGAGCGGATATACCGTGTGATCGAGAACTAGAAGGCGGTAGAATAGCGGATATCGACACAGTTTTCTTGTGACGAGTCGGAGGCCTGATAGTCTTGACTTCCCCAGGGGTCCCGTTATTGTCCGTTGGTAAGGTTGATAATGCATTTGTATTGGCGGTAATCTGTTTCATCATGTCATCCTCCTGGGGGCTTTGGAATTTCGGAGCGATAGTAGCAAAGATTCCCATCGGTTCATCCTCACCATCAGCATCCTCGTCGCTCATGTATGGGGCGAGCTCGGGGTCAATGATACTATCTTTCGCAATTGAGTTTTTGAGTATTTCATTTGATGGACCTTGGAAGGGGGCTCGATGATCTTCTGAAGCGTTAGACTCAGGACTCGGAACTTGACCAAAGATAGACCATCTGGCCGTCGACTTTGAGTGTTGACTCCGGCCGGTGGGTGTTCCGGGAGCCTGGACCTGCTGGAAAAGGTTGTAAGAACTGACAGGTCTCCGCATAGATCGTGCACTGCTCGGACGGCTCGGAGTCAGTGCTCCAGAGTCATAGTCCAGGGCAGCTCCTTGCTTGGTGCCAATCCTATTCGGCCTCTTCCTAGGAGTGTTGGTTTGTGGATCGAATACCCCGGACTTTGGACGGCCGCCTTTTGGAGTCTTTGGGGCATTACCCGAAGGAACCCGGCGACTGGGCTTGAATGAGTAGTTGGCTTCAGTGCCGGAACTATCGTCATCTTGATAGTTCTCGAGAATCTGAAGGCATGGATTAATGCAGACCCTCATACCGCCACTGTGGCCGAATTTATCACCTTCGACAGTGGTAGTGCATTTCGAGCAAAATATTTGACCACATGTTCCTGGAATATGTTAGTATTAAGATTGTAACCATCGGGCTGCTTATTGATTTACTTACGGCAATGGTGCTTTCGCCTGAATGTGGTGAAAGGTCTTTGGCAAATAAAGCATTCCTTACAGTTCTCGTCCTTCATCCAAAAGTCTCTAGATAAACCTTTCCCTTGTCGAAGCTGCCTGAGGGTCGCACCGACTTTGGCCTCGTTCTGGAAAAGATTGGATGATCCTTGTACGGTTGTCGGGAAGGTATCGTTTCCGACAGCTCGGGACATTTCAACGGTCCCTTGGTCTCCCCTACCAGTTGTAGTTGTTCCGGTTGCGACAGACGACGAAGACGACCCCCGTTGAAGGAGGCCGTGCTGGGTGGTAGTTTTTAACCTGGGTTTCCGGATTCTAACAGTCTCGTCGGTGTCTAGGATAGCCGCGGCGAGGAGACTGCTAGCGCTTGGTTTAACCTGAGAGTCGGTATCTTTGACAAGGTAAATGTCCTCTTGTGGAACCTCTTCCGCGGCGAGTAGTGGTGATTTTAGGGAAGGATGGTGAGGAAGAGGTTCTGCGATGACATCTCTGTCTAATAAATCTTCGGTGGGGATTTCCATCGTTTTATCCATGGACGCCCGGTATTGATGTCGTGATGCGCTTGGTGAAAAGCTTGCAACGATTGGAGATTGTATTGCAGATGTGGATGTAGATGTTCTACGTCCCTCTTTTGCAGAGACTGTAGTATTTGACGTCACAGGTTCAGCTTTGGGTGCTGCTAGCTCTAGATTCTTATCATTGAGCGCTTTCCCCAATCCTGAGACCTTCCCCAGATAGCCTCCCATCTCAATAACATCATCATCATCGTCGGTTGATATTTCACTAGCCTTATCGTTATCCGGATCATTTTGTTCCTCAACATTATCCAGATCGATGTCGACTCTTTTGTTTCCTAGTGGATCATATTGTCCGGATGCTACGCTCATCAAGCTCTCTCTCCGAGAGTGGCCCTGTCGATTTTGCGCATCTACCAAAACGGCGGACCCTTCGTTTAAGGACGTTGCGAAAGAGCCGTAATCCTGCTCGTCCCCAAATTCAGCCGGAGAGTCTGCATTTTCAAAAGGAGCCTGTGTCTGATATGGTGTCCCAATACGAGGAAAATTCGCAGACGCCGGTGTTCTTTGTCCCGTCGAATTTAGCGACCTGGTGCTATTGGCCCGACTAAGGTCGCTATAAAGTTTCTCCCGAACGGGACGACCCCGCTCCTCAGGTTGTGGCGTCCTAGTTGCCGCCCGTTCAACCATAGCAGTTTTACGAGTCGGACCTTTTATAGGCGATATAAGCTCCTGGAAAGGACTCATGGGACTGAACTCGGCCGGTTTTGACGGATTCGTAGCAAAGGTCGGGGATACTAGCTGTGGGAGATCACTAGTAGCTTCGATATGCGAATAACCAGACCGAATACTGGCAGCATCGTCGTTCTTACCGGCATATTCATGCCTTGACTTCCGTGAGGGGGAATCGGGGCCATCCTTACTGCTCCCGACAACTCCTTTAACCAAGCTATATATGCGATTTAGACCTGTCTGTTCGGGAACGGTAATCTTCTTCCGAGAGGGAGTAAGGGAAAAGCTGGTCAAAGTGGGGGAATTCGCAGCGACGGCATGGATATCATCGAGAACGGCTGGGTCTATCGGCTGCGAAGGCGTAAGGACTGAAGATATACTATCTAGTGACGGGCGACGCTGGCTGGTACGGTCCATAGTATTGTTCTATAAGCTTGGTCGGCGAAGAAAAGATAGGCGATCCCCGTTTCACAAGGTCAGTCACCCAGCTGGTCTAGCGTAACTCGGGATGGACGAAACGAAACGAAAAGCCTACAAAAAAGAAGGAAGAGAAACAAGAAAAAGAAAAAGAAAAAGAGGAAGAGGAAGAACAGGTACGAGGGGAAAGATATGCGTGGCAGACGAAGGATTAGCTAACCCTGACCTAACGCACTGGTTTCACGGGATTTCCTCGGTTTTGAAGACATGGAATGTTGAAGCTAGCTATACCAAGATGGCGGTGATATCCTGTGGCGACTGATGTAAGGGCAAGCAGCTAGCTAGCTCCTAGTACTGATAGCTAAGTAACATATGGGTGGTATTTGTCAGGACAGAGAAATATGGTAGAAGAACAAAGAAAGCTAGTCGGAGATATCGAAATAGCCGGCCACAGCGCTCCCTCTAGGACATTATCTGAGCCTGATAGTCGATATTGTAGTGTATTGGATGGTGGCGGTAGTGATGATGGTGATGATGGTGATGATTGGGATTTAATTTGGTTCTGAGTACAGTCAAAGGATAAATGGTTTCGACAAACAAGAACAGCTCATGCTGGCTGACGACAGAAGTCAGAGGTCTTGGCAAGGGCACATCCTGCATCATCCATCCATCCCATCTAACGAGGATGACATGGGCCCCGGCAAGCAGCAGCAGTAGCAGCAAGCAGGATGTTCAAGCACAAGCGGATTAATGCAGTACCTGCTCTGTAATGTACCGTACCTGAGCGCGGGCCCCATCCGAATCCGACGGGCGGTCGCGCATTATGCGGGTAGATGCGTTTACTTGCTTATACATACTATACGTTAGATATATGCCTCATACCATGTATCCATGTCGGTAGTGATGGATACTGAGGTCTGCACTGTAACCGTCTGGGCCTGTGGCATGGAAGTTGGGGCCTTATCGATAGAGTGAGTGTGCGCTATGTAATAATGTGTGGTGTTGCCCCGCCGCACTGACAACGGCCGGCCGACCGATCGACCGACCGACCGGGACTACAAGTTCGCTAGGTAACTGACTGGGGGCGTGACCGAGGCGAATTTGGAGATGGATTGATCAAATTAGTCTGCCGCGTCGCGTGTTTCCCACACAATTCAGCTATCACCATCTAGTTACTTAGGTAACCACTACCAACACCTTTTTCAAATGTAACACAGTGCCTGCTAAGTGCTTTTGACTGTCCATGGCTGTTCAGATATCACTATGAACTTGACTCTCCCTCCTTCTCCTTCTCCTACTACCTCACTACTCGATACAATATCCTTCCAACCTTCCCACGATGAATCTCCTTCACGAATGGATCAAACCGGACCTCGAAGCTGAGCTTCAACGGCTCGAAGAAGCTAGCCAACAGCTTCGAAATCAACGGAACTCAGCCCAAATCAACAGGTCCCGCAAAATATCGAAATACTGGAGATTAAAGGCTGCAGCCAAAGCTGAATACCAGGCCCAACTGAAATCAGACCCGAAATCCAAACCCATTCTAGAATCCATACCGAAACCAGAACACTGCAAGCTCTCCTATGACGATACTCTCGTTGCACCAATAGACTGGAGCCCTCCTCGTCATATTCAGTCTCCACTCAGGGAAACGAAGCATTACGTTCAAATTGTTCAAGTAGGAGAGAGATAATCCACCTGTGCCAGCAACAAAGCAATCAAACGAAAGTTTCGACTTAGCTGACGATACTCTCACAGTTAACCTCTGAAGTCGATCCTGAAAAACCGTTCAATGCTGTTGTCACCGACGGCCATGTTTCAATCCCAGCCTTGTTCAAAGTTTGCAGCAGTTGGACTGCTCATCCAGCCCTTATCAAAACCGGCGCGGTCTTCCAGATTAGACGATATATTTTTCGCTTCCCAGGCTCCTGTTCTAAAAGCTGGGAAGAGGGTCTTACAAGAAATGACCAATTAAGTCTCGCCAGAAGTATTAGACAAGGACCGAAACGCCCGAAGTCTTTGAAATATCCATCGATCGCTGCTTCCATAGGTACTTACCGATGGGAGAATAATTTTTTGCCAGCAGATGGACTACTCCTTGAGATCGAGATTTCAAAAATAATTCCGACAGCAGAATCCAAACATGATATCTCCCCACCGTCAATCGAAGATAACTGGAAGCTCATGGACATTGTGAACCAATTCCCAGTCCTGCCCATACGGATTCCTGGGTTGGATCTTTGGTCTACCGAAATAATCGAAGAAGTTGCTGGAATATGGTATGGCGAAATAGCCTGGTACAGGTTTTCACAATCTATCAGCCCTAGACAGTTCCAGAAACTTCCAAGCATAAAGACTACCTTCTTAAAGCGACTTCAAACTGAAGGCAAAATCAAAACAGCCGTGAGAAGGGCACGGAGGAATGTCTTTGAGCCCATATATCATACCGAGGGGCCAATTGGAGGGCTTTTCGAGATCCGGCAGGCGTACAGGGACCTCCAATTGTTATTGAAGAACAAACCACAAACCCCTGTTCTAAGAATACCAGGCACCAACCGTCCCCTTCAGAACCAAGGTTACTCAAACTCCCCTGAGGAAGACCCCGAAATCACCTTCCAATCCCAGGAGACGACGACAGGCACCCCTCAGTTTGCAACCCAATTCCCGTCAGTTCGTCATGTTTCCAAAACTAGACATGAGAAAGAATACCGAGAGAATCTGGATCTAGAGAAAAGAATAGCAAGGTTCCGATATGATTTAGATCCAGTGGAATGCGATAATTTCAGTGAAATCATGCGTACCCTTTATGTAAGGGCACAGCAAGGCGATTTCGAAACTGGGGGAGATACCTCATCCGTCTATAGACATATTTCGGATTTTTATGCTATGAAGATTTTGGCGAAGGTTGAGATTACCCGTGTTAAGCCACAAGCGTCGGGTGTTCGCTCCTCACGTCCTTCAGAACTGAGGAAGAACAAAAAGGAGGAACCTATTCAGAAAGCAAAGAAGCCCGCAGAACAACCTCGTCTAGAGGCGCCTCACAGAGAATCCAGCATCATGGTCCCCTCTCCTCGGGTGGTGGATTTATCTGGTCGGGAAAAGCTGCAAGCAGCTCTTACTAAGATCAAGAAGCAGCAAGCCATCGAGGCTGCCCAGAAGGCCTCTGGAAGCCCTGTTGCCGTTCCAGGAAACCAATCACGCCCACATAGTTCTCTTGCCATTCCAGCCTCTCATCGAAAGGTACCAGAAGACAAATCTTTCCCCCAGTTAACAAAGAAGGCGAGTTCGAAATCCTTGCGTAGCCAGGAAGATGCTAGAACCCCTATGAATAGAGTTTCTCCTCCTCCTCTCGATGGGGATCCAATGGAAGGTGTTACTGTGCATATGGCATCACAATATCAAGATTCATCAAATGGGCTACAAAGCAAGATGGGTAGATTGAGTGCTAGGCGTTCTATGCCGGCGTTGTTGGAAGCCCCTAGGGCGAGATCTGGCATGAAACTTACACAGAATGGATCCTCAGCTAAACGCAAGGCACACGATAGGCTGTCTCATCCAGGACTAAATGATAGCCATTCTCCCCAAATCTCCGCCCCCACTCCGGTATCTAGATCACCTATTGTTCTGGATCCGACTCCGCCATTACCTGAAAAGGGAACTCTGAGGCTCTCAAGGAAGGAAGTTGGAGAA
Source organism: Orbilia oligospora ATCC 24927 (assembly GCF_000225545.1). Taxonomy (NCBI): domain Eukaryota; kingdom Fungi; phylum Ascomycota; class Orbiliomycetes; order Orbiliales; family Orbiliaceae; genus Orbilia; species Orbilia oligospora. Next base: position 773,820 of record NW_011645561.1, on the reverse strand, counting down.
ACGTCGACTCGAAAAACCTCAGCCCAGGATGATCCCAAGCAATCCACGCCTGAGTATGGACGAAGAACCCCTGCCGGTTTTGAGAAGAGAAACGGGTCTGCCCCGCCGGCTCCATTTGGTAGTGAATACGAACAACCTCCCACCGGCCTACAGCATCCCCAACCTCGGAAAATGATGCCACAACTCCAAGCAATGGAGACGGAGAAATCTGTTTCCCCGCAATTGTCATCACACAGCCCTCCCATCGTTATTAAGGCTGAACCGTCGGATACTGTCCCTAGAATGGCTAGTCTTCCTGAGGCGCGGGAAGCTAGTCGGCCGGACACTGAAATGACGGAACCGCCGCAGCCCGAGGATCTCTTAACTAGGCTTAATACGATGCTCCAGCTTATCCAAAACGAAAAGGATCAAGATAAGGTAAACCGATATATGTTTTCCGTCCTCTGTCATTTACATTCATATAACTAATAAATATTAGATTTTACCTGAAAGAACTCAAGTCCCTGAAGACCAAGCGAGGGAACTATCAAAGCACACTGGTAAGCGTCTCAACCCCTGTAATATCTAGGAAGTAATATATCATGCTTAGGTGTATTTGTTTTAGCCCTCTGGCCGCTTCCAAGGAAGGAACTTCAGAAACACATGCGAGCGATACCGAATCTTGAGCCAAAGGATATTGGTGCCCCTACTTGTAGATTTCCAGAAGATTTCGAACCCTACAACTCTACTATTGAAACGTCAACACAGCCGGGTACTCAAGCAAACCAGAAAAGAAAGGAAACGGCGGACTTGACAACAGTTAATCAACCGAAAAACCTAGTCCCTGGCGAACAACATGTCTTTACACTCACAAACCAATCTGTCGAAGATGACTCTGACGACGCGCCAGTTGACGGCTGGGAATCAACCCCACGCTCCAAACTAATAGATCCATTTGATCGGCGGAACGAGGTGTCTGAGAACTCTGACGCCGAATCTCTTCTGGATGGTAATCCGCCCCCTGCGTCATCAATGCAGTCACCAAAAATATCGGGGCGTGAACAAACTCCGAAGAAGGTTAAAAGTGCTCTGGTGAAGACAAATACACCTGTGCCTTCTTTGCGCAGATTGGTGGCCGAAAAATATACGCCACCTGTAAAGAGGATTGTGGGGGTTCCTTTACCTTCTTCGCCGGATGGAGATGACGACCTTGCTGATAATACGTACCAAAAACGGTTTACAGCGACTAAAAATACTGCTGAGGCTAGACACCAGACCGGTGATGAGAATGATGAAATGGAAGAGATGAAGCCGGCCCACAAAGGAGAACGGATTGAAAATGAAAAGGGAGAAGGCGAAGAGAGCGAAGAGAGTGAGAAAGAAGGTGGAGAGGAGGGGGAGGAAGAGGGGGAGGAAGAGGAGGGAGGTAAAGAAGTGGAAGGTGATGAAGAGTACGACGACGAAAAGGGGGGTCAAGAGGAAGGGGAGGAAGAAGAATGCGAAGTCCAGGTCTACCAAACCCAATCCTCGCCAAATCTTCGACACCAGACTCCACGCCGCCGGGAACCACAACCAGATCAAGTGGTCCAAGTCACACCAATAGCGATTTCTTCATCCCAGCTCGGATATCCCGGAGCATCGCGTAGTTCTCCGAACACTAGCAAGCGAAAAGCAGACCAAATTTCCTTTTCACCAGTCAAAGCTGGTTCTGCAGTGTCGCCGATGATTCGAGGACCTAAAGTCTTGAAGATCGATGGGGCGGAGCAGGTTATGGGGACTCTTATTCAGGTAGGCGGTTAGCCCACCCCGACTATCCGAGATTAAGTTTTTGGTTACTGACATAGATAGCGGGCTAACGCCGCCATCGCTTCTAGCAAAGAGGGTGTGCGCCAGGACCTGAATATTTCACACGCAGACCTTGCGAAGGGGCTGCCAGGGAACCAGGGTAAAGTCCGTGCTATGTTAGACCAGCTACAGGAGAAGTGGTTTGCTGGTCTTTCTGACTCAGAATCTGATTTGCACTAGTCTATAATACTGTTGGCAACGTATTGATAATACGGCGCGATCTTGTGCTTAGTATGATTTCCTATCAGGTTGCGTGTTTGAAACTCGCACTTTTCGTTTGCATTTACATCGGCGTTTGATTTTCTGTCCTCCCCTCACTTTTGATTTTCTCTTATTTGTCAGATACCCATTTTGCATATCTATCATTTGCACTGTGGGATTGTTCGAGCGATTTTATGCTCTTTGATTGAGCTTTCATGGGGGAGCTATTCGTTTTTATATTATCCTTTTGTATATTATCCTTTTAGTAGCCATAGAGGGAGTAGCATACACTTTTATTCTGCTTCCTCAATTCTTCGACTTCTATTTCAATCCACTTTTGATAGCAACAATTACAGAAAGGGGTTTGCTTAAGTAAACAGACCCCGTGCCAGACAGAGTATGTAACCTATTCCACTAGACTCTGGGGATTCTCAAACTCTTCGTTACCAACTTTTTCATATTCACCCTCTGGCTCCGAGATTAATATTCACCTATAAATAGAGACGAAACTAGTCAACTGCGTTGCCCCACCAAAAATACCACACACCTTGACATCAAGAGCTTATAGCTACGATATAAGGACCAAAAACCCTTCCAGCCAAGCTTCATAGGATCTGAAGACCGGATCCGCGAACGCCTAAGAATCCTCGAGTCGAGTCGACAATACTACAAGACTTAACACACTCCCATTCTCACCTCTTTTCTACCCTTTACCGCCGGGTAAAAAGCAAAAAGGAAAAACTCAAAAACAATGGAAACTGCAGTACAACCCGACGCCCTTCTCCACTCCTTCATCACCAAGACTCTACGAGTAACTACGAATGATACTAGGATGTTTGTTGGGGAGTTGAAGTGTACTGATCGCGTATTTATAACATTCTTTGAATCCTTTCTTTTAGCTGTATAATGGGGAATATAGAACGCTGATATGGGATTTTATTTTTTTTATATTTTTTATTTTATGAAGGATGCAAATTTAATACTCGCAAGAACACACGAATACCGGATTCCGAAGTTTAAGTTGGAGGATATGGGGAGGAAAGTTGATTTGACGTCTAGGTACTTGGGATTGGTGGTTGTTATGGGGGTTGATATCTCTAGGATTGAGGTTGAGGAGATTGGGAGGGCCAGTGATGGGGATGATGGGATGGAGGTTTAGGGATAATAAACGTGGGGAAGGTTTTGACCCGTCGCAGGAGTTTCTCAATTTTTGTGGAATTGGATGATAGTTAACATGCATAAAAATCGGTCTTATGTCTTCGAGATTAGATGTCAAGATCGTGTTAATTGGTATTACACCTGGGTTTTATGGTTATTATATAGTGTCTTCTGGTTCTTTAGATGTTATGATACCCTCCTTATTCATGATGGTTTTTTACGTTTTACATTCTATGTTATGGTATGTTCAGATATGATATATGAGCTCCGAATGGGGCGCTTCTTTTGTCCCGTCACTTAAGGGTATCGTTTACGGAGCTTCAAGAACACGATAGTATGGTTTTTGCTGACTGATGTGAATTCGGCTAAGAAACATACACGAGAGGTCGTCTATATAAAACCCTGTAACCTCCCGACAGTTATTCAGCAAAACCAAATCGTGACTTGTTGGTTTCGTTGTTCTTTTGTCGTCCTGGTATCATGACAAAGGGCGCAAAAAAAACACGAATTCGTTCGGCGACGGCGACGGGCTGAGGATGGTGATGGTGTGTATACACAAAGCGTGAGTGAGAGAGTCTGATGTCTGAATCTGAAGTGACGACGGCGTGAGAGGAAAAAATTGGTAGAGGTATGTAGATATATATTACGAGTAAAAAGGACAAAGAAGAAAGCGGAAGGAAAAGGTTCTCGACGACGCCATTAAATGTAACAGTGTAACAGAATTCCCGTAAAAGTTATAATAAAAAAAGCAAAAGGATGAATGGGCTTTTGATTTTTTTGCTTGGTCATTTAGAACTTCGAGAATTGCTTGGAGCCCTTGGCCTTCTTGCTCTGTACTCGGAGGACGTTGAAGCGGACCTATATAACTCAGAAATATCGTTGTTAGCTATCACATCCTTTTGATATGGTTTTCGCTATTGTAAAGAGTCGTTTTTCGCGATTTTTGATAAAAGGTTATGGTGGGAAAAAACGTACAGTCTTGCTCAATGGCCTGCATTGTCCAATGGTAACATAGTCGCCATCCTCAACACGGAAAGCCGGCGAAACGTGGGCCGGTACGTTGTGATGTCTCTTCTCATAACGGTTGTACTTGGGGATGAAGTGGAGGTATGGTCGACGGATGACGAGGGATCGGTGCATCTTGGTGGAGATGACAGTTCCGGAGAGGATACGTCCACGGATGGAGATCTGACCAGTGAAAGGGCACTTCTTGTCTATAATTTCGCCGAAAAATGACACTGTCAGCCAGCCTATTCTCTTCCTAGCATTTTCTTTGCTTCTTCGATATCCCATCGATTCGCGACCATTTCGTCGAAGTTTGTCGGGTTTCCTCCATGTCTTTCTTATCTTGCTCTTCCTCGTCTTCCTCTTCAAATCACATATTCCCCTTGGAAAAATCTTCTATGTCGCGGAGTAATAGTCGTACCAATGTAACCACCCTCAATGGCGGCCTTTGGGGTCTTGAAGCCCAATCCAACGCTCTTGTACCATCTTCGGCCCTTTCCTGCCTTCTTCTTCTGCGAGGATGCCTTGTGGGCGAGGAAGATATGTGGTTGCTTCTGGAACGCACGTTCCGACTGGACGGTTAATTCGGTAGCCATTATTGCAGATTGAAGGTGTCGACGGGGAGGGATGGTCGGTGTCGTCGGAGTTTGCGGGTGGTGTCGTCGGATTCTAGTGTGTCGATGGGTATTTTCGAGGTGTTTGGCTTTGGCGGTATAATTTTCCCTTGGAGAGAAAAGGGTGTTTTAGGGCTTAGGGCTACTTCCTAATATAGTAATCTGAACAACGTCAAACATGAATACCAAATTGTGTTGCTTTTAGCTACATGTGTTGATAATCGCTTATCTATCCTATTCTGGACTAGCGTGACAAGAACATCTTGTAAACAAAACAACAACAAAAAGCGCGTCTTCTGGGGATGCAACCGGCCAAATGTGTTGACAGGAGCAACCTCTCACACCTTCACCTCAAGATCATCCCACCACTCCGTCATCAGTCGTGTGCTTCATCACACATACCTTTTTATCTTCTGTACATTTTGCCACTACGAGAAGGTATCGGAAGATTTCAACGATACCCCGCCCGACGGTGACTAATCGTTTTTGTTTTCTTTCGGGGCCGATATAAACACCATCTTGCCCCCTGCAATGTTAGCTTGAAGATACCACTCCAAACATTCAAGTTACACCTAATACCGAAATTTACAACATTAATACTATATCCTCCTACGAAAAGAGATTCAGAACCATTCACGGCTTATTAATTAATAAATCATGCCTGAACCAATAGTCCGTAAACGGGGCTCCCGAAAGTCAATTGCCTTTGTACCGTCTTCGTCGTTGTCGAAACCTGCCACCGAAGATAATAAGGAGAATGGTGGAAGCAAAGTTGGCGCATCGAAGAAGTCGCGTTCAAAGTCGCTTGGACCCGGCGAGCTCCAAAGCGCGGTCGATGACCAGAAACAAGAGAAAGTACGGAATCAAATCTTTAAAATAAAGACTTGAGGGCGGGATATAGCTAAATTATGGAAATATAGGTTATAAAATCGATCCTCCAACCACCAATTCCTATTTCGCCACTGCAACAGATTCCGTCGTTCAATAGTAAAAGCAAGCTTAAGGTGCTTGCGCCACCAATAATGGTTCCATTGAAGACAGAGAAAGAGCAACAGCAGGCACGACAGCAGCGTGAGGCACAACGATCTGCTGCTATGAGCCACAGGGAAAATCGTCGGAAGTCGCTTGGTGGCCGTCGTGTTAGCTTTAACCCGGAAGTTACTATGCACGTTTTGGAGGAGATGAGAATTTCAAACACGCCTCCATCGAATGAAACCAACAATACCAAGACGCCTGCTACAAGCTCAAGGGCAGCAGCAGCCGCTACACCCACACCTGCAAATAACGATACCGCTGCATCTTCTGAAGCCGAATCTAGCGATGCGGAACATCCTTCTACCCCGGAGAAGCAGGTGGAACATGAGGTTCCAGAGCCAGAATCCGCGAGATTAGAACATAAGAAAGAAAACAGAAAACCGATGACTCCAATGGCCAGATTTGACCAAACGGAAGAGTTTACGGGATCGCCGACACCAAGCTCTGTTTTTTCGTCCCCAGCGATGACAGACGATGCAGAGAGCGTCTTGGCGCCCGAGGATAGCTCTGATGAGGACGATACTGGTTTAATATCCGTTGTTTCGCCTTCGGTTACCGCTAGAACGGATGCGTCAGACGATGATGATGATGACGATAGCGACGGTATGGATATTGTCGATGGAAATGAAGTTACTGCGACTTTCACACCTTGGATCGCCCGCGAGCACAACCACCCACGTCTCAGTCACCCAGAAACCAACTTTACTTCTGCACCACCCCGACCACAAGATTCGAACCCTGAAATGCCATTTTCGGGGCGACGTCATGATCACCCGAGACTTAGTCATCCCGAAAGAGGGTTCTCATCTGCTCCTCGCGCTGCAGAACTTATGCGCCAGGACGAAGATGAAGATGAAGCCACGATGGAAATTACAAGAGTTGTTGGAAGAGGAGTTATCACGAGCCCATCCCCAGCGAGAGGTGCTCATGATTTGATGGACGACGATATGACCATGGAATTCACACAAGCGATTGGCCCGGGAATTCTGTCGAATCGAAGATTATCGACTGTTAGTGAGGGTACTGATGACGGGGAGATGACGATGGAGATCACAAGGGCTATCGGGCCTGGATTACTCTCGGCTAGGACGCAATCGATTACACAATCCATTGCATACCCCAAGCTCCCACGTTTTAGCCCCGACGAAGACGACGATGAACAGACTATGGAGTTAACAAGGGCTATCGGAGGTATCAAGTCTGTAGTTTCTCCTGGTCAGGCTAGCGATGACGGAGACGAGGATATGAGTATGGAGTTGACAAATGTAATCGGGGGGGTCCTTGCTAGTCGGCGCCAGTCAGAGCCAGAAGATGAAAACACTACTAGAAGTATGGACATGGATATGACTGTTGCAATTGGCGGGATTATCGAACAGGCAAGATTTGAGGCTACTGCGACCATCCCTGAAGTCGAGGAACCACAAAGCCCGACTGCAGATCTCACAGCCGTTACAATGCATGTTAATCCCTCTTTGTCAGCGCTTGTAGCAGAGGCAAGAGCAAGGTCTGCTAGCGTCACCAGCACTCCACCGGCCGCAGAAACGCCGAAGCGGGGACGGCCAAAGGGTTCTGCAACGCCCCAGAAGAGCAAAGAGGCTACTCCGAAGTCTTTAGGGAGGTCTCTAAGGTCAAAGACTACGACTCCACAGGACGAAAACCCTGTTGAAGCCGAGCCGGTTGTGGCGCCCGAGCCTGTTGCCCCGGTCGAAGTTGAAGCCGAGGTTTCGACCCCGAAGGCCGCGTCCAAAACTCCAAAGATCACCAATTCAACGAAGAAATCCACAACTAAGCCTACACCAAAGGCTACGACCACCCCAAAGATGACTCCGAAGACCGCAACTCCGAGACGTAGTCTTAGGACTCCACAGCAAGGGACACCGACCCCCAAAGCTACTGCTCTTGCTGGTACTGGCAAGGTCGCCGTTCTCGACCATGGCCTCTCCGCCAAACGACGTATCGCAGGTATCATTTCGCCTGGCGTCCACCTCACCAATATGAACATGAACGCTCAGTCCCCTAGTACTCGGGGGCCTACCGGTGTCGGTATCTCCAAACCAGGGATGGGGTCGCCATCCGTTCGAAAGATACTGAGTGCAAGGAAGCCAATTGCTACTTCAGAAGTACAGCCGTTCTCACCAGGAGTACGACCACTTTCTCAGCTTCTTAAAGATTTGAAGGACGAGAAGAAGGAAGGTGCTGCCGCTGCTATGTTTGAAAGCCCCGAGGGCGTCAAAGGCGCTAAGGGGATCAAAGAGATGTTGGAGAGAATGACGCCTAAGAAAGGTTTAGACTTGATTTCCGCTGGATCGGTGGGAAGGCATAAGCGGTCGTTTGACGCCGTTAAGGGTGATTTGATGGCTGCAGCTGCGGAAGCTTCTAGTTTGGAGCCCGGCCCTTCGGGGAGCCCGGCTAGGAAGAAGAGGAGGAGCTTGGAAGAGCAACCTACTCCGGTTCCTGCTACGACGCCTGCTGCTGAGAAACCTTCCGTTAGGTTTGAGGTCCAGGAGGCCCCGAAAGAGAAGAAGAAGGACGAAGATGTATTTGGACCATCGAGGGCTGTCATTACTCCCGCTAAGTCTGCGCCACCACCTCAGGTCGACAGTGACTCCGCGATGGACCTTGATAACCAGGAAGAAGACGAAGCCGATGTTCCGAATATGCCTATGAAAGAATTTCTTTCTATGATTGGAATTTCTTTTTTGGACGGGATTACATCTACGAAGCATCGACGGCAAACCGGCGCAATCCTGGGGCTAGGGGTTGAAATGAACGATGAGGAAGTTTCAATTGGTGATCAAATTAACGGTCAGTTGACTATTCGACCTTTCTTAGAGCTTTATGAACATGTGAGTTTACTTCTAGTTTTTGTATATGATAATGGGTCTAAGAGGGGTTACTGATTTTATGATTGCAATAGTTACAACGAGAGTTGAAACGCTCTAATAAGGAGGGGAAAGAAATGTTCAAGCAGATCGAGAAGATGGTACTCGAAGAGAACCCACGGTTGTTCAGAGAGTATCTCTTGGCACCGCCCGATGTGCGAGCGGTGATGGATTTACAGTTCAAGAATATCAAGAGTAGTTCGAGGTTGGAGGCTAGGGGTGATTGGTATACCTGGCGTCAGGGGTTGCAGGAGACTATCAAATCTAAGGCTCTTGAGAATTTGGAATCATTGAAGGTTGACGAAGGGGGTTTGAAGAAGTGGAGGGAGGTTGTGGACAAGTTGGGGCCTGGGTTAGAAGAGAAGAAGAACGAGTTAGAAGAGAAGCTTGAGGTTCTGAAGATTCGGAAGGAAGAAATTGAAGGATGTGATCCTAAAGAGCTTGAGGAGAAGAGAGAAGCCTTGAAGAATGCGAAAAAGAGGTTGGAGGAGAAAAAGAAGGAGTTGGAGAGATTGAATGGTGTTAGTGAGGAACTTGAAGGGGAGGTTAGAGGGCGGGAGGAGAGAAGGGAAACATGTCTGAGTGCTATTGAAAGTGCAGAAAGGGTTGCAGAAGCAAACAAAGGATACACGGAGGAGGAGGTTGTTGGTAGTATCGGTAAGTTTCCTATTTCAAAATGGTATCTACGTCAACGGTGACTTTACTAATAGGTGATGGCTGTGTTAGATCGCGTTCGTCAGCTTGAGGAGAAGACTGGGTGGATGGTGAAGAAAGCCGAAAGTCCTTGTTTCCTCGAGATGGTTTACAAGAAAGCTTTGGCGGTTAGGTTTAATGCCCAACGGCCGGATAACAAGGAGTCTCCCGTGGAGCTGACGTTGCTGAATACGACTGCTCCGACTCCGCAGCAAAAGTTTTTCATCGGGGCTATTCAAACATCAGCCCGAGAAGCAGGGTTCAAAAAGTTTAAGGATATGTTGAAGCACATCTCCGAACGATGGGACAGAGCTTCTGGTTTATTGGAAGAGATGGGAAAGATTGCGGGACCGTATCCTAGTACTATTAGTTTTGAGAATGGGTGGATGGTGTTTATGGCTGATATGTTGGTGATGGAGAGGAAAGCGAAGGTCAGAGTGAGGTTTTCCGTCAGTGGAGAAGATATTATGAGGGAAGTTGGGATTAGAGCTGAAGCTGTTTATGGAGAGGGGATGAGTGGATGGAAGTTGGATGAGTATTTGGAGAGGGTTGTCGGCGGGGAGGGGATGGGGTGGCGAGAGGCGATGGGGAGTTTGGGGAGGCAGTTGAGTGGGAAGTGATCACACGGACCGCACCTACCATTGTTACTTTCGGCGGTGTTTCTTTTCTTTTCTTTTCTTTTTGAGCACGGGGGGTTTTTCACGATCATGCTTTGCTCTCCTTCGCGATGTTTCTTTCTTTTTTTCCTTTCTGAATTGTTTTTGCTAGTTTTTGGGATTAACTATGATCAGGCGAATGGGGAGGGTGTTTTTTTTGGTTCTGACTTGTTTATTTTTCGTATTTTACCTTTTTCTTCTTCTTCTTCTTATTCTTATTCTTATTCTCCTAAGAACAAAAGCGATATACATTTATTCGTTTAGTATATTAAAGTGGCTTTTTCTATATTTCCATATTCCTTTACATTGTTACACTCGATTGATCCTTTACATATATATAATGGATGATCTGCATGGCACAGCTAGATCGATAACGTGTGAAGCTAGCTGGCTAGAAGCTTGATGGAATGTACTATCGCTATATATTTTATATATATTAGGCTAAATCTTATATTCATAACGATGTCTTGCGCCGGCCGCAGTGCATGTTAACTTTTAGGTAGACTAGTGTGAATACGCAATCCCGAGAAGATCTTGGTATATATACCTAGGTATGTAGATATCCGCGGCAAGGCAATTATTTCTAGCTAAGCCCGTGGATTTGTCTCATAGTCAGAATCATTTATATTACATATGGGTAATCAATCAAGTTAACTGGCTTTGCGCGATTCGGAGCCTTAACTACTTAGAGAGATATGATTAGTTAGTTAGTTAGGAGGAGTGGTGTCGCATTGGATTTGCAATTAATAGAATTTGAAGGGGGCGAAACTGTTTAGCGTTGGCGACATCTGCGCCGCGGGGGGAGTACGTAAGTTACCCTTCTCTCTCTTTCAACCCACATTCTTCCTTCGATGACGATAAATTTGGGGACGATAGCGAACAGAAGATTAAAATCCTAAGGAAAAGGGACATATATTGTTTCATAGAATTGATTTTAATATATGGGGGATTTGAGTGTTTGAGATGGTTTTTTGTGTGTGGAATGCAATGTTACGTGATGACGGTACAAGTACAGACAGAGCCATATGAAAACGGAATTTTATTTGGGTGTGTTTTAGGTGGTAAATTCGAGAAAGGACAAGCGAGTTTCTATGAATCGGATGGTGAACCAAGTGGAAGGGGAGTATTCCGTCGGGATCTAAGAGACATACATACGTCCTCTCCCGTTTTTTATTTTATTTTTATTTTTATTTTTATTTTATCTTTTCATGCATGGAGGAAGGAAGGAAGGAAGGAAAGAAAGTAGAAAACAGCCTTGTGCAATTGTGGAGGAGAAAAGAGAGAGTGTATCATTTCATCTCATATCATCCTCACCTACATGTACATACACACTGACCCTCCCCAGTCATCCCCTGGATGCAGAAGGAAGGAAAGAATTATACTCGAAATGGAATAAACTTGCAGTCAGTCTTTGTCTTTACTTTTTTTTTTTTTTTTTTTCCGTCTCTTTCGAATGTACGGTATGTGTGTGTTCGTACGTGATGCATGGATAGTTGATGGTGGTCGTGGGGTATCTGCCTAAGCTAAGTGGTGAGCGAGCACGGCAGCTTGAGCTCGACCAAAACTAAACTAAGCTTACATACTACATACTCTGTATACTATATACTATATAATACTATACTTGTATGTGTATAATCCGTGCGAGACGGGGTAAAAGTACAGCTGCACTAGTGTAACTTTGGATACTTTTGCATGGGTGGGTTTTTTGTGAAGCTCGTCATGGTGATTACCCACTTCTCTCTCTCTCTCTCTTTCACTTCCCTTTTGACTACACAAACGGTAGATATATGTATGCAAGTATGTAAGTATGTAAGGTAGATAGATGCACGATTGAGAGCCGAGAATTAATCTAATCAGCCGCAATCTGGGCATCTTATCTTCTTCCTCGTCTACTTCCATAGCAGAATTAGAGTTATGTCTGTAGAGACGGGAAAAAAGTGACAAATAGTAAGCATGCCAAGGGAAACCGTCTGTATGATCCTTTCTTCCCTTTCCTTCGAGACATAATAATACCTACAAGGGTGGATCTACTACTAACCATGGCCACGCCCATGCCTGATCTTGATGATGGTAGTATTGACTGATGTTCAAAGTGTGGTGGGTGGTGGTGGCTCAGCCCCGATCGAGTACGTTCCCTTTTCGAAGCTTTCCCGGGGGCAAAGCAAAGTGTGCAAAAACTATTATTAGCAGACAGAACCTTTCTGTCGGTCTTCCTTGGCCCTTTTCAATTGCAATACGTCTGATGTAACGGGTACTTCCTGAGACTGCGCAGTTTTGACCGCAGGGAATGTTCCGTCTACTCTTTTACTTTTTCTTTTTCTTTCTTTTTCTTTCTTTCTTTCTCTCTTTCGGTGAGGCTGACAGGTATTCGAGTACCAGCGTGAAGTATGAAGTATGTGTGTATGGCCTGTCTGTTGACCAGCATTGAACAGGGTTAAAGATCTCTAACTGACACGCCGGCTGTGCGAGCTGAATGAATGTAGATACTATCATATGGTATGATATGATATGGTATGAATGGTTTATATAAGCTGGGTGGTCCACACACTATCCGTCCTGCATGAATGAATTTACTTTTCTCTCTTTCTCATTCTATTTTATCTATTCTACTTTTATATCGAACTTGTGAAGAAAAGGTATCGAAGTATCTAAACTAGTACTTCTGAGGTTGTAGACAGATCGTGTGTATACCTACGTCCTGTGAAACACCACTACCACCACCACCTCTCCCAACCTCCTCTTCCCATTATCACCATAATCATTGCAATCTTCGCATCATAAAATAAAATAAAATAAAAGAAACAATGGGTAGAGCTGCACGTGCAGTCTGCGTTTCCGTGCCGTTACTGGCAACCGCCGCCACAGCCGTCTTGATCGTAATCTCCACCTTCATCGGCCAAACAAACGTCAACAACAATTGGCTCAATTCCCTCTACTTCCTCCGTCTCGACACCCGTTACATCAATGCCCCTCAAGAACTCGCCGACATCCCCGGCACAAATCTCGATAACTTCGTCCTAGACAAAATCGGCGTCGACCTATCCATCCAAAACACCGCCAACCTCGTCGGTGTCGCTGATTTCTACCAAGCCGGTCTCTTCAGCTACTGCTCTGGAACATTCGACAATGCCACCAACGAATGGAACGTCAAAAACTGTTCTTCCCCATCTAGTTCCTTCTACTTCAACATCATCGATATCATCAACGCCGAAGCGAATAACGGCAAAAACCTAACTTTCCCAAACCAAGTCAACGACTACTTCAAAGCCGTCAGAGCTCTAACCCGTGCCCAATACATTTGTTTCATCGTCGGAATCGGTGCCACGGGTCTAGAATTCATCTTGGGTTTCTTCGGTTTCCTATCCCGTTGGGGTTCCTGCGTCACCACTTTTGCCGCAGTATTCGCTTTCTGGACTTTACTCGCCGGTTCGGTCATCAACATCGCTTTATACGTTTCATTGTCAAAGACTTTCGATGCTACTTTTAATACCTTCGGCGTTAGGGGTTCTATAAACAGACAGGTTTATACTTTGATGTTTATCGGTGTTGCTGTTTCTTTCGGTGCCATGTTGTTCTGGACTTTGACTACTTGCTGCTGCAGTGGGAGAAGGGATAGAATTATCAAGGGCGAGAAGGCTAGTAGGAGTGGAAGTCCCGTTAAGGGATACGAAAGAGTTGCTTCGCCTTACTTGGGAGGTGGTGGACCGGCTCCTCCACCGCCGCATCAGCAGTACGGACAGGCTTATGGGAAGAGCGAAGGTCCTTATGAGCCTATGAGACATACTCAGGTTTAAATTAAATAAAGAAGAAGAAGAAAGAGAAGAAAAATAAAGAAGAAAGATATTATTTTTTTTTTTCTTTGAGGGGGGAAGAGGATAATGGTAATTCTTAATATACCATACCATACCATACAAACAGACAAGACTAGATGAGGTTTCGTTTTACTTTTTCTTTACAATCACTTGGATTAGCTCTCTCTCTTTCTCTCTTTTCAAGGAAGGGGGGTATTTATGAATTGGGGTTTGGAGGTTTTTGTTATACATTTTTTTTTCTTTTTGGCGTTAAAGACTGGCGTTTTTCTTTCTTTCTTTTCTTTTCTTTTCTATATTGATTTTGTCTCTTTCACTTATTGAATGACGAGAAATACTTAAAAATTAAAATCCAACTGTTATGAACTCTCCTTTATATACCCTCATCGTTTTTCCTTCAAAAATCATATTTTTATCTTCGAATTCTTGATCTTCAGCTTTTTGCTTCTCATATATACTTCTTTTTATATACATATATGCATACATACGTGTGTTCAATTACGACACAAGCTAAGATCTTTTCTTCATTTCAAAAAGAAAGTTATCGTAGCTAGTAATTATAAAAAAGTAAAAGTGTAAAAGTGTGAAGTGAAGATTTGGCCTGTCGATTCTAGTTTACATCTATATAAGTAAGTGTATATACAAAAAAACAAAAGAAAATGCCACGTTTTCCTGCGTGTGCTATGATCAATGTCCCTGATTCCCCGTTTCGCCATGGTACATACCTCTGACGTCTTATCCTTCCTTCCAACCGTGCGTGTGTGCCATTCAGCCATGTGGGAAACCCTTTCTTAAAACAAATTGTGGTATATACAGTGTGAGAACGAAAAAAAGAAGGAAAAGTGGGTATATAGAAACTGCTGCTCCATCCGACAAAACCCAACGATTTCAACTTCTTCTTTTTCTTCTTCTTCTTCTTCTTCTTCTTCTTCTTCTTCTTCTTTGGTGGATATGATACAGGTGGATGTCATGGGAGGTATATACATACTTAAATACATACATAAGTATTTATAAAAAAAGAGAGAGGGGGGTCTATATACTATAGCAATAAATCTAATTCATATCAGTCTTGTTCTTTTTTCCATCCAGAGATATCATATGATGCCAAATATTCTCCTAACCAAAAAAAATATATATATAAAAAAAAGGGAGGAAAAGTAAGTAAAAAGTATATAATACTCCCCTCACCTACGACTTCTCCTTCGCAGCCAACTCCTTCTCATGTGCTGCGATCAACTCCCTCTGATGCTGCGGCATAGCAGGACTATACTTCAAAAATTCCATCGTAAACTCTCCTTTACCTTGCGTAGCAGCTCTCAGCACGCTCGAAAATCCAAACATACTGTGCAACCCTGCTTCCGCATACATTGTAAAATCATCAACTCCGATTTCCGTATCCTCAATCATCGCATTACGTTTATTCATCAACCCCACGATAGCACCCTGGAACTCCGCGGGTGCTGAGATGGATACACGCATGATCGGTTCCAAAACGATAGCTTGGGCGTCTTTGAACGCCTTTCGCATGGCCTGTTGGGTTGCGATTTTGAATGCCATTTCTGAGGAGTCGACGATATGGGTTGCACCGTCGTTAACTGTCATTTTAACACCAAGGACCTTATGACCTAATAATGGTCCCTTGTCGCAGCTGGCTCTGAATCCCTTTTCGCAGGCAAAGACGTATTTCTCATCGATAGCTCCACCGAAAATTGCATTTTCAAAGATGTTTTCTCCGAGTTCACCGGTTGGTTCGACGGATCCTGCTACTCTGGCGAAATCTCCAGCTCCGCCGGATTGTTTCTTAAGTGTGTGATCGAATGTAACTTTCTGGGTGACTGTTTCGCGATAGGCGACCTTTGGTTGACCGGTCACGCAGTCGACTTTGTATTCTCTTCGCATTCTTTCGACGTAAATTTCAAGATGTAATTCTCCCATACCCGAGATGATTGTTTCTTGGGTTTCTGGGTCTTGGGTTACTCGGAAAGTTGGGTCTTCGCGTTGGAAGCGGGAGATGGCTTTGGAGAAGTTGGCGGTTTGGTTGTTGGATTTGGGGTTTATGGCGAGGGAGATGACGGGTTCGGGGACGTGCATCGATTGCTATATATAAAAGGGAATGTCTGGGTTAGCTGGGTGTTTCGAGGGTATATATGATAGATAGATAGATAGAACGAAGGGAAGGAAGGGAAGATGGATACTAACAAGAGTATAAGACTGTTGTCCATCCGAGAAGGTATCACCGGAAGCACACTCCACACCGAACACCGCACAAATTTCACCAGCTCCGATGTTATCCACATCCTCCATCTCGTCGGAATGCATTCTAACCAACCTAGGAACCTTGACTTTCTTCCCGGTTCTGATGTTAAACACAAATCCACCCTTCTTGAGTGTTCCTTGGTACACTCTGATATAAGTCAACTGTCCAAAGTTACTTTCTTCGAGTTTGAAGGCAAGTCCGATGAACGGTGCTTGTGTGTGTGGGATCAATGCTACTGGCATTTCCTTGCGTTTTCGGTCCAAAGCTGTGTTCTTGACTTCAGCAGGTTGTGGGAGGTAGTTGATGACACCGTCGAGCATGGGTTGGACACCCTTATCTGCTAATGCCGAACCCATGAATACCGGTGTGAACTTCAATGCCAACGTAGACCGACGAATGGCTGCATGAATTTGTTCATTCGTGGGGATTTGTTCCTCCAGCCATATTTCTGCGATTTCATCATCAACATCTGCCAAAGCAGCTATCAAAGCCGATTTCTTTTCCTTAGCTAGTTCCTTGCAGTGTTCTGGAATATCATCGGTTTCTTTGATAACGTTTCCTCTGTGACCTTCGAAATAGATAGCTTTCATTCTGACCAAGTCGATGATACCCTTAAGTTGATCTTCGGTACCGATGGGGATTTGTACCGCTGCCGCCGGGATTTTGAGTTTTTGGTTCATTTGTTCGATGACCTTGAAAGGATTTGCGCCCATTCTGTCGAGTTTGTTGATAAACGAGATTCTTGGAACATCGTAACGGCGCATTTGACGATCAACGGTAATGGTCTGAGATTGTACTCCACCAACAGCGCAAAGAATCATAACCGCCCCGTCCAAAACTCTCAAAGCTCTCTCTACCTCAACAGTAAAATCAATATGTCCAGGTGTATCGATCAAATTGATATGGTACTTTTGATCAACCCCCTTATCATCCTTCTTCGACCAACTACAGAACGTAGCAGCGGATTTGATGGTGATACCCTTTTCTCTTTCTAAGTCCATAGAGTCCATTTTGGCACCCACGGAGTCTTTACCTCTGACTTCATGGATAGAGTGGATTCGACCGGTGTAGTATAGGACTCGCTCCGTACAGGTGGTTTTGCCGGAGTCGATGTGAGCGGCTATACCGATGTTTCGTAGGTGAGAGAGACGAGAGAGCTCGCTGGGGTCGAGACGGCTGAGGATGCCATCTGCGGTGAGGTTATCGGCGCCTTCTGCTGCGTCTGCTAGTCTGTATATACCCGTTCGTCCGTATTAGTAAAAAAAATAAAAAAAATAAAGTAAAGTAAGAAAACGGATCAATTGAAGGTATTGTAGCTCTTACAGAGAAGCTGCAGCAGCGCTTTGGTATCTAACGCCATATGTGCACCTCGGAGCAAGCAATATAGGAGCTAAAGCCGATGTTCGGGACGTTGTCGCTCTCGGAACCAGTGTTCTTAGAGGTGTGGGACGGGCAACGGTCGACAATGAAGCGAATGAACGGCATTGTCGCCGTATTATGTGAGATCTGGCCCTCATCTGGGAGATATAAGAGATGACAGCGAGGGTGGTAAAAGCTGCCAATTGAGGTTGGTGGATCTTCGAGGGATGGCGGTGGGGAGGTGAGGTTGGAGTTTGGGTTTTTTTCTTCGTGAAGGGTTTTTTTATTAGGTGAAGCGAATGAGGCTTTGTGCGGCGATAATGTATAATTACGGTGCGGCATTCACGATTTGGCGACGGTTTTGGTGATTTGTATTAAGGTTCCTATTGAGAGGAAAGATACTGGATATTTCTATTGAATATAATCATCTCTATGTATTTTTAGGAATTAAACATGAAACATTTTGGAAACATCATGGTGATAAAGAATCACATCGAATGCGGCGCGCGGTGGGGCCAAACAGGAAAAAAAAAAGAGCTTGGTTGTCGCAAAACATCCCACCAAAACTTAGCCCCGCCATCCCTCATCCCTCCTCAACCTTCACCGACTACTCCTCTCCGTAATACCACAACCACGACAGCCACATAAAATATCATCAGCCATGTCTTCCGTATTTAACGCCGAAACGGCAGAAAACTCCGAGGATGTAAGTTTCTCCGTCTTGTAAAAGGGTGATAGTTGTAACTAATGGTTGTGACTAGATCGAGAAGCAGTTCGCCGTCAAAGGTACCTACCATACCATGGCACCGTAAAAGCATCACCAGAGAATACCTCGAATAACTTTTAACGATATAACTCGCATACAGCCGTCATGTACATGCAAACTCACTGGGAGCTCCTAACTCGATGCCGTGGCACTGATCTCAAACTCACCAAAATCGACGACGAAATCTACGAACACTTGAAAGAGACATTTCCAGACCTCGATGTTTCGAAAAAGTTGGATGAAGACGAGATGAAGAGCAAAGAAGGGAAGGAGAAGTGGAGAAATTTCGTTAACGTCTATGAAAATAAGGTACGCCAGAGACCTTTTAGAATGAATCTAGATCTGTGGCGATGCTAATGGTGTTGGTGGGGAGGGTTAGGTTAAGGATTTCAATTTCGGAACTATGTTGAGGACGGAGCCAGGGGCAGAGTATGATCAAAATACTACGATATTCTGTACGTTTTTGTCTTCTAAATGCATTGATGTTGGTGACATCGAGCTAATGATTCTTCGACGTCACAGCCGTTCGAATGCAGGTAAGAACGACTTCCCACCAACAACTACCGCCCTTCGCTCGTATTTCCGTTTTGAATTTCTTCCGTTCCCCCTTGTTTTTCGTTAACTAATAGTACATTTTTCAGTTTTATGCCATAGAAATCGCAAGGTATGTTGGTGTCTGTGCAAACTTCATGACTGTTGTATATCTTTCATGCTAATACAGTTTTCGGGCGGTGTTAGGAATAAGTTGGGATTGAACGATTGGATCTATAACCAAGCACATCCATAGGCAAAGAAGGCTTAGAGGTGTTTGTATGTATGTATGTATGTATGTGTATTAATTTACGTACATGTTAGGTTTCATTGGGAGACATGTAGGTGGTAGGTGATACTGGCAATGTTTTGAGAACGACGCTTCGACCAAGCTCTTTCCCGTGCCATGTTTGCGGATTCTATAGCGTTAGATACCATTATTTTACTTATTCATTTGCTTTATTTTTCGCTCAAGGTCTGTATTCATTTGTGTGTGTTACAGCGGTTGGTAGTTATTCCCTTTTGGCATGATTCCACCTTTTAGGCTATAAATCTAGGTGGGTATACTGGCAAGTACCTGGGTGAAGTAGCTATAGCTGTAGAATATAGTGTATGTTGCAGAGTAGCTAGAATTGATTAGTCTCGTTTTGAAGGGATTAATGTCATGTTCAGGGGTGTTCAGCAAAAAGGTCGTATAGTGCGCGCGCGCTAGTGACATACTAAAAGCACTAAGATACGGGCACAGTAATAGCGAGGGCAGAATAGTTGAAGCTGGAATAATATTAATAAACTAGGCATACAAAAGGATCGTGGATATCGGAGCCGAATTCAAATAAGAGCTCGAGACCAGCATAAAAGATATATTAAACGGGAACCTTCCCGGAATATGGGACTTAATTTGATCGACTGGTCCTAGACTGCAGAATATCTACACCGACAATTTACTTCTGATGTCCGGGAGGAGGATCCAGGCTGTAAGGAGGACTCATATCGTGGAACCAACCGCGGTATGGCGGCGGTCGAGGGTACTCTGGCACGGCTGCTAGAGTCAAGAGTACATTTCGTCGGTAATCAGTCGCCCATGGGTCAGGTGTGATCTCTGGGGTATATAACTCTTCTCCATCCGACCCGTACATAGGAGGTACTAGCTCTTGATTCAATTGAGCGACTTGGCGGGGTGTCAGAACCCCGGAGTTCTGGTATCGGGGCGGTAGACCGGATCGTAGGGGCATGTGGTTCCAACTAGGTCTGATTCTTTGCCCGGGCACTTGTCTACGAGATTCATCTACTGTCCACCCGTCCCAAACCTCATATCCATCGTCCACCGGTCGAAACCGAAATTGTGGGGGTATACGTTCGATAGCCCGTGCGAACGCATATATATCCTGGTGGGCATATTCGGAGCCTGGAACTTTGTGGCTGTCCAGTTCTACTGAACAAGCGCAACCTAATTATGGAATCGAGGAGTTAGGATTCTGTTAATGGTACATAGAGAATCGGCATGCAGAGGAACCTTGCATGACCGATCCAGATGATCACAGCCCGAGGAATGGGATAAAGTCTCACCCAATACAAAAAAACATATCGCCGCTTGAAAAGCGTTCTCACAACTCGATTTCCACCTCGGAGTGCCTCTGTATAAGCGGTTGGCGTTTTCCGGAGCTAGGAATGTATGAGGCACGATACGACCTTCTTTGTCGCACTTACAGGCCCTCTTGCACTTCTCTGTACCCATTAGGATGGATGGCATCACTTCTTTGTGAATTTTTGGTGTTAATAGTTCGTCAGCGCGCGTAGCCCTTCTTAGAAGGTCTACTATTCTGTCCCAGCGAGGTTTGTCGAATATCCGCCATATTTCAAGGTCTACCATACGTGGTTCGGTAGTAAATTGTCTGGCATGCTTGAGGCTTTCAAGGCCCCTAGGGCAATAAATCTCCATTGTTCCGGCTTTATAGAAAAATTCAGCAGGGACTTCAAGCCGCTTTTGAGACGTTGGTTCTAGCTTTTTGGGGTTGTTTTTATCGACCGTGGTGGTGGTGCTGGTGTCTTTTTTTAGATCGATATCCTCAATATTTATAGGTGTTTCTAATAAATCTATGGGAGTTTTCGTAGCTTCGTGACTAGCGCTTGTCGTAGTTTGGGCCGCATCGATTGTAAGATTGGCGGAAACTGTTGGCAGGCCGAGACGATTTTTGTTTGCAATGCCAACGTCACTGCATACTTCAATGCCCCCGGAAGGACAAATGGGAGGAATTATAGTGGTGTTGTATACAGGAAGTTTTGGATTTTCAAGGTGGGAAGTATTCCCTGGGGCTGGGGGCTGCGGATGATCGTGAGGCCTGCCCAAAATTGCAGATGCAAAGATAATGATGAAAATCCAGGGTTGTTTGGAGAGGCCTGGAGATCTTATGTTGAAGGGGGCCATTATATATATAATTGAAATCAAGACCGGGTATTGTAAACGTGGGGCATTGGATTTTAGGATTTTGGGTTATATCTTCACAACCCTGGAACTGCCTCCTACGACAGAGGGTCTTAAGACCAAAAATTTTAAAAAAAGGAAGAAGAACGAGTAGGAGGGTTCAAAATGGAGGAAATGGAAGAAATGGGGGCATGTGTGCTGTTCGTATATCTACTTGGGTATAAATTCAATTTGAAAACCATGGTAGAAGCTGACACACCCATGCATATATATATCTAAGGTCTATAAGCAGGCGAGTACAAATACCGCATATGTATCTAGTCTGGGCCACCCACCGGGTTCCTGGCATACAATCCAAACGTGCATGTCAACATCGGATACCCAACCAATTCACGAACATATACAATTTCTAATATTTCGGTTGACTAAATTCTGAAGCCAGCTAGCTATAGCTTGAAACCATAATAGGTTTGACATGAATCTGTGCCTACTCAAAATATATTATCTGCTGACAAAATCTGCATAAACGAGTATTTCTTAATTAAATGCTGTACGACTGCGCCGACTATGAGGGGGGAGTTGGAAGTCGGAAGTCGGAAGTCGGCTGTATATACAATAATACGGACAACCATTGCATTATGGCTGTATGTGCATGCGCCGCTCTCAGATGGGTAGTCCAGATCTTTCTAACTCAGACATCGTGCCGTTTTCTTTTGGATTATAATTTACAGGTTTATAACTTACAACCTACCTAGGTAGTTTCGTACCAGGCTTTCGTGTTACAACCATTGGATATCTGGGAGGCGAGCTTCTGTGTTGGGATGTGTGGTATTCTGTTCCGAGGACAAGCCCCGGTCGATATTCATAGACGAGTCCGTAGGCTACCTCGGCCACGGGACGAGACAATGCAACTTGTGTGTTTCTTTGGACATAGCTGAGCCACATTACGGTTGCTTGTAACCCATGAATATAGTGTAAATTTCGAGAGCATGAAGCCATAAAATCTATCGGTTTCGTCTATGTCTGATTTGGGACTGGGGTTTAGTTGAGCGAATAACAAATATTAATATATATTGGCAGCTTGCGCAATATAACAACCTCAGGCTAGGCGCATATGACGACTGAGAAAGGACCATGTCCGAGATCGATATACTATTAACTAACTCGCTTAGAAGCTTTGAGAAGGTGGTTGAGGGTGGTAACTATGGTAGGGAAGCTCTATAAATTGCGTATTGGTGATGGATCTGATTCCGTATAGTAGGTTGCTGCACCCACAACACATGCCACAACACTTTCCTGATAGTCACGTGACATGACCTTTCTGGATCTATATAGCGGCAGTTTTGTTAATGTTAGCTGCGATCCCACTAGCTACCCTGCAGACAAAACTAGCAGGCACGGGAAGCAGGTTAGATAGCCTAGCTAGGCTCTTGCTTGTACATGACAAGCTGGCAGCTGCTCTGAGACCGTCTGCGACATGGTAAAAAACTGTGAAGAGCGTTTCAGAACCGCTCTGCGCATGTTGACTGGTTGCGTACAACACATATTCTGCCACACACAACACAACAACACAAATGATTTAGGAACAGCCTTTCCAACTTCCAACAATTAACAATGGAAAGCTGGTACCTTCCAAGCCCAAAATTGAAGGCCGATGCATATGCCATATACCGGCCGGGGCTTCTCCCTAACCATGGAATACTGTCTTCATCCCCTTTCAATCTTAAACTTCTTCTTAACACCCCTTCTCAGTATATCTCGCAACTTTCACCTTGGGATCTCGGATCCCATCCATTCATTCGCATTCGCATTCGCATTCGATTCGAACTCATCCATCCGTCGTTTCGAATAACTACGATCCAACATTACATTAAATACTAGTATATATATATATTGCACTAACAGAGCCAACCGCTCCTGGCGTAGTCTCAAATATCAGCAGGTGCTTAGTACCTAGATACCTAAGTACTTATATATTACTGTTAAATATAAACCTACCAACGAATTCACCTGCGCTAAACAGCATTGGTGTCCACCCGAGTTATATAATATATCCCGACGAACGCAAGCTTAAGAGGCTAACTGAACACATTGGACGAACTACCGCCATATTCGCAAGGGTGTAACTCCCAAGAGCCCCCTGTTGGCACCCACGATGGTTGTAACAGGGGGCTAGTATGGCTCGAAAGAGAGGAATGGGGCTTTGATGGGAAATTAGACCGAAATATCAACCTGGGCGGTAATTCGGATCCAACGGCTGTAGCTTCAGATTCAGATTCAGATGACAGTTGCCAACCCAACATTTCGGATTCTGATACTTCAAATGACACCCCAAGCGACGTTTCTGCGCCGCTTCCCTCCCCTCGCCCATTAAAACCAACACTGGACCTACTTCTGCCATGTAGTCCTTTAGGTGGCACGGATCTAGGTGGCATCCACAGCGAGTCGGGAGGCGAGGCGGCGCCATGGTGCTCTTCTCCTGCTGCCTCCGTTGGCTCTTCATTCTCATATCTGGACGGAGATACACTCATTGAAGGCGTCGACCCCCATTTTACAGAAAAGTGCGGATACGAAGAGAATAATACCGAGTCAAATCCACTACTTTATTCAAAAACCGAGGATAACTTACACAACTTTCCGTTTGCATCTACACCGTGCCCACCCCACGACACATACCTTGAGGACTCGGAGGAGGAGCGAGAGATGCGGAGATATGCTACCTGGGCGTCCTATTTTGGATTCACGCGCAGAGGGCATGCGGTATGTCTCGTTTTCGGTATTGCTTCGGCTTTAGTGTCTGCAGCAGTGCTCCCTATTTCGTCTATTTTACTCGGCCATGTCTTCGCTGAGTTTGCGCTTTATGGGCGAGGGGAGGTGACTGCACCGGATTTATTACCAAGAGTTTCGGAGTGGATTAAATATTATGTATTTCTAGCTGGAGGGGGATGGCTGGCTTATGGTACATTTTATTGCTCGTGGATGTGGTTTGGAGAGTTACAAGCAGAGAGTGCGAGGGCGGAAATATATCAAGCATTAATGGCAAAGGAACTGGAATGGTTTGATAATACGGAACATGAAATTTTAAGAGTTGCGAATCGGTGCCATACGTAAGTCATCTTTTATACTCATTTGTCTTTAGGAAAGATAAACTAATTTGAGATATTGAGGTAGTCAAATTACCGAGTTTCAACTCGCGGCTTCGCAGCCTTTGGGGTTATTACTCCAAGCGGCCGTATCCGCTGTTGCATGTCTTATCATAGCATTCTATTTTTCGTGGCATTTAACCTTGATATGCTTAGCTGGTATGCCGGTGGCGGCTCTCGCCGTCGCCTTCTTTTCGAACGGGATGGAAAATGGTATTGGTCAACAATCACTAGCACTCGGTTCTGCCGCTCAGAGCATCTCTCGCGCGGTAAAGGGTATCGACACCGTTAAATACTTCAATGGTCAGGAAATGGAAATAAGCCTTTATGGGACCGCTGTTAAAGCTGCAGGGTTAGCGTACAATAGAATCGCCAAGTACGCTGCCTTTCAGAATGCCATATTGCGGTTTCTCACCCTTATGGTTTTCGTGCAAGGATTTTGGTATGCTACGACACTGGTAACAATAACAACAACGTTTCAAGAGTATTCTGGGTATATGACTGCTTTCTGGGCGTGCCTTATTGCGGGACAACAGATTGAAACTATATTCCCGTTAGTTATTGTGTTGGAGAAAGGGAAGTATGCGGCGTCAAATTTACGAAGATTGACGATGGTAGATGTTGAATTCGACTTAGCGAGGAGAAGAGCTGGGGTTTCACCTAGGAAGTGCAACGGATTTATTGCATTTCAAGATGTAAGTTTATAGTACTCTTTTTATCTATTGGTTTCGTGAGGCTTATTTTGGAATAGGTTAGATTTCACTACCCGTCTCGTAGAGACGTCGCTAGTCTTAATGGACTATCGATGTTTGTGAACGCAGGCGAGACTGTATTCATCGTAGGAAAATCCGGTTGCGGCAAGAGCACTCTTGCAAACCTCCTTCTTACCGTCTGGAAACATAACTCCGGCAGCATCCTCATTGACGAGAATCCTTTGGAGAAGCTCGACCGCAAATGGATCCATGACAACGTAACTTATGTTCCCCAACGACCGGCTTTATTCAATGAATCTATCTCTCGCAATATTCGCTTCGGAAAGGCAAATACAGACAACCTAACTCATAAGGATATTTGGCGCGTCTGTGACGATGTCTTCCTTACTGAAGTAATCACGGGTCTACCCAATGGTCTTCGTACGAAACTCAGATCAGGAGGTACAAATCTCTCTGGCGGTCAAAGGCAACGGATCTCTCTTGCCCGCGCTCGGCTCCGTGACACCCCTATCATGATCTTGGACGAACCCACTACAGGACTTGATGAAGCTACTAAGGTACTCGTCATGAATACTCTCCGAGAGTGGCGTAAAGACAAGACGACGATCATTATCACACATAATCTGTCTGATATTCGACCGAACGACTGGGTCTATGTCATGGATGCTGGGAGGGTTGTACAAGTAGGTGAAAGGAGAACTTTAGAGGCACTCTATCAAGGGCCCTTTGCAGATCTTCTAAAGAATGTGGAAACTCCATACGAAGAATCCATTCCGCCAGAATCCTGCTACGAAGAGTCGTTGATAGACTGCTATATGGATGACCCCGAGAAAGAAAACCAATGTCCAAATAGAACCACGATTCTACCGTTTGTAGAAAATTCTATTAACGCATTCAGACAATCACTCGCCCCGAGAGCTCATAAATCCTTCAATCCGTCCAGGGTGACCTTCCAGAATCATAGAGCTACTACAGCGCCGCCGCCGGTCCCCAGCCGTTCTCAAACTATCAAGCGCGCGACAAGTCAATCTCGCAAACGGCCCCGACGAACCCGTCAAAGCATGGAAGAAATACCCCCAAAACCAGAATGCAAGTCGACTATGATAAAAGGCCAACAAGGACTCCGTCACATATTCTCTACAATTGGCCCACATACCAACTGGTCAGATAAACTTGGTATCGCCATCGGTCTCTTATGTTGCATAGTCTCTGCTGCCGCAACTCCGGCCTTCTCTTTCGCGCTGGCTCGCCTGGTTTACATCTTCTTTACGGATCTTTCTGGTACAGGGACCAAAGCTGCGTTTTGGGCATTAGTGATTACCGGCATAGCCTTACTCGACGCCGCCACTTCTTCTCTACAACTTTTCTTACTCGAAAAGTCGGCCCAACGCTGGATTGATTCCGTAAGGATCAGGGCATACGGATTGGTTATGAGCCAGGCAAGATCATGGTTCGATGTCGACAAAAACAAGATTAGCCGGATAGCCCAGGACTTAGAAGGAAACGCTGAAGAGATGAGGAATTTGCTCGGGCGGCAGCTGGGATTCGCGGTTGGTGCGTTAACGATATTAGGAATTGGTGTCGGCTGGAGCTTTACGCAAGATGTACAGCTTACGGCTGTCGGACTTGTCGCAATACCTATATTATTACTCGTTCTGAGAGTATTTTCATGGGTAACTGAACGGTGCGAGGAGAGATGTAATGGAGAGTCTGAACAGCTGGCTATCTTTCTGAGAGATATGTTGGATAATATAGTGGCTGTGAGGACTTTATCATTGAAGGGGTACTTTGATCATAAACACCATCGACTCTTGAGGAGAAGCCTAAGTGCGGGAAGGAAACGCGCGGTGTGTACGGGTTTAACGGTGGGGTTGAGTGACACCGGAGTGTTTCTAGCAACTGGTAAGCTATCTTACGTCTATTTACACCCTGGCGGATACATTTATTAATACTCTGTCATTTCTTCATAGCATTGCTATTCTGGTACGGCGCTCGTCTTATCGTTCAAAATGGCCTAGCACTCGAGAAAGCACTCACAGTATTTTCTATGCTTCTCTTCAGTCTTTCCAATAGCGCAGCAACTTTGCGGATAGTCCCCCAAGTTTCTGCAAGTAAAGACTATGCACGCCGAGTTCTTCGACTCCTCGAGTTAAAATCCATCAGTCACGAAAACCAAGGCTCTCGCAAAATAGATCTAGATGGATCCTTGATCATTCGCGATGTCTCATTTTCGTATCCATCAAGAAGACGAGCGACAGTTTTAAGGGGTATTAATTTACAGATCAATCCCGGAGAGTTTATCGCTATTGTTGGTAGCTCTGGATCAGGAAAGAGTACTCTGGTATCCTTGATGGAGAGGTTATATTCCCCCAGCTCGGGTGAAGTCATCTTCTCTGGATATCAATCTTCAGACCTCGATATCGGACACTTAAGAAGACAGATAGCGATAGTTCCACAGAACCCATACCTATTCCCAGCTTCTGTCCGAGAAAATATTCTATACGGTTCGAACGAGCATTATAAACTCTCGGGAAGCATGCACGGCGAACGTGGCCCACAAATCCAGCAAATAATCAATGCTGCAAACGCAGCCGGCCTTGGGGAGTGGATCAATGGATTAAAACACGGATATGACACCTTACTCAATATGGGAGATGAGAGTCTATCAGGAGGGCAACTACAGAAAATCGCAATTGCGAGAGCCTTAGTTCGTGATCCGAGGATTTTGATATTGGACCAAGCTACAGCTGGGTTGGATGCTGCTAGTTCATCTACGGTATTAGATTCGGTGTGGAGTTTGAAAAATAAAGGAGTTAGTGGTGGATGGAGAGGATGGGGTACTACAGTAATTATGGTGACGCATAAGACGGATATGATGAGGATGGCGGATAGAGTTGTGGTTTTGGAAGAAGGGAGGGTAGTCGATGAGGGTAACTTTACGGATTTGATTACCCGGAGTGAGAGTTTTAGACGGTTATTAAAGAAACAAGAGGAGGAAGATAATTTTGTATAGTCATGGCGTTTCCATGATACGTTTAATTTATATCAATTCGTGATACCAGGGTTTTAAAATGGTTTAGATCTACATAGTTCTGCTGTTTTGCTTTTCTTTCTTGCATGCGTCTCTATTTTTATTCTTTCAAGTTCGACTTTTCGAGTCTTTGTTTAATTAGTAGTGATGTACATATACACGGAAGGCCCTAAGTAACTGTAATTATAATGTGATTCCTCTCCTTAAAGCCAGCACAATTTCGTGGTCTGGTGTGTAGACTTGATCCTTCTCACGCTCGATCGAGGTAATGGTCCTCGAGGTCCCCAATGCCAAAGTTTCGACAGAGCCCGCTAGACCACTCTCAGGGCACTTCCAAACTTAAAATATCACGCTGCCAACACACCTAGACCGAGACTTACGAGAATAACTCCGATTTGATATAAGGGTCTATATTTAGTTATTTATTAGGCCCTCTAATTATTTCGTTTGGGACGTCCCCATCCTAATCATCATTTTCTTGAGCCAAATTAGGGATTATACCAAGATCTACAAGTCCTGCTGCTACCTGAATTGGTCGAGTCGCCAACCAATCGCCAAAGCTCATTCGTCCGTAGGTGGTTATATGTTGTCTGGTTCGTGGAGAGTCTTCTAGTTGTGGAGCTCTATTTCTGTACCGATCCCGTCCAAATGTTGAAGCAAATCTTGGTTCGTCATCTGAGTCTACATCTAATTGGTTTAGCGGTATTTGTTGTTCGCTGTTGGAGCTCTGTTCGGAAATATGGTTTTGCTGGAGGGAAGCGATATTATTTCCACTTTCAACTGCCATATCAATAGGGGGACGCTGCCTTTCCAATTCCCCGAGGTCTTGATTCTCATACCCTTCGGCCGCTTGATTTAATGGTATCCTGTCGAAGGGCTCTTCAGATTCAGGCCTTTGATTAGGAGATTCTTCGTCATCAATTATCTTCAGTGAGGAAGATTCCTCGAGGTCTAGTAAACCGCCTTGATGATTTTCCAATCCTTCAGACCGAAGTAACCCCCCATACTCCGATCTTACGAGGTTTTCGACTTCGGAGTTTATCACGTTTCGGAGTTCGGGATCGATAAACCGGTCCGCTTGAACTTCATCGAATTCTTGTTCGATTATGTGCTCTTTAGCCTCATCTTTTGGTTTGGAGTATTCTATGGTTAATTCTTCCATTTCAGCAGGCTCGTTTTGAGTATCGGTATCTAGATTGACGATGAAGCGGTTCTTTTGATTAAACAATTTTTCCGATAACCTTTGGATTTCGGAGTTGGATACAGGTCCGAAGTCGAGAAGTGGAAGAGAGTCGGATTCCGGTAAGAGCTGAGCTGCAGTAGGTAGTTCAGCCTCGAGTTCGCATTCACCTTCGTTCTGTAGTTCTTGATTGTTATTTTCGACTCCAGCATATGGAATACGGCCCGTTTCTTGCCGTTCAATCCCCTGCCCTAAATTTCCAGTATCTCGCTCGATTTGATTGTCCCCAGACTGGGCCTCCTCGTCCGGCCCGATCTCGACCCCATCGAGCTCCTGTATCTCACTTATTAAAAACAAAATCATGTCCCTCCCGGTATCTTTTTCACGCTGCAGATCCGCGCGACTTTTAATAAAAAAGGCTTCTCTACTTTCCTCCGACTGCTGGATCACCTGGCGTTGAATATGGTTCTCAGCTAGCCTATCCGCTCTCTCCGCAACCCGAAGCTGCATGATACCATCCCTCCTTGCAGCTTCTTGCAACTCAGGAGTCAACATCCCCATATAGTGCTGAAACCTATATTCGTCGATCATCTGTTGAAGTGCAAACAAAGCAGACTCGGCTCCGTGGATTTGCACATACGCCCTTAGAATCGCTCTTTTCTGTTCATCCATGTGATACACGGGAGGTAATGATGGCTCTTCTTCCATTTTTCCGATTCTTTTTTCACCTTGTATGTCACGATTCAAATGTTCAATGTTCAATATATCATCCACTCCCTCGTATGTCCTGACATTCTCAGGGGCTATTGGACCGTAGTACCTATAACTCACAATTTCACCCAAAATTGGCGGTGTAACTCCATCTTTCGGCCTCGTGAGCCGCTCATAATTCTCTTCCCCCATATTGATATGCCAGTGCGACGGTCTCAACTCGGGGTTTGCTCGTAACTCTCCATGTACCACCGACCGTGGACCTACAGCAACCATATTATCAACCACGAGATAATTCCCAGTCCACGACCGAGCTCCACCCTCCCTAAATGCGACCCCACCAGGAGGAATACTACCGAAGACTATATCTCCATGTGGAATCTCACCCCACCCCCATATATTATAGTCACTAGCATTGAACCCGGGAATGAACATATCGAATTGTTGAAACGAAATCTCTTGCATAGTATTCAACTCCTGCCTGAAGTGTATCACATACCTCGGCAGCGCTCTACAATGATAACTCGACCAGAAGCCGACGTATTTCGCCATCACTGGAGTTTTAAAGTTATCATTATTTGCAGGTTGGTGGATTGCTATACCGGTCAGGGCTCTTTTTTTGTGGTCCACGGATGCGGGGCCAGGGTTTCTGGCTTTACGACCGATAAAACGCCGACAAAGGCCGGCGCAAGGTTTGGGATAGTGTGAAATGGGCTTTGTGTTCCATAATATTACGTCCCGGGGTATGGGAGTGTAGAGTAGACGGTAGGACCATTGGGCTTCGGCTATAGAGGATAGGGTCGTTAGATAGAGGAGTTCGAGACGCATGGTTTTTGAATATTATTGTGCGCTTATGAATTCCGTGTACCATGTGGATTTGATGATGATGTGAAATAATTTCTTGTGAGGTAATTTAAACATGCTAGAAAATATTGAAGAGGTAGTTCTTCGTCTATATGGTCAATAAAAAGAGCAATTTGGCGCTTCTGATTAGTGTTTTTGTGTAACGAGAAAGCGTGTAAAGTTAAAAACGAGCTATGACAGTATACATGACTATGATTTGATATGGGGATGTTAGAGATATGTATTTGAGTGTATACTATATTCTTGGGTGCATACCATTTCCCGAACTAAGCCACGATAGTACTAGTGTATCTATTCTCTCTGGTATAACACTTGACGAGCCTGGCTCGAGCTTCATGACACTTGTTCGGTGTGTTGTATCCGTTGCATTCTGCTGCCTGACCAAAACGGGACGTTGGATTCTGGTGAACAACGCGAGGAAGCTGTCAGTCTCAACACTCGATAGCCGGGCAAGAGGTCTGTAATAAATTACTACGCCAGTTGCGTGAGCAGCGCTACCAGGCTACGATTATCTAGTTTATACGTATAAGGTGTGAATGGAGATAAATTTGGGATTCAAGATGAAGTAATAGCAGTGTTTTTCTGCTTATAAATTATATTATTTATGATTATAGACCTATACAATCAGACTAGTCCTTAGTCTAGTTTAGACAGGAGGGCGTGGGAATGGGAACCCAGTGATGTCAAGCGCGTACTTAGCAATGACGTGAGCCATAGCTTTCGTACCGGTGAGGAATACGCGGTAATTGAGATTTGACAAATTGTCGCAAGCTTTTTCGTGGCAAGGGTCGTAAGGTTGCCCTGCGGTACCACCAAAGAGTGCGGCTTCCGCTGCTGTTTTCAATTGCCTGGCACCTGTGGTAATACCACCTGCAGGGATACCAGCTTCAAAGAAGGCAAAGTGATCAGACTGGCCCCCTACAAGGGTAGGAACGGAAGGCTTGTTATCTTCGATAGTTAAAAAGTCATTGAAGGCCTTCTCGATAAGGCCACTGCTATAACTAGGGAAAAAGGTTATTGGTTCGGAAGACCCATCTCCATCTAGAACAGCATATTTCTAGATTTGATACACGTTAGCTTTAGTTTCATGTAGGGTGGTTTCGGGGATTTCGGAGAAGCATACGAAATTTTTAGATGCTAACATATACCCACTGAGTTTCATCACAATCTTCGCCTTTTCAGTTGCAGAGAGCTGAGAGAGATAGTACCTGGACCCTGCAAGCCCAGGTGATGAACCTCCCCACCAGCAAAATCGAACAGCATTATTAACGGAGAACCCGGTAAGAGCCTTGGAAATCTCAAGTTGAGCAATGACACCAGAGCCATTATCATTCATGCCAGGAGACCCATCTGCCGAATCTGTACCAGCGCCAACCACAATGACGGAATTTTGGTTTCCGGCTTTAGTTGTAGCGATGATGTTGGCGGTGTGAATTTCTTCGTACCAACGGCTGAGTGTTATGGTACTGCTGATAGCTGGGGAGCCGGGCTGTAGTTTGTCAAGAACGGGCTGAGATCTGGATGTATGGAGAAGACAGTAAACCAATGGGTCGACTGCATCGCGCGACTTCAGGGTACTGCTGGGTCCCGGCGTTAACACCTCTTCTGGGAGGTCTATATCGGTCAAGTAGATCAAACCGAGGACTCCAGCGTCTCTAAGCCAGTCCGCGATTGGTAAGGTACCACCACAACTTCCTGAAACAATTGACATAATGCCAATCTTGCCAGCTGCCACTGCATAGTCGGACTGAGTACGTACACCTTCATATTAGCTAAAGTATACTGAAGTAGGAATTTTTTGAAATACTCACAGCTTGGCAGCCGTTGTTTGAGATGCGGACCATCTCTGCTGAAACGGTGATAGGTGCTGTAATGTCCCCTGAGTCTGAATAACAGAACGCAGCCACGTTGGTCCCATCAACGACGAAGGTATCTTCCATATGCAAGTTACTGAATGTGACTTTGCACCAATAAAAGAGTCAGCAAGTCCTTAAGTGCCATTATAAGTGCCAACACCTACAGTTTTGTATCTCCACATTATAATAGTCTTGTGAGATTTGACCATACACCCAGTCTATCGTCTCACTAGCTCCTATAGTACATATAAATTAACACACGGCCTTCAATATGTATTGTGGATATGCACATTAACTTACCAAGTGAACCTGCTGCACGATGCCCATTATTGCGGGCGGCAATGCCATACAGTTCTGTAGCTTGTGCTTGAAGCTGGGATATCTTAAGACCTCTCCTAAGCTTGTTTGACTCCACCAGCAGCGAGGTTGGAGCAGCAACAATCAAATGGCAAGATGCCAAAATCGCCAAAATCGAATTTCGGGTCTTCATCTTGGTTGTTTGAAAGGCTAACCAGTTGTCAATTTGAAAACTTGAAAATACCGTTAGCTAAGAACGGAGTTTACCAAACGGCTTTGTGTGTGGTTCTGGATGGTGTTCAGGATCGATAATCAGGCAGCACCCGCCGTTCTTATAGATTTTTGGCACGCTTCTATATTGACATCGTACAGCTCAGAAATATACGTATATACTACAAGCATAGGTGCAGAACCAGTGCGAGCCGTGTCGCTGCACAAAACTGAGTGCGGATATAGTATTTGCCGTATGCATATAGGTTCTTTCAGTTAGTTGTCTGAAAACTATCACGGCCGTAACGTTGGGCGTTCGACCGGATCAACCATCCATGTATGGAAGGTAGATACATCGTACGTTCTTAGGAACGCACATAGCTATCGACAAGGGACTCATACAATTCCTAAAGTGAACCCCAATCAATCAACGGGTTGTGGAGCCCGAGCCGTTAACACTTGATATATGTATAATTGTACAAGCTGCCCCACTCTCGAGACTAAACTCCATAGCTATCTAGTTAGCCCCCTTGCGATCAGACTCCAATCGATAAAACACCAAAAGAGCTCATCATTTTACAGACGCCTCCATATCCATATGAGGTTTAAGCATGTTTACGATTATCAGTGCCCTTTTCCATCCACGTGTGCTGACGCCGCACTACCAATGGCTAAGCCTTGAAATCGGCTCTTCCTACACATTGCCCAATTTAATTTGTAGAATTTTACATTCTTCTATTTACCTTGGGCTGCTGATTATCTTGCATTTGTTGTATGGATAAAAGGTACAAGGGCGGGTGACGTAGGATAGCACATAGGCAAAGTTTTGGTTCCTTCCTTTGCTGTGAGTCCGGAAATGCTTAATAGTCGGGCTTTTACTATATATCCGTCTATGTACGAAGCGCGAGGCATAATTGACGATTTTATAGCTTAAGCATAATCGCTTCCAAGCCGAGTTTAGTTCGCCCAATTGGAAAGAGGGATTTTACACTCTTTTCGTGAGGCTCATACATGCAACTAAACTTTCTAGTACTACGAAACTAGCTAAATGATCAGCTGGATTTATTGCATGCATTTTTACTCTATAATAACACCAATATATATTGTAAGCTTGGCTAGGACGTACAAGGAATTGGTGTAGATGTATTCACCAGCTTAAACACATACTTCAAGAAGTAACCAAACAAGAAGTTCCATGAACAAATAAACTATTCGATAGACAATCAGACATACAACTAATAGAATAGATTTGGTAACGTACGTATATACCTAGGTGAGTAGAGTCGTGGTATGGCTTTTCACCTATGCGGGGGCGGGGAGGGCCTCGCCGTCGCCGTCTGAAGGTCCTCGTAAAAACCCTCTAACCAAGCCAAGACCAAGGATCCGTGCTTAGAACGCCATGTGTGCGGGATTGGAATTCTCTGGCTTTGAATGGCTTTGAGGGAGACCACGCACGATATCGATGAGATAATTTGTGGGATTGTCAGGAACTCTAATGCAATGCATGACTGGATCCACCCGCATAGACAAATTTAGCTAGTCAATTCCACTCTGTTTTCTAGCGGCTAGCTCTTGATGCACATAACCAGCGGCAAACGGATGTGGTTTTTACAGCAACACGGCTTGATACTGCAGATTTGCCTGTTTCAATCAGGCAGGTATTTTCAATTTGCCATATGGAAATGCCATATCGGAATTTGTCGGGGTGTATCAAGTCATGGGAAAGTTTTCAAAATACCATTCCACCAACATGCATGCAGAGCTGCACTGCGAAGGCTTTCTGACGTGTTCATTTATAAATTTAAGCCAACGAAAAACCCAGCCTCGACTCTATGGATCTTCCCTCGTTCCTTTGTAGAATTATGTCGTGATACGAACATACGAGGGTTATTGACTCGTACGCTCGTGAGCTGGACGCTTTCGTTGGATAATAACTTGAACTGCAGTACAACTATGTCAGAAGCTAAAAAAGTTTTTGTTGGTAAGGTATTCGATTCATACGCTTTTTAAAATTTGTCTCGACGTCCCCAATGGTTCTAGTCAGGATCGGATCGTACTGTATTAGCTTAAAGCCTTATCATGGCGAAAAAGAAAGCCGGTTTGCTCTGATCCATTGGATCGAACAGTACTGAAGAATACTTTAAAGCGTTCTTGGTCCAAGCGTTCTTAGACTGGAGCTATTCTTCTTTGGGTACTTGGGTGTGATGAATGAGGAGGCCATTTTTATAGCTATTTAATGACTTATGCATATGCATATCGCAAAATTGCAAAATCGATATAAAATCTCGATCGTTTGCACATTTGCACGATAAAAAGCCAGGGCGGTAATAAACTTTGTGTTCTTGTTAACTTCCCGCACCACCCCGGTAATCGAGTTACCCGAGCCGAGCCGTTCAGGAACCATGGGCGCCGGTCAACACGAAACTTCCCCCTACTCTGTTGTAATTTCTCTCTTTAGTCCCGTCACCAGCCTATCTTTCATGCCATCATGATATCGATATATCCAGATGGCCAATGACGATGAAAACATCTCCCAAAAAAAGTTATCTTATTTTCATGAGTACCTTCATCAGCAGTTTAAAGTTACGTTAATCGACGCGGTAATAACCAAGTAGTATTCTTCCGATTAACCAGGCATTTTTGGCGGCTTCGGAAGGCAGCCTATATAATAGTTTTGAATTTCTGACTTTCAAATTGGAGATTCTGTAGAGTAGATGGTCATTTAATACACTGTGAGTTCGGTTACTATAGCTATACGAGATGGTCCTTAAACATAAGAGAAACGCTTGTTAGCGAGCCTGGGGCTTTGCTTTGGACCGTCTTTTCGAGACTTTGTCCTTGTTAACTATAAGCTTCAGCCTCGGTAGCCTTTTTAGGGGTTCCTGTCGCTTTCCTTCTTCTTTTTCTTCTGTCTCTCCGTGTCCCTCCTGCATAGTTATAAGAATACTCGCTTGCATCCTCTCTTCCTCCTTCTCCCTTTCCTTCCGTCCTTCGCTCTCTTTCTTCACTCTTTCCAATATTTCTGTCACTTCCTCAAGTCTTTTTTGCTCTCCAGACCTATACCTTGGTCTTGGCACTCTCCTTTCCTTCAATTTTCTTCCACGTTCCATGCAAGCGGCGAGGTTTGTATTTTCAGCATAGCGAATAGTAATAGTCTCGTAAACCAATTCCTCGACTAAACCCAAATGCTTGTCTCTAGTTGATTCCGCTTCAGCCTCTTTGTTTGTTTCAGGGCCTGCTACAATCTCCATCTCATGATTTTGAGGTCGATCAAGGAGACTCGAATCGGGAATAATGCAAGAATACTCGCACAGGTCGTCGTCTTCGTCATAGTACTCTCCGTAGGACTTGCCGCGAAATCGTCTAGGGGGTGGGTTAGCCTTGACTAAAGGCCTACGTCGGATGTAACCCCGAAGGTCTTGGTGGGATTGATTATTATCATCATTATCATTATCTTCATCGTCATCATCACCGAAAAAGACTTTCAAATCTTGGGATAGCGACCCAATTGGCGCAGACTGGTGAGCGAGAGAAGATCGGGGTTGTGAGTCGTCCATTTGGGTATCAGCAGGAACCTGGGTTCTATAGCCCTCTTCAGTATCCACTTCGTAATCTTGGTCGTAGTTCTCGCCGTCGTTATCATCGTATTCTTCGTTGTTATATTCAATCTCCCTGTCGCTATCACTATCGCTAGCGTTAATGATGGATGTGTCCTCGATGGTGGCTTCGGAATCATAGTTTTCATCTCGAGGGGACTGCGGAGGGGATGTGAAAGGAGAGACCGTTGGAGCGATAGGTGACAGGGAGAGATAGCATGCTTCTCTCTCGATTGGAGCTGTGGGATCCATGGCTCTGCTTGTTCAATAAACGATTGAGGTTCGGAAGAAGATGTAGTTGATGAGCGGAGGTATCATTTTTTGCGGTTTGGTAGATGAGGTTATAAGTACCAGAAACAATATGATCTTCGTGCTATATATAGAATGTCTTCGACGGATCTTCGCTCCATAGATTCGTGACAACCCTAAAGTGGGAAGCTCGAGTTCGCATACTAGGTATGTTCGTGCAATAGAACCTGAATAGAGGTTGTGACGGTGACTGGAGTTGAAGATGCTGAAGACGTGAAGGGCTGAGCTCGACTGTCACAACCCTCTATGACCTCCAGCTCCCCTCTTCTTCTCCTTCCCTTCCCTTTCATCCTCACTCCATCACCAACCTTCACCAACCTTCACCACCTTCATCACCTCCATCATCACTTCCACCAGCACCCAGCTGACCTTCACAAAATCATCGACACTGCCATTGATATCCTTCTAAGTTCACTGTAACTGCTTAGAGCATTCCTTCTGACAAGTTATAAAGCTGTGATCTCTCTAACGGCTTCTCTACCCTTGAGTTCGAATTTCCGTCGCTGCTAGCTGTGATTCTTTCCCACGTGCTTTTTGCAGCTATTTTTGGCATTTTACGACCTGACCAGTTGATCATACCTTCATCCTTCAAATCGTCATCAGTTTAGCACCAGAATTACTCACGCTTGATCCACCTGATACCCATCTAATAATTTTGGTCAAGATGAGTCCCACAAGCATTGAGACCAACGTCCCCCATGTCACCATAACAAGAAAGTCTCACATTCTCAATGTTCCAACAGAAGTTGCCTTCCTTTTCTTCGATCGTGTAAGTATTCAACTCCGATATATCCTGATTTTGTGTGTGGGGGAAAAAAAAACTGACGGTGATGTTGCTGTAGCTTGAGAAGAAAGATCTTGCATCACTACGCCTCACCTGCCACCAATTGAATCAATTCACAGTTGAGCGCTTATCCAAGCGTTTGGTTATCAGACCTACACAAAATCTTGCCGGGCTCAATAATCTCAGAGATGAGACAGCTCAATATGTTCAGAGCATTGAGTTATTCCCAACAAAGCCATCTGACCTATACAAACCTGTGGACGAAGGCAATTACCAGTCAGCTGACGACCTAAAGACGCCCAGCTTCCCTAACCTCCGTACCCTACAGTATGTTGTTCTATTATTCTTCAAACTAAATCATAATGAAGCTTTGCTAAAATTCGTGTTACGCATACAGTTTGCATGGACACAACCTTCAGATGAGAAGAGTTGCAGTCAAGCTCCTCCGAGAGCATAACTTCGTCAAAGACTTGGCCCTCAACTTCAAGCAGAAATACTTCATGCCCAAGCACTGCGAAGAAGAGTTGCAAGGAGTTCAGAGACTTGAGACATTGTCTATCCGTCTCGGGCGAACACAAGAAACGTGGGCCCGGCTACCCCATATAGAAAGTCTATGGGATACAGAATCCATTGCCCCGGCTTGGGACATGATTACCGCGAATTCCGACACCCTCAAGGTCCTCAACCTGGAATTCTCTTCTGAGATCATCGGAGTCTTTGGGCAAGCGGAGCCCAGCCACAGTCCAGACACGTCCGCTCTCTTCCCCACTACCCCAGGGAAATGGAAGAAGCAGTTGCAGCTTCGAGAATTAAAATTGCAACATCTTGAGAAATTCGGCCAGGTTTACGAACAAACGAAGTTCTTCAATCCTGAGACGTTGCAGAGTCTCAGTCTCGTTGACTGCCCAGACTCAGATGGGGTCCTCTTAGCCCTAGCAAAGTCGATGACGAACCTAAAGTCCCTTCAGATTCGACACAGCCTCCGGGATCCGCAAACGTTGCGGTCCCTGCTCAAGCGCCTCCCGGCGCTAGAGAACCTCCACATCGCCTTGCCGTACCAGCAAAATTTCGATTATAAGTGGCTTGCGACCCAGAAGCATAGCGTCAAGTACCTTTGGGTCGAGGCCCTAGATAGCCGAGACAAGGACAATGACAACTTCGAGGACTGGGCCAACCTCGAAGAACTGGCCTTTATGAAGTTCCACCAGGCCAGCGGCAGGCGTTCTGGGGTACTCTGTTTGGTAAGTTAATTATGAATTGAAAAACTTCTATGTTCTTGAAGACCTGTAACTAGATGAAGTTTTGCTAATTGGTTTCCTACTTAATAGAAAAACCTCAGGATCCCGGCAAACCTGAGGATGATCCGCTTGTTGCATCCCCAAAGGGATGCCCGAAGAGATTTTGACCCGGCCCAGGTCACCAAGTTAATCGAGGCACTGGGGGTCCGCCAGTTCCGGATGATGTCGGCCAAGTACCCTCGGACAACCGAGGGGAAAAGAAAGAGAATGTACATCAAGCCAAACCTGAAATTTTTGGCAATCGGGAGCTGGCATGGGTGTGATGACACCCATGACCAAACGAGGGTCTTGAAGCTGGATTTCCAGCACATGGAGAGGTTGGGGAAGTTTCAGGGGAGCTTCGAGCGCATCCCCATGAGGGGGTTTGCGCGAGGGCACCCTGATACGAGGATGCTTGCGTATGGGGAGGCGAGGGGGTGGAGGGCGTGGGCAGGTAGGCCCTTTACGACGGAGATGACGTTCGGGGACGATGCCTAAATGGCATCTCCCCGTGAATTTTAATAGTTGTGGTTTTTTTTTGTTTCTCCCCTCCCTTTTATATAGAATGGGGAGCAGGGGGGTAATGATATTTTTTTTCCTTTACTTTTGGCTTCCGTATATCATCCCATTAGTGATATCGATTTCGATCAACTGCATTGTTGAGGTGATCGAGGTTGTCAACCTGTAGATCTCCGTAGCTCCCAAAACAACACAACTCAAACCGACCTATCAAAAATCCAACACCATCGGTTGCTTAGTCAGCCGACAAGAGCGAGCGCCGATATATGATAGTGGTAGCCGGTAGTACGTAGTCTGAAGGTGGGTAGTGCAAGTTATTTTGCGTTAGACTTCTTCATTTACGGCTTACTTGATGGCTAATGTTAAGGCCGCCGGCGTGCTGTGGACCTGATGGCTACTCTTTCTCACTCATTACCTTTACATGTAGGCAAATATATTAATATAAATTCATATAAAATTTCTGGAATTTAAACCCAACTGCTGCTCGACCATGCCATCTGGAAAGCCGCGGTTAGCATGGGAAAGCTAGTATGGCCCTGAATATTTTGCAATCCGCCCTTTTCTAAGAAATCCAAGAAGTACTATGGACCATTGTAGTTCATGTAAGTAGCTACAGCGGGTGTACCGTGATAACACCAATAAACTGCCAGCCAAAATATTGAAGTGTGGTGTACATTGCATAGCGGT
This sequence comes from Orbilia oligospora ATCC 24927, assembly GCF_000225545.1. NCBI lineage: Eukaryota > Fungi > Ascomycota > Orbiliomycetes > Orbiliales > Orbiliaceae > Orbilia > Orbilia oligospora. The sequence continues at coordinate 733,431 of NW_011645561.1, read as the reverse complement.
ACTCCCTAAAACTGATGAGATGTAAGTACAGATAGTCCAAGCGTATAAAAAGCTACCCTCTAAGCTTATGCATTAGTATAACCTTGACTTAGGGATGATCAACTTTCGGGTTATATTATAACTTATTTGGGCCTATGTAGTCATGTTGACTAACTAGCATCATTATTTCACTGGAAGGTCGGTATATCAATGCACTGTGGATCCTATTCCGATTCTCACTCAAAATTTTGCATTTAAGTAAGGCCATTAAACTTGCAATCTCGCCGTAAGTCGAGGATCCTTGAGAGATCTGCTATCGGTGAAGCAGATTCAATAAACAAATCAAATTTATAAAATATAAAGCATATATGCAAAATAAGAATATATATCTGTGGTGGCCTCTAAGTTATAAATGGCAAGCACCTGTGCCATGCTTTTCGGTATTCTTACCTTCCACTTTCTTATTTCCGACCTCCTACGACTGTCGAATTACCTTTATATACTCGTTCATGCACAATTAAGGACTTCATGTTAGGCCACCTGTGTCGAAGCTGAACTAAATAACCGAAATTTCTGGGTATTAAGTAACCAACCCGAACCACGGCGGCATGAGCTACAATGGACGTAAGAACCCCCCAAGACGCAGAAATTACCCAAAGGGACCGCTCACAGTGAACTCCATGGAGCGACATGACAGCAAATATGGCCATATGGTAGTACTCAAGGTGCGAACACCCGTATTTTCATACATTTCCTACACTTCTAGGTTTGGGTACGAGACAATTAGTACCAAAATGCGTTTTATTTAAATGCTAATAATGTTCCCGTAGAGGCTTCAAGGTCCCAAAACCACCAAATCAACCAACCAACCAAGATCTTATCAATATCATCATGATCAAAATCTACGAAATTAACAGCCAGCAATCTCTACTGCGGAAGCTCAGGTTTTGAGACAATCTACATGTATACAGCTACAGACCAATATCAAGACTAAATTCCGAAAGAGGAGGCAGGCTGTTATCGCCTTTTCACGCTCCTATAGTTCGGTCTAAAGGTTAAAGGTTAAAGGGTATCTAGCAGGCATGATATAAGTTGAGCCATCGACATGTTTACACGAGAAGTATACCTCACCTAACGGTGTCCTGGCAAAACATTGTTGATGAGAAATTAAGTCATTTTGTCTGGAGAATATTTTATTTCTTAGATCAGACATGCCAGACGACAGGTTGCTTACCAGCCCCAGAATCGAATCCCAATATCGTCTTATTGGCAGAATTATGCATAGTCTACCATTGTATCTTAGTTTCTCTACATATCTTCCTCAAATGTTTACTATATATATTTATTCCCTCTCTTTTCGTTCCCCGTGAAAGTTATAATGATAGTGTCAGAGATTCTATGCTTATGGTTTCACCATTATTAATCCTGATTTTACCGAAAATCGGTATTCGAAATATTGATTTTGAGCACCCTACAGTGGATAGATTTAAAGTTAAGATAGTTTCCTCATAAGATAGTCAATATCATATGTAACTTCCAGGAGCGGGCGATTCTTGATTCGAATTCCTTATTTATACGTGTGCTCGAAAATGTAGGCCGGTAGTGTGTATGATTATAAGTCCGTACTATACATATAGAGTGCATTGCATTTGCAATTAATGCAATTGCTCCGAATATTAATAATTAATTCCTTAATTATAATATTAACTCGATTCCCGAGTATGCAGGGTGGCCATACGCAACCTCCGACCGTTAAGGTCATAAGGATATATCTTCCATGGAGAATAGAATTAGCTAATTATGCTTCTAGAATTTGTGTCATTATACACTGGATACAATACGTCTACCAAAGCTCTTATCATTTACAAGGGTCATTTGATCAGAAACCTCAAATACCCGCGCCACAAATCGGTGCCTCAAGAAATGAGCAGCCGGCATAGTATAGTGGTTAGTACGTATCGTTGTGGACTATTCTTCAGTAGAATGGAGCAATTCCGATACAGCCTCAGTTCGATTCTGAGTGCCGGCAAACAAGTTCTCTCTTCTGTCTTCTTCTTTCGACGACAGCGTTCAAATTTTTTAACTTTTGAGTGAAATCTTTTTTTGGGTACTTTTTTTGGTTTTGTTTTTTTCGCTGTTGTAGTGGAACCTTCCTTGTTTGGAGGTTTAGCCTTCTACATTTTTCTCTTTCTCGGGATGATTTTTTTTTTGATTTTTGGACTTGAGGATTTCACAGAGGGGTTGGACAATGTTGGCAACATTGGTTGGGTTATGAGATAACTGTAGATGTTGGGGAATGGTGGTTAAATTAAATCGCGAATCCAATCTCATCGTTCGATCATAATACTAAAGAATCAATATTGGGAATTGATCTCAAGTCCACAAAGAAAAAATCATCCAAAAGAATTGAAGCATTCAAATTCAATGGTACGAAAGTGGGGCAGGTATGTCAATCAGCCTCAAGATCTCAACCGGCCATGTGCATGTAAGAGGGGTGGCAAGATCACAAGCGACCACACAGTTTCTAGCTTCGGTATGGTACCCACACACACAAAGATGCTCATAACGAAGCCGTATCATGCGGAAACGACCAAGTTGAGGCTGAGCCGTATATGCATGTAATCTGGGCGATTTTCGTTACAAAAAAACAAGAGAGGGGAAGTAAAAAATAAGATCTACGAATAAGCCTTTGCCTTTGGGGCCAAGTATGCATGTTGGATTGATTTGGGAAATGACAAAAAAAGGATAAGGGATCTATCTATCGATATCTGCCTGTCTATCTTTTAATATGTTTTCTTGTCGCATTGAATTGATGATCTAGAAAGTGGGGAGTTGTATGTATGTCGGCGTCGTATACACACATAGGTGGGGATTACTATATATACCCGGCGCTTCTGGGGAAGATCTGGTGGAATATTGGCTGACGTCGGCTTCGACATCCGTACTCACATATATACTTTTGCTAATATTCTACGACGCTCTAAGTAACAAAGTTGTGCACATGTGGTATCTTCCGACGGTATAACTGCTTAATTAGCTTAAGTAGGTATATTAAACTAACATTACAGCCAACTGATCTAAAGCCAAATTTGCAAAGATGTTCTTGTCCCTCAAAACTGTACTGGGAGAACCAATTCGATTTTGCTAATCAGACAGGAGCTTACTAATATCAATTCAGATCGTAAGATCTGGACTCTTGTCTTAATTAACTAACTTTGCAAGAACGAAGAAAAAGATGGAAAGAATGAGATCTTTGATCCCGGGCATTTCGTAATGCTGTTCCTTAGCATAAACGAGTATTTGGATTAATATTCCCTATAGGAAAAGAAAATCTGTCAGCCCGACCGGCGCCCCTCTCCCCTCTCCGCCTCCTCCCCGGCACGAGATCTCATATAATACACCATGTATAAGATATTTGACTTACCCACTCGGGCGGGAAACGGTCTTTAAACGGGAAAGCAAAGCCCTATAGGTTATTACTCTTTTTAGCTGGATGATAGCTTTTGGTTTCGGGTTTCGGGTTTCGGTCAAAACGAGGGCTATCCTCTCGTTTACTATGTACTCTGCTTCGTTAGGTAAAAGTTCCGAAGCTTACGCGCAGCAAATGACATACTATCCTTAGTTAATTACATATATACTTATGTACTATTCGTTTTTGAAAATGATAGTAGATCGGGGAGTGATTAGCTATCTAGCTAGCTTTGGGGCACCAGGGGCCCTCTTTTTTTTCTTCTTCTTCGGTTTCTCTCGATTGAGGATTGGCCAATTAGTGAGGGCGTGGGTGTTAGAAACCCTGAATGATTTGTATTTGCAGCCCTGCTGGTTCGTAGACTATGGCCGTTTCATCGAATTTTAACTCCCAAAAGTACACACACAGAGGACTTACAGTACCTGTACGAAGTCAGTATTATATTAAAAAGAAGTAAGAAGTACATACTGATGCATGTACTTAGGATGTATGTTGTATGTATGTAGGCGCAATGGTCCTGCAGCCGACAGATATACAACCTACCAGCCTTCTGTAATTTTTCATTCTCCGTCGGGATTGAATCTGCCCTCTTCTTTCGCTTTCGAAACAGCCTTTTGATTTTTTTTGATTTTCCCTCCCCCGTCTCGTCTTGGAATTAAATTAAATATTCAAATCATGGGCATAACTCCGGACCGTTGAAGTTGTACAAAAGTTGTGTCGTTACAGAGCTTCCGCCAATAAACGCCGGTGACAGCTTAACAAACTGGGCTGTTCAGGTCCACTGCGCCTGCTTTCTGTCGTCGTCCTTTTTCATCTTTCAGTCGAATCCTTCGAATTAAGCTTCTTCCTCTGGCTTATATAGATATATTGCCTCCCCCCGTAATCCATCTAGATCTCTCATCCTGTTTCATCGTCAATTGCACCTTCGATTGCACTCTTTTAGAGGGTTGAGCCGAGTGGGACCCGTTTATTTATTGATCCCAGTGAAGGAGAGAGAGATAATATCCACGGAACCGGGCCCCTTCGGTTCAGATCGAATCCAACGTCACATTCGATTAAAATTCCAAGCTAATCTCGCTCACTGGCTTCAATACGACACAATACGATACGATA